>NC_143410.1:26858571-27196785 GCF_059467195.1 Physcomitrium patens | reverse complement strand
GTTGGAGCCGAGCTCAAGAACCCGAAGATTCGTTAAATGCTCCATCTCTACAATTTTTTCAATTTCATTATTCGACAAATAAAGCTCAGTTAAAGACGAGGACACATCAGACAAGCCATTCATGGACGAAACTTTATTGAAGGAAACATCCAACAATAATAATTCCACAAAGGTGCTCAATCCTGGTATTTTGAGCAGTTTATTGTCGCGCAGCACTAGCTCCTGCAAAAGAAAGAGACACAGCAGAACCATCATCCAAGGGATTAAACGTGGCAGCATTACGCGCTAATTGCGATCGCTTGGAAAAAGAACACAGCGTAATTGAAACAACAACGAAGAAGCATTGATCATCAAATTCCGAACGACTACTCTGAGGACAACAGAATAGCAGGACCCAAAAATAAATAAATCAATCAATCAATAAAAACTAGGTGAAGTATAAAAACAACACACCTTCAAACCTTTTAGCGTTGTAAACTGATTGAACTCAGTCAACGCACTATCGGCGAGCAAATTCTGTTCAAAGCTCAATTTCTTCACATAATACGCACAACAGAAACACCATGGAACACTTCAAAAACAGAGGAGAACAAGGGATTTACAAACCAGCATTCTACACGTTAGTCAACGAAGGCGACGACGAAAAAACCAATGCTACTAAAATATATATATATATATAAGTTCGAAATCCACTTGCACTATCTTTGAACAAATCATCTCTTAGTTTTGGAACACAACGCTAAATCATGAGTGAAATCATAATATTCTGATGACTTGTACACGAGCAAACAAAGTGAAATAGGTATATAGTATTTGCAAATGAATGATTCATAGCGCATTACCTGAAGGTGCGAAAGATTGGAAATTCGAGGGTCAATGCTAGTGAGCCGATTGGCTGTTAAATCCAATTCCTCGAGAAAGGAAGGCAAATCCACGTCCGTCAAATCGTGCAGCTGGAAGCTAGTCAGGTCCAGTATTTTCTCCTCTTTCGCCAGAATCCTCTCCCCTTCTCCTCCTGCTTCTGCTACAGCCACAGGCTAAGACTCTATCGGTTCGGCAACGATCTCTTTTCTAATCAGAGATACGTCTCTGACCTCTGCTACAGCTATAATAACTGAATCATGATAAAAGAAAGTTCAATCTGGCGCCTACTCACCTCCTGCTTCAGTTCGATTTCCGTCGCTAGCCAAAACAGAAGCTGAGCTTGCGGAACTAGCCACCTGCTCCGCCTGGCTGTGCGGTACCGCCTCCATGACGACGACACTACCACGTCACCACTCGTTCTGCAGTTATCCTCGCAGCTATCTTCTCCTCTATTCTCCCATCCTTCAATTCCTAGTGAATCGTTCACGCACGGGGCACACAACACAGGGTTTAGGGTTCGGGATTTAAAAAACACCAGAAGCCGTGTCTTCGACGGAACTCTCGATCAAAAATACAGCAAGCATCCAGCCCATTCGAAATCTCCAATAACTGTGCGTCCAGAGCCTCTAGACAAAGTCGCTGTCGAAGGAACTCATTCAGCAGCACCGAATCCCGAGATCAAACACGAAAAGAAAAACACCATTCGAAAAAAATCAACAATTCGTGCTCAACTGTTCCAAGACAATTACTCTTCGCACACAATCACCACTTTTCCAACTCATTACAAAACTGCAATCCCCGAATCGGATCCCAAATCTTCAAATGAAGAAGGCACACACACTAACAAACTGCCAATACCTTCCTAGTCGTGCAAAACAAACAATTCATGCCAAAGAGGCAAGAAATAATAAATAAAATAAAAAAGTGGATCAACTTCTTCGCATTATTGCATCTTACCACTCGGAGCTTCTGAAGTCACGACGTGGACTTCGAAACTGAGAGAGCTGGTGCAAGACGCTTACATATTCGGTGACTGTAGGTCCTTCGGAGGCTCACTCTCTCGGGCACTAATCGGCGAAATAATAGGGAAACACACCACACGCCCTTTTAACATTATTATAGTTATTATTATATTAGGGGTAGCCACGGGAAGAGAAGAGACTTGGTTGGAAAATAAATCTTAAATTATTCTGTAATGAAGCTAATTAAGGTTTTCACGTGCCTATCTATGGTAGAATATAATTTGTTGCATGTAAGAGAGTTCCTTTTTTCATTCTCTTTTCATGAAAAATGTAGGCGAGGTGGTGCTACACATTGCCAGTAATACCCATAATGCCATATCATCGTGTGTTTGTGTTTTTATTTTGATAATTTAAAATTATTATTATTATTATTATTATTATTTATTTCAAATTGTAGCTTTAGCAACACTTACTGTCAAAAAAAAGATTTGGGAAGTTATAGGATTGAAATCCATAACCTCTTGTTTATATTGACCATCTTTCTACTAATTACATGTAGAAGAGGAGTAGATAGTACTTTCTTTTACCTGCTTCTTTCTAACTTTGTTTTTTTAGTGTATTTTGTTGTTTTGTTGTCTATAATTTATTCATTCATATCTCTTATATATATATATATATATATATATACATTCATTCATTATGGTAGATTTTGATTTGTTGTATAAATAAAAATATAATAAATCCAATTTATTCCTTGTAATATGATAATTATATATTTTAGTAAATATATGCAAAGTTCTTTTTTATTCATTTATAATGATTTTATTTAATTGAAACCATGAATTTTTATATTAAAACCATATTTAGTATTTATTACAATTAACTAATATTTTTAAAGTTAAGATTATATACAATAAAATTGAATTTATATTATAAAGTATGTACTAAGTATCATAACTATTTTTTGATTTCCACCAATATTTTTAAATTATACTATATATATAGACAGAGAGAGAGAGAAAAAGAGCAATAGATAAAATATATATATATATATATATATATTAAATAGATCTAAGTTTTTAATAAATTAATCCATTGATTCTAACTGTCATTAAAAAAATAGCTTCTAGATTCATTTCTCTACTATTAGATCTACAATCAATGAAAATCAAGTGCATTCATCATGATTACCATATTCTTTATCATAGTTACAATCATGGCCACCTCCCATTTTTCTTGCCTTCTTTAAGGAAAATCCTATTTTGTTGTTTAAGAGGGAATAAGAAATATACTTTAAATAATTTTCTTGACATACTCCCTATCTCTCTCTTACTATCTATCTTGTTGTACATAGTGTTGATATCTTATTCTTCTACTTTATATTCTATTTTCTCTTTATTCCTTCACAATAAGCCTTTTCATAAATTCTAAATACTATTGCAATTATTATAAGTTTGTAATTAGATTTACTTTGTCTCAATTTCTTGTCTATCTATGTCAAAGAAAAATTACAAGAAAATATGTGATATCTGAAGCTACAAAGCTTTAGTCAATATTTTAATAGTAACTTATCTAAAGGTGGTTACAAACCTCAACTCTCTATAGTCTTTTCATGTTTTGTGTATTTCAAGTAAATAATTGTTAATCCTTGGCTACAATACTAACTTCTTTTTTATCTTTGAAGTGCTTATCATCTTCAAGAATGAGTTTGGAGCATTGTTAATTAATCAAATCAAATAATTTTGTTGTTTTTTTGTAGTTTTGCAAAGTCCATAGAATATTTGGTTGTATTGCTTAATTTTCTAAAATAAAATTAGGTTCCATTTTGTTATTTTTTCATATGCAGCAACTTCAAGTAATAGAAGCATGTTTTCATTTCTATTTGTGTTTCTTATCACAATTTTCTATATATATTGTCGGTAATATTTTAATTTATATCAATGGTCTTTGTAATCATGCTAACAAAGAAGTTGATGTTATAGTTTCCAAGTTGTCAAACTCAAGTATTAATAGTTATGCAATCCAATTGGACTCACATTAAAGAGAAGATTGAGATCCTAAAGGTTGTATCTTTAATTGAAAAAGTTTAAAAACCTAAAAAATCTAAAAATAAAGTGAAAGCAAAACATGTTAAGTAAATAAAGCAATACATGGTTGAATGGGATATGATAATTGTATATTGTAAATCCATTTCTTAAATAGAGAAATTATTCAAGTTGACCAAGGTAGCACAACTTGCATGATATTCTCTATATAATTGTTTCTATAATGTTCAAAGACTATGCTTTGTATTATTAGGATTTTTGATATAATTTGTAGGTGGTTTTGAATTATTTTTGTTATTGTAGCATCTAATTTGATTATAGACATAAAAAAAACATGAAATAGACCATTATAATGAACAATTTTGCTAGCATTATTATGAAAACTTATTGTCAATGTTGCATATTGTAGGAATAACAACCAACTTACTTCCAACTTACTTGCAAAATATTTTTTAGATTTAGTTAACACATTTTTTTCAATGTACCAAATATAGAGTAAGACAATTAAAGTAGAAATGATAATTTCAATGATATTTATTAGTGCCAAATTCCATTCAGCATCAAAGTAGATAGATCCAATATTTTCATACAACTGAACTAATTAAGTTAATGCCCAACAAAAAAGGATTTTTTTTCTCTTTGAAAAAAAATAATTACAATAATAAAAGAAGTAATGAAATCAATAATTTCTATAATATCTAATATTTGCATTCTTTACTATTTTTTTTTATATATACAATCTATAAAAATGGATGATAAATATCTCTTAATAAGTTCAACATATTTAAATTTTACAGAAAAAAAAAAACAAAAAAAACAAAAAAAAACAAAACAAAATAAAATAAAAAAACAAAAAAAAAACAAAAATACTTTATAAGTATTTTATACATAAGTATAATTTTATGAATTCATAAGTAAATTGATGAACAATGGCACAATATTATATTACATGAAGTCTACTTAAGAATATACTAGATATTTAGTTGTAGAAGGAAAAAGAAACTTATAACAAGATGATTCTAACAACTTTAACAAATCTTAAATGAATTTCAATTAAATTATAATAATGCTATTCAATCTTTAATTATATTTCTAAATAAGTCTCAAGAACTTACAAAAGAAATATAAAAAAATCATAAATTAATTTTAATAAAATATATATTATAAATAAATCTTTTAAAAAAAATAAAAATAAAAATCCTAATCAAATCTTAATATAATCTTCAACAAATCTTAATAAAATCTTAAACCAATCTCAACCAAATCTTAATAAAATGCTAAATCCTAAACAAATTTTAATCAAATTTTAGATAAACTCTAAACTAATTCTAATTTTAGATAAACTAATCTTAAATCATAATCCTAGACCAAATCCTAATAATATCCTAAATCCTAAACAAGCCAAGAAAATTCCAAATAAATTCCAATAAATTACTATAATTATTTGAAACCTCAATAAATATTAATTAAATCATAGATCTTGACTAAAAGTTCACTAAGACTTCCTCCAACAGGCAATTAATAAGCACATAAGTTTTGAGAAGAATTGGATTTACCATTGTAAGAAAAGCTTTCAAAATCACTCGATCTTTGACCATCCTTCTTCTCTGACTTAAATATTAATCTTTCAACATTGAATTCTCCTTACTAAATCATTCAATTGCTCCAAAAATTAAGTTGTGTGTAGATATTCAAGACTTAATTCTCTCACCAAATTTTGCTTCAATTTAACTAGCAAATATCTCTAGATCTTGAAATCTCTTACTAATCCTATATGTCAAATTTTCAAGACTATAATCCACAAAATTTTCAATCTAACTACTCAATTGACCTCAAATTTCTTACACAAATTTATAACAAGTACAACAATAAATTTCCAAAATTTCACTTATAAATATGCCAAAAAACTTATAAAACCTTCAATTTTGTAAATTTATTTTTATTTTTTAAAATCTAAACCAACTAAATATATTATTAAATTTAAAAATCCTTCAAAATCTTAATACTAATCTAAATGACATGAAATTAACACTCAAAATTTTTTCTTGAGATTTGTTTCAAATTCTATTTTTTAATTGACAAAAGAATTTTGGAGTTGCTATAGATGCTTGGTTTTGTTTCTTGGGATTTGATTTTTATTCTAGTTGATAATTGGACCTCTTTAGGTATCAATTCTTATTTTTTTGAGATCATTTTTGCTAAAATCAACTCCTAATTTCTTTCTATATATGCTTATTTTTTTATTTTTCTAATTTATCTTATTTTGTCTTATTTATGGCTATATAAAGTAAGTAGAGTTTATTTTTATAAAAAGAAATTTTAATAATATAAGATTTTATTACTTACCTATCTTTTGTCCATGTTTTTTTATTATGTCTTTTTAATTAGGCTCTTTTATAATAAAACTTTTTTTTATATATTTTACTTAATGGAACTGTTATCACATAATAATATTAGATTTTTATTAGATGAAAAATTAATAAAAAACCATGAAAGACAATATATTGCAATAATTGGTACGTATTATAAGTAGTACAAGTAATTATATGTCTTTTAGAGTCTCTTTTATGTGTTGCAATTACTATATTTTTTGGCACTTCTTCCATAAGAAGAATCCAAAGTACCAATTCTTTTTCTACTGGTTGAAGTTGTGAAGTTATGAAATGACTTATAAGTGATATTGAAGATCCTTGAATACAATGATAATTTTGTACTATTCAATGCTATTGTGTACTATTGTACAAACATTATGCATACAATTCAAATGAACATCACATAAATTACCTTGTTGAGTTTTTTGATGGATGAAGTTATTTTGCCCATTGTAAAAATATCTCCTATGACATATAAAATCTATGCAATGCTTGTCAAAGCATCATTTACAAGTTACATACCGTTGGATACATGCAAACTTATCTATATTTTCTTTCATGTGTTAAAATCAATCAAGAGATCCCTCTAGTAGAGGAGATATGTACAATAAATTTTTTATTTCAAAATGCAAATAATATTTGGATAGATAGTCTCATCTCTCTTTCTTTGAACACTCGACATTCTATCAAAAAAATTGCAAGATTATAGTGGAGGGTGAAAAGAAAGATGATTGACTACATAAGAAGTTATAGGCTTAACAAGGTGGAGCAAAGTCAAGAAATTATTTATTATAGATGTTGTTCAATAATTATTATTAGCAATAATATCTCCATGATTATATCAATCCAAATGCAAATGATGGTTATGATAACAAAGATGAGTCCAACAATCTATGTGCTAATTTATAATAATAGGTGGATCAATTTAATAAGAGCTTGGATTAATTAATTAATTATTTACATATATATATATATATATATATATATATATATACATGTTTTGTAAAATATAATAATAATAATAATTATTATTATTATTACTATTATTATTATTATTTTTAAATTAATACATTAATTTTTTCATTCTATCTTGCACCAAGAAATTGAATTTAGACTTGTGTTGAATGATTAACATCCAATTAGTAGTGAACTTTTTAGCTTATTTGTATTCACTTAAGTTCTGCAAAATGAGCAACTTCAATATGAAAAAGGATTAAGATACTAAGGTCTTTTGTAGAAGGCTATGCTTCATGAGTAGATAATTCAATATACAGATTTAGTACCCACTGCAACACCTTCAACTAGTCAAATATCCTAATTCTTGAATTTTTTCACGATTATAGACTTATGGTGGTTTCAATTAAGCTTGTGAGTGGAGAGTCAACCCTAATTTTGGACCTTTTATACTTAGTACAACTAAGAAACAATTATACAAGTGGATTTTGTGGTGTCTGTTTAGAAGAACAAAACTCTTGCATAGGCACTTCCACTATTAATCAATAACTTTGTAATTAGTGGAATCAAGTAATCAATTTCAAAGTTTCTTAATGTTACCTTTTTTGCAAGAAAGAACTTTTTCTTTTTTACAATAATAAGCTATTGTATGTTTCTTCATACCTATAATAATAATAATAATAAATAAATAAATGAATAAACCCATTATATGTTGGCCACTTCTCATTTGTTCCTTATGGTTCAATTATTAACATTTATTGTTAAGAGGATAAATCTTCTTTTTCCCTTTCATGGATGGGACGGATGCCAAGTGGTAACCTACCTCTCCGATTTGATGCAAAGGCTTGTCATAGCGTGTGAGTGTAGATATGTGATTTCCCTGTCGAGTCGAAAGTCAACACAACTGGCCATAGTAGGTAGCACATTGTTTGCTGGCCATTGTTCGTTAATCATGAAGCACTTCAAGTACATAAGAATAAAAATGCAATTTCAACTTGTCATTTTGCTGTGCGCGCGTGTTCTTGCTTTTCCTATGAAGTGCTGAGAATGGTAATTACACACAAGCATTAATAGGAATTTAATCACAAGTCTGGTGATTAGCATGTATCTGCTCGGAACCAGCACTAACAGTTGCCTTGGACCACTACAGAAGGGAAGATGGTTATACCTCAGTTTGGAATCTTTTTCTATAACGTTGGGTTGATGATCAGAGATGCCCGAGTCATGTGGACTCAACGGTTTGGTCGCTACAGGGATTTCGGTTTAGTTCTAGTCAGGAAGTAAGTTACGTCATTCTCTCTTCCAGAGCAGCTTTAAGAAGGTCCAAGCAGGCCTTGGTAGACTGTGGGCTCTCATTTATACACGTGTAGCTCACTTAAAAGTATGAGATCAAACCAACTGCCTTAAGAAAATTGTCTTATACACAGTTATTTTTCAATATGGTTTTCATCCATCGCGACTTTGAAACGACTGACTGAAGATTAGAATTAAATCTAGCATTAGAGGCACCTTACAATCTTACATTTGACAAACTTACATTTTTTCACGGTCTGGGAGCCACTCATGGGTTTATGGGTTGAGTTTGAACCTGTTATTTCTGCAGAGAGCATGGGATGCGAATACACGATATACGAGAATTTTTAGGTTTATGACTTTCTGTTGCGCACTGCTAGCCCAACAAACATGGATGCCGAGTACAAACCTGAAAATCTCATGTGAGAGACTTGCGAGCCCTGTGAGCATTGGACTTCGACGAAATGCTGCAAATGCCAATCCATCTCTTCTTATTCACCTTCGATCTGCGAGCCTAAAATCCAAGCAATGCAAATATGACGATAGTAAGTCCCTGACAATGTTAGAGAATTGTGCGGTGTCCGTTGGGCATGAATCCTATTCAGGCAGGGTCGTCCTCTGCAGCTCTCCCAATGCCTTACTGGAGGGTCTTTCTCGGGGAAATATGACGTTTAGGTTTGACCTTGAAAATGCAAAAACCAATCTCTAAGAGTATCAAACTTTGACACTCGCGGATGCTCGTCATACTCTGATACCACTTCCTCATCAAAGTCAGCGAATGGGCCAGGGCCAAGGATCTGCTCTAGGAGGTCTTGTAAGTCCGGGAGTTTATAATGCCTTCCAGCTTGGAGGAGGATTGACGCCCAATTAACTCTCGACGGGTTGAAAAATCACGTAAACTACCCGGTTCATTAATTTGAATGCGTGAAATCAAGTCCGACGTTAAGAGATTCACAAGGGTCTACAAGAACCCGGCATTCCGAAGTCTTTTGACCACCCCAATATTTTGTAAAGATCGAACACGCTGTATTGAACCCTAAGTTGCTCCGCCAAAAAAAACAATAAAAAAAACGACAGCACGTGGATGATTTTACGAAGAGACGCTACAAAGAAACCAAGACCAATACGTTAAAACACAAACTTGTGCTGCGATTCGTGCTTGATTTCGACCAAGGCTGTGGCAGAATTGCACAGATGATTGAGCTCTAGTGCAGCTTAAGATGTGAGTCCATCCTTGAGGTTGCCGGAGATGTGCGCTAGAAACAGAACAGTCCTCAGTACTCGCACAGTCATTGACTGTTCAAAAAGTTGTCCTTTGACACAAGCAACTTAAAAAAAACATACCGCAACCACTCTCCTCCACCACAAGCTCGATTGGACCTTGTTGTACACGAAAGTGACGACGTCACGGTATACACCGACTTGAAACAATTGAGCGGGCGATAGCAAAAGTACCTTGATGTCGAAAGGACCACAGAATCTGTTATTTCCATGTGCAGAAAATTGCCAATCCTCAGAACGATAGCCCCCAAGAAATAACTTTCCTTTCCTGCAAACGTCGTACATACATTCCGAGTGCAGCCCAATGACTCGGAACTTCAAAGACACAATACATGTTGAAGATTAAAATTCACAGCATAATTCCCATACACCTTTATCAGAACCCTTGGCGAACGCAAGCAGAGCTGCACCACGTGAGCTAGGTTATATTGCTGTAAAAATGGGTCTTCGGATTCCTAATGGTAAATCTCCACACAATTATTCCAAAATCGGAGTCGACGGGGTGCGCTAAAAGCTACGACAAATTGTAAAATTGCCAACTTCACACCTTACCGGAAGCCATTATTATAGCAATCCTCGATCTCATGACCGACTCGATTACGCAAAACTACAGGGCGATAAAAATACCTTCGAGATCTTCATCCACAAATACTGCATGATCTCATGGCGTCAACGGGTGACAGGTGTACAAAAAGACCTTGAATGAGCACATTAGAAGCACCTGCAACTCATGAGTCCTGAAAACGAACGAATTCAATGCAAGGGCAAAAATCTATCCGCAATAAACTACATTATCGTAACCAGACTGAATGGAAGTCGGGTGAGGCTTATCCGGATCGTAGGGTTCAGAAGACGGACGAGTGACCAGTGGAGTTGAGCTGCTTCGGGTGGATGGGCTCGAAGCCACCAGCCTCGTCCTAACCTTGTGCTTTTCTCCCCCCTGCCATCTCACCCTTCACAGTCCTCCCCACTTCACTCAGACACTCGTGTTACGAAATTCTGCCTCTTTCTCCTCAGTCCTCCCCTCGTGTTGGCCTTCTCCCTCCCCGAGAGAGAGTTCTACACACAGGGTCGCGGCTTCACACTTCGGCTTGAAGGCATGGCTTGCGTCGCGGATGTCAGCCGCGCTGCGGTTTCTGGGTGCGTTGCCGGCAGCAGCGCTGCCCGTGGCAATGCCGCGCCCAGCGTGAG
The DNA here is from genome assembly GCF_059467195.1 of Physcomitrium patens. Taxonomy (NCBI): domain Eukaryota; kingdom Viridiplantae; phylum Streptophyta; class Bryopsida; order Funariales; family Funariaceae; genus Physcomitrium; species Physcomitrium patens. The sequence goes on along the minus strand of NC_143410.1, from coordinate 27,185,823 downwards.
GGTGGCGGTTCTGAGCCCGTCGTCGTTCGTGGGGCAAGTGGTGATGGGAGGCGCCGCGGAGGCCAAGGGCAGGAAGGGCGCGTCGACATTGGTGGTGCGCGCTGCTCGTGAGAAGTACGAGAGGACGAAGCCCCATGTGAACATCGGCACCATCGGGCACGTCGACCACGGGAAGACGACCCTGACGGCCGCGCTGACGATGGCGCTGGCCGCTGCGGGAGGCGGTGTGGCGAAGAAGTACGACGAGATCGATGCCGCGCCGGAGGAGCGCGCTCGTGGAATCACCATCAACACGGCGACGGTGGAGTACGAGACGGAGAGCAGGCACTACGCTCACGTGGATTGCCCCGGGCACGCGGATTACGTGAAGAACATGATTACGGGAGCGGCGCAGATGGACGGAGCCATCTTGGTGGTGTCGGGCGCGGACGGGCCGATGCCCCAGACGAAGGAGCACATCCTGCTTGCGAAGCAAGTGGGCGTGCCGAACATGGTGGTGTTCATGAACAAGCAAGACCAGGTGAGAGGGGCGGGGATTGTGGTGAATTGGGATGGGAACTGGGGTTTTGTTTGTTTGTGTGTTTGTTTTGGTGGGGGCAGGGGGATGGCGCAAGGTGTGGGGGCGAGGGAGGGAATAGGGTTTAAGGGTTTGCAGGGGGGGTGGGGGGTTGGGGAGAGGGTTTAGGCAGGAGTGAGCGGTGGGTGTGTGAGAATTGTTGGGGCAATTGGCGGGAGTGGGGCGCTGACGGGGAGGGGCACTGGGGAATGCGCAGGTGGATGACGAGGAGCTGTTGGAACTGGTGGAGATGGAGATTCGGGAGCTGCTGACCTCGTACGAGTTCCCCGGAAACGACATCCCAATCGTGTCGGGATCGGCGCTGCTGGCGCTGGAGGCGCTGATGAAGCCGGAGAACAAGAACATCAAGAGGGGCGACGACAAGTGGGTGGACAAAATCTTCGAGCTGATGGACAACGTGGACCAGTACATCCCGGTGCCGCAGAGGATGACGGAGCTGCCGTTTTTGATGGCGATCGAGGACGTGTTTTCGATCACGGGGCGTGGAACGGTGGCGACGGGGCGTGTGGAGAGGGGCGTGGTGAAGCTGGGAGACGTGGTGGAGATCGTGGGGCTGCGGGAGACGAGGAGCACGACGGTGACGGGTCTGGAGATGTTCCAGAAGCTGCTGGACGAGGCGATGGCGGGCGACAACGTGGGGGTGTTGCTGCGAGGTATCCAGAAGGTGGACATCCAGAGGGGGATGGTGCTGGCGAAGCCGGGGACGATCAAGGGGCACAAGACGTTCGAGGCGTCGGTGTACGTGCTGAAGAAGGAGGAGGGCGGGCGACACTCGCCATTCTTCAAGGGCTACAAGCCGCAGTTCTACATGAGGACGACGGACTGCACGGGAGGAATTCTGAGCATCCAGACGGACCAGGGCGAGGAGGCGAACATGGTGGTGCCGGGAGACAGGGTGAAGCTGACGATCGAGCTGATCAACGAGGTGGCGTGCGAGGAGAAGATGAGGTTCGCCATCCGGGAGGGAGGCAAGACGGTGGGCGCGGGAGTGATATCGAAGATCATGACGTAGATGGTGGGGTGAGGGTGAGGGTGGTGAGGGTAGGGGGCTGGTTAGAGTGTGTGTGATAGGACATTGGAGGATGAGTCTGGCAGCGGGGGGAGTGTAGAGGCCCGTCGGTGCGGTGCGGAAGGCTCAGACGAGTAGGGAGTGAAGAGAAGAAGGTAGAGGAGTAGGGAAACGCAGCCACTGGTATGGGCAGTGGATATCTTTGTGGGACTGGATGAATGGAACCAGTAATTTTTTTGCAAGTGTGGGTGGTGTGGGAGCATATGTGCAGTGGTATGAATGCTGCTGCGATGTGGAGATTTGTTTGCAGGACGGCAGGTTTTGGTGTTTGTGTGCTTGAGGAGCAATTTGGTTTTTTTTGATGGATGTATGAGGACATGTTTGTCCTGGCAGGTGTGTGTTGCGGGGAATGAAGAGACCGTTGGTTTAGGTTGCCGGGAATGCAGTAGAAGGATTTACATGGATTAAGGTTTGGTGTTGTCGATTGTGCGTTGTGGGTAAAGTGAAACCCACTAGAATTTGAGATTGGTAATGTGGCATTGGAGTAGTTGGTGAATGCATGCTTTGTCGAATCTTACAGGCATTATGTAGCGGGGAAAGTCTTGTTAGTTTGAAAGTGTGCTGGCGGCCTCTTCGTAATGATGTTTGCTTCGATCTTCAAGATGTAACTGAGACACGTATCGTCTTGTGAACGCTTGTTACAGGTGAACCGGTTGAGACTGCTGGGGTTGCGTTTGCGTGATCAAGAGCGTTGATTTGCCTTACGACGAGAAATGCTTGTGTTGAAAGGAGGGGTTGAATGTAATTTAAGTTATGTATCCGTTGGTAGGTTTCGCGGGTGGTGTAGTTCCCTCTCCTTGTCGAGCAGTGAATGTTTCCATGTTGGTATTGTAATATGTATTTTCCCGCGCGGTGAAATCGACAACAGATAAAGTGCTGGGACTTTTCTTAATTGAACCATTGTTGAAAGTGCAGTTTTGCCACTTCATGGCGTTGTTTCTCTGTTCTGTGATGCATTCCTGCTTGATTCATTCACTTTGTCGTCTTTCGATGTCCCTTCCTGTGTAACAGAATATGGGCTGCAGTTAATGAAGGACCAAATGCACCTAATCTATTTCAAGACAACGCATTTTTCATTTTTATTCTTATTTTAGAATCGTATATATTTGGATATTGATATTTTTTTCATATTAAAAAATACTCTCTTAAAACCGACTTATTGCAGAAATAAATTTAGACATAGAAAAGTCTTAATAACTTTCTTTTGTATGTAAAATAAAATCTTTCTTGTTATGTGTAAGTTTCTATGTGGCATTTTTTCTTGCAATCTATCTTTTAATGTATTTATCCTTTGATTCTTATGAAATTATTAAATCCCTAAGAAAAGTTATTAAGAATTTGTTTAAAAAGAAGAATTTATATTAGAAAATTTAATAAGTTTTTTTTTTTTTTTTTTTTTTTTTTTTTTTTATCAATCCAATCATAGATCTCTTTAATTAATTATATTCCTTTTTATTTAGCCAAAGATAAGATTGGTCATTTCATTAATATGCTATGTAATTTAACTTTGATTAATACCAATTCTTCTTTGTCATCAATTAAACATCCAATCTATAGGAAATGCAATTAATATTATAATCTTGTTAATAAATATTCTTATTTCTTAAACATACTTAACTAAAAAGTTTAATAGATTAATTTAAAGTAATCTATTTTTTTTAATTAAAAAAATCAATTGATACAAGTCAAAAAGTTTTACAAAAAACTATTGTTAGATATTTTATTAGATATAAATTATTAGATATTGAAGTATTAAAATTTCATAAATATTATATGTCAACTAAATGTATGTGTGAAGTATTTTTTAATATTTTAATAAGTATGACATACAAAAATTATATAATTTTGTTTATATCTAATTGTGATGCATATAAATTTTGATTAGTATAGATTTAGAAAATATTGAATTTTAGAAGTTAAGATAAAAATCTACAACTTTTAAATCCTTTGATTGATTAAAACTAAGAAACATCTAAATTTTAGATAATCAAAGAATTCGAAAGTTATAGCTCCTAACATCATTTTTTTAAAGTATAAATATTACTTTAGTTTCATTTAATATTACAAATATTATAATATATTCTTATATAATATTATAGACATATAAAGAATATTCTAAAACTTTTAAAGAATCTTTCATATCATGGTAGATCTTTTTAGAACATTTTAAAAACTAAGTAGAAGTGTATAGTATGTAACTTAGAAACTAAACTATGTCATAGTGTGGTGTTGTAACACATCCATTAGGTGAAATAAGAAAGGAAAAATCATATTAAAGAAGAGTTTAAATGAAAATATTTAAAAAAATTATCTTAGAAATATAAATAATAACTAAGGAGGTGGTAAAAATTAATAAGTGTCTTCTTATAAAAGATACTTCTATTTATTTTGTAAGGCCATAATTAAGGCAAAAAAAAATAGATTAAGAAAATAAATCATATAAGCATCTTAAGGAAGAAGTTAAGAATAGGATTTAACAAAATTTATCCCAAAACACTAAGAATTGATACTCAAAGAGGACCAGTTGTGAACTAGGATTGAAATCAAACCTAAAGGCTCAAAGCCATGTACCTACAGCGACTCCATAGTTCTTTAGTTGTTTAAAGAGTAGGATTTGAGAAAAAAACTAATGAAAGGTTATTTTGAGAGATTTTTTAATGTGATTTGGAGATATATTGAGTTTTTGAGGACTTTTTAAAGTGAAAGATGTATCCAATGGTTTGAGATTTTGAGAAGTAAAATGATGTTTATAATTTTAGGTATTGTATAAGTGTCATTGCACATTTACAAGTGAGATTTTGAGAGTTTTTCATTGTGCTCGTCTTCAATATGTTAATACAATTTGATATCAATCAAATCATTAGATTGAAGGATATGAGAGTTTTATTGGGTTAAGATCTCAGATATTTGAAATTTAGGGTTATTGAGGATTTTTATACTCGTGAAAAATCTACTAGTTTGATTGAAGCAAAAGTTAGTAAGAGCAATTTTGATATTGAAATCTATACACCAACCAATTGAATAGTTCAGCAAGGAGAAATTAGTACTAAAAAATTAACATCTATGTTGAAAAAGGAAGGCAACCAACGTTTGAAAGATTTAGGAATTTTTTCTTTTGAATCATGAGTTTGATTTTTTAAAATTTTTTATATGCATGTTAATTGCTTATAGATTGAAATGTAGGTGAAATTTGAGTTGAGATCAATGATTTGATTAGTATTTATTGAAATTTTAAAACAACTACAAGAATTGTTTAGAATTTACTTGATTTTTCTTGGATTTGTTTAGAGTTTGTTTAGGATCTCTTTAGGATTTTATTATGCTTTGGTTTGAATTTAGGATTTAGGATTTAATTAGGATTGATTTAAGTTCATGTTAAGATTAATTTAAGATTTAGGATTTAGAGTTTATTTAAGATTTATTTAAGATTAGTTTAAGATTACATTAGAGATTGGTTAGGATTTTTTTAGGATTTTGTTAAGATTTCACAAGGATTTGGTTAAGGTTTTGTTAGGATTTGGTTAGGATTTGGATAGTTTTGGTTTAGATCTTATTTAGAATTTGGTTAAGATTTAAGATTTGATTATGATTTAGTTTGGATTTGGTTAGAATTGATTTAGTATTTTATTAAGGTTTATTTAGGATTTCATTAGGATTTTATTATGATTCATTTAAGGTTTTCATTTTAATTTTTTTCAAAGATTTCTTTGATATTTTTTAAAGATATTTTTACTATACATATATTTTTAAGATTAAATTATAATTTCTTCATGTTTTTTTTTGTTATTTCTTTAAGACTTCTTTTTTATTTGATTAAAAATTGATTAGTATTATTAAGATTTAATTAAATTTTTTTTAGGATTCTATTAGAGTTACTATGACTTTCCTGTTGCAAATTCTATTTTATTTTCCACAACAAAGTTCTAGGTGCATTTTCAAGCCAACTTCATAGAATATGATAATAAACATAATTGATATGAGTAATTACTTAAATAAGAAGAATTATGTAGAAGGAAGTAAAATTAAATAAATACTATAATATCTTGTAAATAAGCTTCTTAAAAACTTCATTGATAAAAATTTAACTTTATATGTTTGTAGGTGATTATAGATTAATAACTTGACCTATAAATTGGCCATGTATTGCTTATGTTGAATACTTATGATACAAGTTAGTCATGTGGGGTAGATATGGAAAATTTTCTTTGCAAGTTAGATACTTATTCCTCAAGTTGGATACATATTGGAAGTTCTATAGAATATCACCACATAGCTCCTACTTAGATAGTATGTATAGAGGCAAGAGTGAAGCCATGCTTCATTCTTTTCAATTCCTTTCTTACTTTTAGTCTAGTTCTAAGAGTCTATAGCTTTATTGTCTTTAGCAATAGCCATTCTGCTTTCTTCTTGAATAAACATACATCATTATTTTTTTATGTTGTTTTTTAAAAAATACACTTCATCTATTTATTTTTACTTTTAAAGTTCTTATCTCTGATACTATATTAGGTGGCGCTCTATGAAACTTCTAGAATAGCTTAATATTAATCATTTATTTTAACTTTGACCATAGATCTTTTTAAGAAGTTTTTTGAGGGACTTCTTGAGATTTTGCCAATAAGTTATATATTAACTTTTATTGCAAGACATAAAAGGCTTTGACTCTAAGACTTACAACTTGCTGGTGATATAAATAAAAATAAGATTACAAACTTCATTGGTTTTGTTAATTCATTTCTTAAGTTAGTTCTTCTTATGACCTTTAGACCTTTTTCTTAATAATAATTATTAGTTATTATCTTCTTAGCCATTCATTCTTTTTTATACACTTCATTGCTTTAATTATTCTTTCGTAATTGAAGTTCTAAGTGTGTTCATGATAGTTTAATAATACTATTGTTTTTTTTTTTTTTTTTTTTTTTTTTTTTTTTTTATATTTATAGTGTTATTTTGTATTAAAAAATATATGGACTACTATTTTTCTTAGATATTTTTTTGTATTGAGAAGTGAGCAAATGTCAAGGACAAGAACTCGATGAAAAAATAGTTCAGACAAGTAAGCCTTCACTCAAAGAAAAGTAACAAAATATGAATAATAAGTATGTATATTGAAAAGAGAAACTAGAATGGCTATTGCCAAAAGACAAGAAAACTAGAGACCCTTGAAACTAGACTAGAAGCAAGAAAGGAGTTGACAAGAGTGAAGAAGCCTTCACTCTTGTCTCTATATATACTATCTAACTAGGGGCTACGTGGCGACGTTCTATAGGACCTCCAATATGTGTTGACTTTGTAGGACACATGCCTTGACTTACAAGGCAAGTTTTTCTACGTGTGGGCCACATAGTTAGCTTGATCTTCAAGCTAACAACATGTGTGGCACATGGCCAACTTGTTGACCATGTTTCTAATCCAAAAAGTCAATTAAAGACACCTATGAAGTCAAAGCAGCGTCTAGGAAGTTTCTAGGAAGCTTCTATATTAAATATTATAGAATTAACTTACTTTTATCTACTTTTACTTACTTCTACCTATTTCTATATGTAATTATTAGCTTACATGATTATGGCCGTGACATTACCCCCCCTTTTAGAGACGAGTTCCACGAGGAGCGGTCATCATATGTTGAGGAAATCTATGATGCGACGAATTGTATTCGCCACATACTCTGATCTCTGTTCTCTTCGAAGATGATTGATAGGGCCTCTCAACCATCGGTAGTGTCCCACACCAGGGCGGAAAGACCACCCAGTTATTTGATCATTGTTGAGGCCTTCGTAACTTCCTTCGAATAGAATATTCGGAACACCATGAGGAGTTGTTTCTACCTCTAGCAAAATCACCAAACATTGAGAGTCCCTTCCCAAATCGTGATACCAAACGCGTTGTATCTCACCATCTATTCGAGGAAGAACATGTCGTTCTTGAAGATCTTCATCTCGATTGCATCTTCTTGAAGGTTGTGACAATCGTAATGTCTCGTCCGACAGGTCAGCAAACGAAGGTTCTTGAGTTGAATCCGCTGGTTGTTGGCTCTCCATCTAATTAGCGTCACAAATGCAAAGAAGTTACAAACAAGGATAGGAAATTGAATGTTATCTTGCCTCAATCTCGTCTCTTTTATAAGAGAGATTTTCATCTTGATTTTGATGGATGTCGTTGATGAAAAACTTTGATTTTAGCTGATGCATTTGCTAGATTCCTGGATGGCTCCCATGTGCGTTCACTAATATCATATCCGCGCCAATGAACAAGATATTCCAGCTTATTTCGGCGCCGCCTTGAGTCTAATATCTCTTCCACCTCAAATTCTTCATTATTATCTACTTCTATAGGAGGCGGTGGCATATGTCTTCTTCCTTGTATATCCATTGTCTTATATGGTTCAAGAAGAGACACATGGAATACAGGATGGATCTTCATTGACTCCGATAGATGTAACCGATATGCAACTGGGTTGATCTGTTCAGAAACAGAAAAGGGGCCAAGCCTACGATAGTCCAACTTGTCACAAGGTCGAGTAGTCTTGATATTGCGACGAAGTAGCCATACCTTATCACCCACGTTGACTTGTGGTTGCTCCTTACGATATAGATCTACGTTTATCTTTTGTCGTTCTTGAGCTTCCTTCAATTGTGTCTTCATTATTGCATATAACTCTGACAACCGATTTACCATATCTTCTGCTGCAGGATTATCAACTTTTGAAAAATCAAAAGTATCAAGTCATGGATGATAGCCATAATTGGCAAAGAAAGGTGTTTGTTGCGTGGAAGAATGTACCGTATTATTATAAGCAAACTCTGCCAATGGCAGAAGGGTTGTCCAATCATCTTGTTGGTAATTGATAGTACACCTTAAATACTGCTCCAAGACTTGGTTTACGCGCTCTGTTTGTCCATCAGTTTGAGGATGGAAAGCCGAAGATAGCTTTATGTCCACTTTTAAAATCTTGAAAAGGGTCCTCCAAAATCTTGACACAAATTGAGTTCCCCTATCCGATATGATATCTTTAGGTAATCCATGATAGCGATAGATATTATCAATGAAAAGCTTAGCTGTTTCTTCACCTGTGATAGATTTTGTACATGGCACAAAGTGTGCCATCTTGGTGAAATGATCTACTATCACAAATATAGAATCATAAGATCTTGAGCTTGGAAGATCTGTGATGAAATCCATAGAAACAGAAGACCATGGTTGTTCTGGTATAGGTAATGGCTGAAGAAGTCCGTAAGGTCGATGACGAGGAGTTTTTGATCTTGAACAAATATTACATGATTGTACAAAGTCTTTGACTGACTTCCACATTTGTGGCCACCAAAAATCTCTTGATATGAGTTTCAAAGTCTTATTATATCCAAAGTGCCCTGCTGTTGGAAAGTCATGACGTGCTTGAAGAACAAGTAAACGTGCTTCTCCTTCTGGAACATATAGGCGTCCTTCAAAATATAATAGATTATTTTTGAACTCGAACTTAGAAGGATCATGAGACTTGGAAGAATTATTCTCGATATCATGAACAAGAAGGTCTGAGGACATACTGGACTGGATTTGCTTGAGAAAAGTTGAATCAATAGTCAATGTTGATTTCATTGCTCGGAGATGAAATTGCTCCGGCTTCAAGAGGACCGTTCTTTGTTGCTCAAAAGCTGCATCTCTTTCTTTTGGTGCAAAATAAAAACGTCTAGATAGGGCATCGGACAAACCTTGTTGTTTTTCTGGCCGATAAGTGATAATGAACTCGAATCTTGACAAAGACATACTCCAACGAGCTTGACGACGATTCAATACGCGTGCTGACATGAAATACTCGAGGTTCTTGTGATCTGTATACACAGTGACTGGACTAGAAGCGCCTTCTAGATAATGACGCCATTCTTGAAAGGAATCCACGATCGCAAGAAGTTCTTTATCGTGGATCTCATAATTGATCTTGGCTGCTGAGAATTTTCTTGAATGAAAAGCTATCGGATGAAGTTTGTCATCTGTTCCCATTTGTGATAAAACTGCACCCAAGGCAAAATCTGATGCATCTGTTTCCATAAAAAATGCCTTGGAAAAGTCAATACGATATAAGACTGGTGCAGAGACAAACGATGTCTTCAAGGCTTCAAATGCTGCTTCCGCTTCTTGATTCCATTGAAATTTATCTTTACTAGTCAAGCGTGTAAGTGGAGCTGCAACTCGTGAGAAATCTTTGATGAAGATCCGATAGTAATTGGCAAATCCCAAGAAACATTGGACATCTCTTACCGTCCTTGGAATCTTCCAATCCACGATTGTTTGGACTTTCTTAGAATCCATCATGAGACCATCATTTGAAATGATGTATCCTAAAAAGTCAACTTGAGTAGTGTGAAATACACACTTTTCCATCTTGGCATACAATCCTGCATCTCTAAGTTTTTGTAATACTTGACGAACATGTATTTCATGTTCTTCGACGTTCTTGGAATAGATCAGGATATCGTCTAGATAGCAGACGACAAAATTGTCTAAGAATTCACGAAATATATCATTCATGAGATGTTGAAAAGCAGCTGGTGCATTCGTGAGTCCAAAGGGCATGACATTATATTCGAAATGTCCATACCTGGTTCGAAACGCAGTCTTCCATTCATCTCCTTCTTTGATCCGTACTAGATTATATGCTCCTCTTAGATCTATTTTTGTATAGATCTTAGCTTGATTCAACTGGTCAAGGAGTCCTGATATCAAAGGTAATGGATACCTGTTCTTGATTGTGATCTTGTTGAGTCCTCGATAATCAACACACATTCGTAAAGATCCATCTTTTTTCTTTACGAATAGAATTGGAGCTCCTGCTGGAGATTTTGAATGGCGTATGAAATTCTTCGCTAAATTCTCGTCAATATATGTCTTGAGTTCAGCCATCTCATCTTGCGATAAACTGTAAATTGGTCCAAATGGTGGCTGAGTTCCTTCCTTGAGGTCGATTGAACAATCATATGGGCGATGCTCAGGAAGAATATCTGCATTCTTTTTCTCAAAAACGTCTTGATACTCCTGATATTGACTTGGAATGCCACTTGAAGTCTTTACGTTTTCAGAAATAGGTGCAGCATAAATAGCAAAAGTTGATCCTTCTTTTGCTGCGTGTATAAATGCTTTTGCACCTATCAGTACGGGTTTTACTAAACTAGATTTATAACTTTTTACTTCGTCGGTAGAACTATTAATAATGCTTTGGGAAAAGTCAAGTTTACGAGAATTCCAATCTATTCGAGGGTTATATTTTTCTAGCCAAGATAAACCTAAAATAACTGGATTGGACAGGGATTTAATTATGTTAAAAGTTATCTAGCTATCATGACCGTCTATTGTTACTTTTATAGGATGAGTTTCATGAGTGACATCTCCAGAAGACAAGGGACGACCATCTATGACTTCTACATGTACTGGTTTAGGTTTCTGTACAAAGGGTATTTTACGACTTTTAACAAATTGTTCATCTAAAAAACATGCTGAGGCTCCCGAATCTAATAGAGCAGAGGCTTTGTAATTCTTAGGTCCTAAATATAAGTCTATTATAAAACAAGGAGAGGGTTCTGAGGAGAGGATAGGACCTTCATTAGGAATTGTACAAGGTTCCAGCTGCACGGTCCCTATTGTAGCTGGACGAATCTGTTTTCCGACATGTTGTCTTCTTTGACCGTCTTACCCCTCATTTTATAGTTGCGTCGTTCCTTTGGACAATGTTGAGCAGTGTGCTTAGGTTCTCCGCAATATAAACATAATCCTTCTTGACGACGACGAATCTTTTCTTGCTCAGTTAGGGGTTTAAAACGTACCGCGTCAATTTGTATGTCTTCTACTTCCGAATGTACGTTTGGCAAAGATGTTGATGTTGCCATTGAGTAATATCGTTGAGGTTCCCGTGAATGATTCTCAGATTGAAATTCAAAAAGTCGATTATCACATTTTACCGCAAAATCGATTGCTTGACTCAAAGTTTGAGGATCAGGTAAGTTGAGCATCAATTTCTTTACTTCGTATTGCAATCCATAAAGAAATTGACTAATGAGTGCAGCATCATCCCACTTGATGTCAATTGCAAGTTGTCGAAATTGTGAAGCATACACTGTTACTGAGCGATTTCTTTGTCGCAGAATTTGGATCTTATTTGTTGCAACACGAGTTGCATCGTGTTCACCATACATAGATCGAAACTCCGCCAAAAAAGCTTTCAAATTGTCCAATATTGGATTTCGTTGTTCAAGAAAAGACGAAAACCATGATAATGCAGAACCAGAAAGTAGAGTGCCAATAAACCTGACTTGTGATCCTGGAGTTGGATAGCTTTGCGGTTGAAGTTCAATTGCCAATTGTACTTGATTGATGAACCCTCGAAACTTAGATCTCGTACCATCAAATTTCTCGGGTAAGGCAATTCTTGGTTCTCTAGTGCTTACAGGGTGTTGTACAATTGGAGAAGGAACGTGATTTGTTGTAGATGTTGAAGCAGCTCCGATCATCTCTATATCCCCACTTTCTGCCATTCTTGTTCTTTCCTGTATTGGTGAATTGAGTTGATGCATCGCAAGCATTAACTCCCTCATTTGCTCTTGGATTTGTGCCATTGCACTCTTCATTTCAACAAGCTCTGCCATTATAATACTAAGAAGAAAAATTTGTTTGATACTGTTCAAGACAAAAGAAAAAAAAGACTTGATAACAAAGAAGATACTAAGAATAATATCAGTTTAGAAGTGGGTAATCCGCAAACTTCCAATACGCTTATGCCTTGTCAAGAGAAAGGAGTAATCCACTCTTACTCAAGAAAAAACAAAGCTCTGATATTGTAAATGTACTCTTGTCAATCTGTCATGGACAACAACTCGATGAAAAAACAGTTCAGACAAGTAAGCCTTCACTCAAAGAAAAGTAACAAAATATGAATAATAAGTATGTATATTGAAAAGAGAAACTAGAATGGCTATTGCCAAAAGACAAGAAAACTAGAGACCCTTGAAACTAGACTAGAAGCAAGAAAGGAGTTGACAAGAGTGAAGAAGCCTTCACTCTTGTCTCTATATATACTATCTAACTAGGGGCTATGTGGCGACGTTCTATAGGACCTCCAATATGTGTTGACTTTGTAGGACACATGCCTTGACTTACAAGGCAAGTTTTTCTACGTGTGGGCGACATAGTTAGCTTGATCTTCAAGCTAACAACATATGTGGCACATGGCCAACTTGTTGACCACGTTTCTAATCCAAAAAGTCAATTAAAGACACCTATGAAGTCAAAGCAGCGTCTAGAAAGTTTCTAGGAAGCTTCTATATTAAATATTATAGAATTAACTTACTTTTATCTACTTTTACTTACTTCTACCTATTTCTATATGTAATTATTAGCTTACATGATTATGGCCGTGACAGCAAATCGTCTCACTTTTTGAATACTATTTTTACTAAGAAAACTATTGTAAATGGAAGTAAAGCATAATACACATGAAGAAAGTAACAATAGATTTGTTACAATTGCAAGTCTTCATCATATTTTTAATATAATTTTAATTAAAATTTTGTATTTAAGAAAATTCAAATTTAGAAACCCTGTTTCAATATCTATAGAAGATGTTTACAATTAATTTCAAAGTGTATATTAAGAAATTTTGTAGTTACAAGAAACAAGTACAAATGAATATGCTACAAAATTAGATTCTATAGTTTTTTTTCTAACAAGTTTAAAAGATATAAAGATTAATATACTGAAAAGAATTAATGGTATAAGATCTAAATTTATTGTTGTACTTAAAAATAATATTTAAAACACAGTAGCAAAAACCGAACTTCAATCTTTGCAATTAGAATTATATTTTTTTGTCATATAAGCTATTAGATTTCAATAACTTACATGTGATATGAATTAGAATGACAAAATCTTTATCTAAAAAATTGAAATAGATTGAAAGACAATATAAGATTTATTATTGATAATACCAAAAACTATATCTTTAGAGTAATTTATTTCTCAAGTAATTGTATGTAATAATTGGCTATTTAAAAGCCATTAAGAATAAAGACTTGGTTGGAGATGAGAAAACCAAACAATGACGCCTCATTTTAAGAGTATGGAAATTTATTATTCAAGACATGAATCCATGAAAATATAGATAATAGTCGAGGTAATAAAACTAATAAGTGATAATACTACTTTTTTTTATATAAATAAGCTTTTACATATTTTATATAGCTAAAATGTAACAAAATAAGGTAGATTAAAAAATTATTATTATAAGCATCTTATGATAGGAGTAAATAATAGCTTTTAGGAGAAATTACCTAAAAAAAAACTAGATGTTGATACTTAGAGAAGATAGGTTATGAACTTGGGTTGATATTAGATTATATAGGACAAAAGTATGCATCGATAGCAAATCTAAGGTTCTTTTGTTGATAAAAAAATAATGTTAGAGAAAATAATTTTTAGAATTTAATTGATATATTATTGAGTGATTTAGATTAATATTAAAATTTTGGTAGTATTTTAAAGTAAGAGGTGTTTTAGATGATTTGAAGTTTTGAAAAATAAAACAAAGTTTATATATTTAAAAATATTGTAAGCATTCTAATATATTAATGAAAATTTATTTATAGGCTTGTGCATCTATTTATCTTAAATTTATTTTATGAATTTAAATTCAATTTAATGATTACATCAAAGTACCAATCTTATTTAAAAAGAAGAAAGATGGTTCTCTTTAAAGGTGTATTGACTGTTATAATCTTAAGAAGATTATAAAGAATAATAGACATCCCTTGGCATTAATATCAAGATTTTAAAAATAACTTAAAAAAGCTCACATCTTCACAAAGATTCACCTTCAAGGATCTCAAAATATTTTTCACATTAAAATAAGAAATAAGTCTAAAATTTTCTTTTGAACAAGGTATGGTCATTTTAAATATAATGTTATGCTATTTGGCCTCATTCACGTCATTTTTATTTTTCAACACATAATAAATGATATATTTAGATATTTTAAAAATGATTTTATAGTCATTTATATAAAAGCTATCTAAATATATTCAAATAATGATGAAAAATATAAATAATTTATAAGACTTGTTTTGGAGAAGTTATAAAAAATAGTATCTTAAGCCAAATTAGAGAAATATCTCTTTTATAAGTTTTTGGTGAAATTTTTAGAATATATTATTTTCTAAAGAAGAAATTACTATGGATAAGAGGATACAAAAGTTTTTAGAATAAAAAATGCCAACATCAATATAAGATGTTTAATATTTATATAATTTTGTAAATTTCTATTAAATATTTATTAAAGATTATTGTAAGATCATTTTCAAGGAAATGAATTTCAAAGAAAGAATTTTTTTAATACACTCTTGTGTCACTGAAAAGATCTAGAAAGTCACTCAAAGATGAAATAATATTGAACTAGAATGCCTATTGCCAAAAACAAGAAGACTAGAAAGTCTTGAAACAAGACTAAGGACTACAAAGGCATTGACAAGAGTAAAGAAAGCTTCACTTTTGCCTCTATATATACTCTTAACAAACAACTATGTGATAATGTCCTATAAGACCTCCAAAACATGTTGAATTTGCAAGATACATATCCTAATTTGCAAAATAAGTTTTTTATATGTGCGTCGCATAATTAGCTTGTTTTGTAAGCTACTAAT
Source organism: Physcomitrium patens (assembly GCF_059467195.1). NCBI lineage: Eukaryota > Viridiplantae > Streptophyta > Bryopsida > Funariales > Funariaceae > Physcomitrium > Physcomitrium patens. The sequence goes on along the minus strand of NC_143410.1, from coordinate 27,170,498 downwards.
ATGTGATTAACTTAATGACCATGTTTCTAGTCTATCAATCAACTATAAACACATGTTAAATTAAAGCAGTATCTATCAAGCTTCAAGAAAGCTTCTCTAAAAGATATCATGAAATTAAACTACTTTTAAATATTTTTACCTACTTCTATCTAATCATATAGGTATTTATTAGAGTACATATGTATATCTGTGACAATCATTGTATTACTTATACAACTAAATGAACAAAAAATATTCTTTCAAGATGGAAAAATAAAATATGTTTTGAAGATATTAAAGAAATCTTTTATACCAACTTCAATATCAAATTTTTCAAATTTATTAGAACCATTTTTTATGGAGGTAGATGCATCAGAATTTGCTATAGAATTAATATAATTTCAATATGGAGAAGATAAAAAATTTCATTACATGGCCTTCTAATCTTTTAAGTTCTTTGCAACTAAAATATACTATGAGTTCTATGATAAAAAACTTCTTACCATTATTGATACATTTGAAGATTGACAACATTTTTTTGAGAGGAATTCAATATACAATCATAGGATATACAAATCATAAGAATCTTGAGTGTTTTATAAGTGAATAAGTTTTGAATTATTAGCAAATACATTGGAGTATGTCATTGTTATATTTTTATTTTTTAATTCCTTATAAATATAGAAATCTTAAAATAAAAAAACCCAAATATTCTATCTTAACAATCATATATGGTTCTAAAAATCAAGTGATGATATTTTAGATAAATAAAATTCAATAATATTGAAGCCATCCAATTTTCAAATTAAAGCATTGACTTTGCCTTTGTCTAAAGACATGCAATATTTTAAAACTATCAAATAACATCTATCTATTGTGCATATTAAAAAACCTTTAAGTATTAAGAAAAGTCTTTTTAAAGGTTTAAAAGAGATTTAATTTATTAAAATATACTTTTATATGTATTTTTTAGATTGATACACTTGAAGATCTTATAATTATGATTTAATTTTTTAATTGCTTAATACTTTGATTCCTACAAGATTATAGAATTGATATCTAAAAATTATTGGTAGCCTCAAATGTAGAAATTTATAAAAGATTTTATAAAACCATGTGATACTTATTTAAGAGCAAAATTACCAAGACATCAATAATATAAGCTCCTTTATCTACTTTCTATACTTAAAAGCCAATAATTATTTATGTATATAGATTTTATAATTAGTCTTTAAATTTTTAATTCAAAAGATTTTATTTTTTTGGTAGTCAATTGGTTATTCAAGATAAAATAATTTATATTATATATTACATTTTAAACTAAAAAACAAATTTCTAAATTATTTTTTGATAATATTTATTTAACTTTATAGACTTATTAATGATATTGGATTAGAATAAAGTACACAATTTATCTCTTACTTTTAGAAGAACTTATTTTAGATCTGAAAAGATAAGATCAATCTTTCTTTACGATATCAACAGCAAATTGATGATCAAAACAATATTCAAATTTAATTTTGAAGCAATAACTTTGTTGCACATAAATTATCAAAAAGACAATTAAACCAAGTTTTTACTTGTAGAATTTTTTTATAATAATACTATAGATTCACCAATTAAACAAACACCATTCTTTGTAAACTGTGCAAAAATTCATTAAGAGTTGATATATCAACTACAAACGTTTAAGATTAATTCAAAGACTATATAGATTGTCAACAAAAAGTTCAACCAATTTTCAAAATGGGAAGTAAAGTATGAATTTTGAAAAAAAAACATTCAAACAAAGCAACTATTAAAGAAGTTAGACTATCAAAGGTTGGAACCATTTGATATCATACAACAAATTAATGAGGTTAGTCATTATCTTAAACTTTCAACAACTATAAAAGTCCATCTAGTCTTTTATATTTCTTGATTAAATATTAATAATCATTCAAAAATTTTAAGAAGAAAACTTCTAATTCTATCTTTAGTTAAAATTGATTGTGAAGATGAATATGAAATTAAAGAAATTATTAATATATAAATAAAAAATAAAAAAATAAAATATATTATAAATTATAAAAATTACCACATCAAAGAATGATTATGGGATCCTTCATCTAATTGTATTATTATATTAGTGAAGATATCAGACTTTAATTATTGTTATTATTACAAACTCAAGCCAAGTCATCAAAGATCATGATGTCATAATTATGATTTTAATAAAAATGACTTCAAGAAGAATCTCCAATATCAAATCAAATATAAGAATGAAAGATTCAACCAATAACATCATTAGTGCATTATATTTTATATTTTGATTATTTAGTATTTAAGTTGTATTTTGAAATTATATTGGTGTAACTTTAATATGTTAAATTAGAAGATTCTTATAGGGCTTAAAAATCATAAGCTCGAAGTTTCATTGAAGGATCAACCACATCAACAATCACATCAATTACTATATAGTAGACATTTTTAATATGAAGTTGGATCATCAAAATATTGGAAGAATCTATTCATCCATTGAATAGAAATTTTTAAAAAATAAATTTTAATTTTAAAAAATGATAAATATTGGATTTTTTACAAATACAAAGAAAAAAATATCAATTCTTGTTGTGGAATTTGTTGCTCAGAGTTAGGCAATGTAATGGACATACTTAAAAGATTTTAGAACCTTTAAAGAATCTTCTAAAGTATAATAGATCAATTCATTTTTTGAGTTAATTCTTCTTGTGGTCTTTAGGCCTTTTTATTCTTGACAATAATCATTTATTATTATCTTTGTAGCTTTTCCTTCTTGATTGAAGTTCTAAATCTCTAACATATAAATTATAAGAAGTTAATTATTGTATTAGTGAATATATTACACAATTGTTTTTTTATTTTCAAGTTGATAGATGATAAGAGTAAATTAATACTTTAATTAGATGGTTCAATTGCTTATATTTATTTATATTTGAGTTTTTTTAGTTTCATCTACAAAAAAATTTATAATATTACATATTTTTAAATAAATTATTTTATGTGATTCTTAAAAAAATAAAAATTGACTTACAATATTAGAACTGAAGATTAATATGTATAAGATAATATAAAAACTTACAAGTAATAGAAGAAACTTGGTCTTGCAATTTATTCTTAAAAATAATTTACCATAATTTAATTGTTATGAATGTTATAATAATATGTATAAGATTATAATTAACATATATTTCTAATAAAACTATTATTTATTACATCTTTGAGATTTATTTAATATTTTTTTATTTAGTTATATTTTTCATAAGGTTCTTTAAAAAGGTTTTGAATTTGGCACATATTTAATGTTTTTCTATTTTATAAGATAAAACTCCATTTATTGATATAGTATAAATAATATTGAATTTTGTAATATTCAAGAGTTATAAAACTTCTACAAGAATTTTTATAAACTAAATAATTCTAGTGTTATATAAAAAAAACTATAATAAAAAATTTTAATAATTTTTCAATAACTTTGAGTTATCTTAAATCAATCAAGAAAGAATCAATAATTATAAATAAATTATAAGATACTCTAAATAAAGGATAGAAAAATAATAATAATAGAAATTTTATATTTTAAAAAATAAAAATAAATAACGTGGTTATGTTAAATTAAAAAACCATAAATTTTTCATTCAATAGCTAAAAAAAAGATAAATAAATTAAAATTAACGAAGATAAATTTTTTATTGCTTCATACAATAGATAAAGAAATAGCATTTAATTTTTTAAAATATATATTTAAAAGAAAATATATAATTTGTGAGATGCTTTAACTATAAATTTTAAGTTTCTAAATTTTTTTATAAGTAGTATTTGTGTTTGCAAATCAATTAGAGACAATTATATGTCAAATGCTTAGTTAGAGAGCTTTTGTGATATTTAGTAAGAAGAGTTTTATCAACCAAATATATATTACTTATTTCTTATATTATATCTATATATATATATATATATATATATAGTTATATTTAAATAATTTTTTAATGTTTATTTCTCTAATTCTTTACTCAAACTTGGTTCTATGCAATAATTTCTTGGTGTTAAGGTCAATAGATTATTGATAATACTTAAAAAAATTAATCAAAAGCCAATTATGATTGATGAATTTATTGAAATTTTATTTAAATATGAAAATTTTAATTACGATTTTTAGTTTATTATATTTGTATTTATGTATATTAATTAATTAATTAATTTATGATTTATTTTAAAAAAATCAAGATTATATAAAAATTATTTAAATTTTTTATCTTCTAATATTCATTATTATTTTTTAAAATAGTTGTTTACAGGATTTTTATGTCTTATTATTTATTATGTAAAAATAACTTGATATGCTAATATTATCTTGTATTATATATTAAAGTTTTTTCATATCTTAAAAAAAAATTATGAATCTAGTTACTTATACATATATTTAGAATTAGAATAATAAAAATTAATTACACATATTATTCATTACACATGATTGAATTTTTGCAATAGATTTAAAGGTAATATTTTTGAATCTTAGAATAAAAAACTTACAAAACTTGGTAACCAATGTCCAATTAGATGACCTCTTAATATGTACAAGATATGTAATGTGATATTAAGCAGATGTATTAACTGATATTTTATATAATCATATGATGATTACGATTTATTACATTTACTATATATATATATATATATATATATATATTATGATTAGATAAATTTCAATGAACTTTATTGTCAATTTTTGGATGTTAGTTTATTAAATTAAAGCTTTGCAAACATTATTGTAATGGTCTTGTGCATATTACAAGACATTAGGAGAATCTAACTAGTATTGACTTGAATGTAAAAATGAATATTCTTTATTTATTATTTACATTATAGAATTAATAAATTTTGATATTTCATATTATCTGTTAATATTAGACATTATTATAATTGATATTAGACCTTTTTAATATCAAATATTAGATATTTTCTAAATTTGATCCGATTTTCCTGAATTTTTGGCATTATTTAATAGGCAAGATAGGTTTAAAATGTAGGCAGGTAACGAAGGTTAAATTTAACTTAAGTTATATCTAGGTTAGGTAGTTTTTAAAATATCTAATATTAATAATTTCTAATAGATACAATAGAAGTTCCCACTTAAAACTACCTTGCCTAGATTTTTGGCATTATATTTTAAAAAATAAAATATTAACTATCTAAAATTTTAATGTAGAGGTTATGTCTTGTTAAACTATAATTATTTTTGTTTTTATTTTTATTTTGGAAGTAAAAGAATATCTCTTATTATAAATGAATTTTTAAATTTTATTTTTCTAAAAAATAAAAAATAAAGTTAACATCATTTTAAAATTAGGTTAGCATCATTATTGTTGTAGTTATCAAAAGTACATCTTCGTAGGTCTTGATTAAATTTACAACTCATTTACAACTTATTAGTATGTCATTGGTCATTAGTTCAATTGTTTGTCATTATTGTAGATGTTTTTTTGATTTGTAAATTTTAATATAAATCATAAATTAAAAAAAATCTGATTTTTTTATGTTGATTTGAACTACTATCTAAAAAATAGTTTAAATAAATAAATTTCCTTTGAATTTAGAAAAAGATAATCTTTTTAAATTTTAATTGAATCATAATAATTAAATATAAAAGTGAGAAACTAACCTTAGTACTTAAGAATAGAAAATAATTTAAACAACCATATTTGATAGATTGTAATCACTCATTAATATTAAAAAATTACACAAAGTATCAAATCTTATAGACTTTAGTTTACTTATATATTAATTTGAATTGATCCTTAAGAAATAAATTATTTGTATTAAAACTTAGTACATATTTTCATCACATGGTATCTATTCTCAAATACCAATTTTTAATTCAAGTCATTCTTTGTTGTTTTTACAAAGTTTTATTACTAAGTCATGGATATGAAAAAAGAATTTTAACTATGAGATGCATTCTAATATATTCAATGTAACTTTTACTTTTTAATTTAAGATATCATTTACAGCTATTTACAATTGATTTTGTTAATTAATTATGTAATTGACTTGGTGAAACTAGAGTATCAAACTTCCATAGATTCGTCCTAATGAATTTCATAAAAATTCAAGATTAAAGAATTTTTTCCGTTTAAAAACCATACAATAACTTCTACAATTATCGACATGACAATCTGTCTCTTTATATGATATATTCAATATTTCCATTTGGTAAGTCAATCCGATCTTCACTGAAATCAAATTTAATACCAAAATATCTAACTAGTATTACTGTGTAAAATTATATAGCAATCAACATTTTAACACATGTAATTCATGTTTCATGTTTTCAAAAAATATATTACAAGGATAGTGAAGGAAACGAATAAAAAAAATAAAAATAATGGAATTCATTAAGCATTGATGCATGCAAAATGCACACAGAAACTCTTGCTAAAAGCATCATAGGAAGCTCCGAAGCATATTAATTTAAACAACTTATTATGCATTTTTCGTACATGTTTAAACCCAACAATCATCCAAACCAAAACCACTCAACCACAATGGTCCTTGATTAATATATAGGCAGCTCAAAATGTGAAAATGTTTCAGTTCCCAAGCCTTGGAACAAAGGCGAGCAATTACAGTCCTAACTTTGAAGGAGTAACGAAGGGCCGGCATGGTTCCACAGGCACACAAGGGTGCGAGAAGCGTCCGTGTCCACCATTCGCCCCGCACCCTACTTCGCGAACTCAAGCAGGGGAGCGCGAAGTGGGCAAAGCGCAGGGCGTCACCGAAGAGGATGAGGTCGCTAATCCAAGCCAGGAACAAAGTTGGAGCGCCTTATCCACATCCTGGGGTGCACAGACCCATGGCACCACCCCATCAGCAGGCTCGCTCCCCTGCATACAGCACCCCCCCATGTCCTCAATGCTCTCCATTGCGAAAAATCAGTCTTGCCTCACGGCCCTGCGCTCTTTCGTCTGAGTGGTGCTCTCGCAGACCCATCTTCAATTTAGAGTCTTCTGTCACTCAGTCAGCTAGGCTTCGTCAAGTTTGAGATTTGAGATTTGAAGGCATGGCTTGCGTCGCGGATGTCAGCCGCGCTGCGGTTTCTGGGTGCGTTGCCGGCAGCAGCGCTGCCCGTGGCAATGCCGCGCCCAGCGTGAGGGTGGCGGTTCTGAGCCCGTCGTCGTTCGTGGGGCAAGTGGTGATGGGAGGCGCCGCGGAGGCCAAGGGCAGGAAGGGCGCGTCGACATTGGTGGTGCGCGCTGCTCGTGAGAAGTACGAGAGGACGAAGCCCCATGTGAACATCGGCACCATCGGGCACGTCGACCACGGGAAGACGACCCTGACGGCCGCGCTGACGATGGCGCTGGCCGCTGCGGGAGGCGGTGTGGCGAAGAAGTACGACGAGATCGATGCCGCGCCGGAGGAGCGCGCTCGTGGAATCACCATCAACACGGCGACGGTGGAGTACGAGACGGAGAGCAGGCACTACGCTCACGTGGATTGCCCCGGGCACGCGGATTACGTGAAGAACATGATTACGGGAGCGGCGCAGATGGACGGAGCCATCTTGGTGGTGTCGGGCGCGGACGGGCCGATGCCCCAGACGAAGGAGCACATCCTGCTTGCGAAGCAAGTGGGCGTGCCGAACATGGTGGTGTTCATGAACAAGCAAGACCAGGTGAGAGGGGCGGGGATTGTGGTGAATTGGGATGGGAACTGGGGTTTTGTTTGTTTGTGTGTTTGTTTTGGTGGGGGCAGGGGGATGGCGCAAGGTGTGGGGGCGAGGGAGGGAATAGGGTTTAAGGGTTTGCAGGGGGGGTGGGGGGTTGGGGAGAGGGTTTAGGCAGGAGTGAGCGGTGGGTGTGTGAGAATTGTTGGGGCAATTGGCGGGAGTGGGGCGCTGACGGGGAGGGGCACTGGGGAATGCGCAGGTGGATGACGAGGAGCTGTTGGAACTGGTGGAGATGGAGATTCGGGAGCTGCTGACCTCGTACGAGTTCCCCGGAAACGACATCCCAATCGTGTCGGGATCGGCGCTGCTGGCGCTGGAGGCGCTGATGAAGCCGGAGAACAAGAACATCAAGAGGGGCGACGACAAGTGGGTGGACAAAATCTTCGAGCTGATGGACAACGTGGACCAGTACATCCCGGTGCCGCAGAGGATGACGGAGCTGCCGTTTTTGATGGCGATCGAGGACGTGTTTTCGATCACGGGGCGTGGAACGGTGGCGACGGGGCGTGTGGAGAGGGGCGTGGTGAAGCTGGGAGACGTGGTGGAGATCGTGGGGCTGCGGGAGACGAGGAGCACGACGGTGACGGGTCTGGAGATGTTCCAGAAGCTGCTGGACGAGGCGATGGCGGGCGACAACGTGGGGGTGTTGCTGCGAGGTATCCAGAAGGTGGACATCCAGAGGGGGATGGTGCTGGCGAAGCCGGGGACGATCAAGGGGCACAAGACGTTCGAGGCGTCGGTGTACGTGCTGAAGAAGGAGGAGGGCGGGCGACACTCGCCATTCTTCAAGGGCTACAAGCCGCAGTTCTACATGAGGACGACGGACTGCACGGGAGGAATTCTGAGCATCCAGACGGACCAGGGCGAGGAGGCGAACATGGTGGTGCCGGGAGACAGGGTGAAGCTGACGATCGAGCTGATCAACGAGGTGGCGTGCGAGGAGAAGATGAGGTTCGCCATCCGGGAGGGAGGCAAGACGGTGGGCGCGGGAGTGATATCGAAGATCATGACGTAGATGGTGGGGTGAGGGTGAGGGTGGTGAGGGTAGGGGGCTGGTTAGAGTGTGTGTGATAGGACATTGGAGGATGAGTCTGGCAGCGGGGGGAGTGTAGAGGCCCGTCGGTGCGGTGCGGAAGGCTCAGACGAGTAGGGAGTGAAGAGAAGAAGGTAGAGGAGTAGGGAAACGCAGCCACTGGTATGGGCAGTGGATATCTTTGTGGGACTGGATGAATGGAACCAGTAATTTTTTTGCAAGTGTGGGTGGTGTGGGAGCATATGTGCAGTGGTATGAATGCTGCTGCGATGTGGAGAGTTGTTTTGATGTGGTTGTGATGGGGTACTTTTGGGGTGTCAGGCTGGTGCTTGGTTTTTATGGTCTCTCCTATAAAGGTTTGGATTTGGTTGGCTTGCGAGGGACATATTCAGATCGTATAGAAGTGTGGTGCAGTAAATATGCTAGAGTACATGTGATGGCCGCTTTTATGTGCTTGTATGTTGGTTTGGTGATGGTATTATTCTCGGATAGAGAATTGTAATTGCGATGTTGGACTGGTTGTGGACAGGAGATTCACTTGTAGGACAATGATTAGGTGCACGCTGTCGCATTAGACTCTACAGGCGAGGCTGTGGAAGGATTATGCAATTTGGACCCTGCAGCTTCACGTTTATAATTTTAACACAAGTAGCACTCAATGTGAGGTTTGAGAAGTAAAATCATTCCTTGCGCTGGAATTCGCAAAATTAACCTACTTTTACAGTCTGAAGCTTGTTCAGACAACCACAATCCCGTGTCATAGGACTTTTACTCGTCTTACAGCATCCTGGTGTCGAAGATGAATATTCTAACTAAACCTGGGATATTGTAGAATAAATAGCAGCCGACACTTACTAAGAAAGGTCTGGCATAGAATATTTTGAGAGCTTTTGGCATGAAGATATAGCCTGGTATCACAGTATAAAACCAATGTTCTGGAAGGACAAAGTTGTCAAATAGAATTGGTCGTCCTTCGAGGATTGATGGCCTGGTGAATCTTCCTTATTTTACCTATTTCCGGACAACGTTCACGAATAAAAAGTAAGTAACTCTAAGTGGAAACTTAACGTATTTGTTGTACTGTGAAAGCATGAAGTGTAATAACCGAGACACAACGTGATTGTACTGTAATAAACTAGTAACTAAGGTGAGCCTCTGAAAAGGATACGTGGGGCAGATAGTCTGTGTTGCTTTGAAGGTTTTTATTGTATCCTGGAAAATTTTAAGCAAAGTTGATGTATAAGTGATTTCCATTTTAAAGCTGGGAGTGAAGGAAGGAGTCGTTGGTTTTTTCTTTGTTGAGTAGAGGATGATGTTGACACAGTTCTTTATCAACCTGCGTTCCTGCTCCCTTGCTTGCATACTACCTACCTTGTAAGACCAGATCTGGCACCAGTGCTGGTCGGGCTTAGAGGACCGATTTAAAAATTCGGAGAGTAGGAGTGTAGCATACGACCATGCAGATTGTAAAGAATTTAGAAAGGAGGAGCAATAATTAGAGATTCGAGATGGGACAGTCAGAAAATGTAGAATGTAACTGTAGAGACGGATTATCAGAGCATAGTGATCAAGGTTCAGAGGACTCAGCAGACGAATAATCTACAGGACCGAGTGCAAACTGTGGACCATTTTGATGACATGATTTTCCTCAACCGGAAAGTTTCCATCTGGTAAGAAATATTGATGTTTGGTTTTAATATGAAATATTTCAGGTAAATGACGAGTGCATGCAGTGCCTAAGGGTCAGCTCCTACCAAGCGCCCCTTTATGGGTTAGTAGCTGCAAGGTTGGACAATTTCAAAGTTGAAATATGGAACCAAATTGGTTCCTTGCATGTTAAGCAATTATGTCTAATATTCTTGCATTAATTGTATTTAAATAATTTTTTAATTCTTTCCATATCCTCTGTATAGATACAACTTCATGTCAAGGGTGGTAAGTTTGGAGCAACATCAATTTTGTTGTCACTCAATTTTGGTTAATACTCAATGGATGGTATTGAAGTGATAGCTATTCCATAAATTCCTTGTTAGGCTTGAAGACTATGAAAGTAAGTAGTGTATTTGACAATTGATTGTTGTGTGAAGAACATAGCACTAATTACATGCATACATGGAATTCTAGATAGTTACCATTGATTGCAAGTATATGTATGGTTTTGTAAATCTAAGTTATTAGATGATTATTTTAATAGGCATTCATAGATAGTATCTAAGGAGGGGATGTGCAATAGCCAAGTGCGAGTATTTGTGACCATTTTATCTCTTTCTTTGCACTAACTAATAATAATTCAGTAATTTTAATAGCAATGATATGTCACTCATTGTACCATGCCATGAGCTACCTCCAAATTATTTCTAGTATTGGAATTAATGGCATCTCATGCTCTTCTAATATCCATGAGTTTAGAGATTCCATAATATTATATTTGAAGTCATGTAGCCAAATCAGTTCTTGTCAAATTGTAACGATGTCTCTTATTTTGTTCATAAGGTATTCTGCAACTTCTTTGAATACAACTTGGATTTTTGAGAATTTGATGTTGAAATCTAGAATAGTTGGTGCCATTGTTGATGCCCAGAGATGTCATATAAGTATTAGATTTTTGAATTGCTATTATAAGTTCTAAGTTGAATGGCAAATGCAAAATGCATGTTTGCATGTCAAAAATGCATGGTTGATTGCATCAATGAGACCTTTTTATCAATCAAAAAAAAATGTGAATTTTAGAAGTTTTTAGTTCACTAGATAAGATGCAAGAAAGTTGTCTTTAGCTTTTGAAAAAACCATAGCCAATTGTTGTCATTTTTAATATTTACAATATTGAATGTAATAGAAAATAGTTGTTTCTTTCCATTGATTTTTATAGTAGCTAGGATTATCCCACAATACTTTTCTTTTGAATAAATGCTATCTATGCCAATGACAAGTTGACAATATTATAAGCCATATAAGCTTGCATTGTAGGTAACAAACAATTGAAGAAAGTGGTTTTTTCATTAACTTTTAATTCTATATAATTCTTTGGATTTATTATTTTGATTTGATGATAATATGCCTTTAAGTTGATATAGCTATGTTAATAGGAACTAATTAGCTCAAAAATAACTTTTTCTCTTCTATACAATGCCATCAAGTAGGATATCATAACACCCTCATTACATCAAATATCTTTTTGGATATCTACAACTCTAATTGGGAGGTGTAATCCAACTTGTTTTTTACATTGTCTATTATCCAATTGATGCTAGCATGTCATTTGTTCTAGTATTTAATATTAATGCATGTGTATTTAGATACAAATATCCAAATAACAAATTTACTTCTACTTGTTGATTGATATTGTGATGCATGCAGTCTCTATTTGTAAGTGTTGCTGCAACACTTCATAGTATATCTCATTTGATTGGACTTGATAATAGATGTTTTATAATGGTTGTTGATTGCATCTTGATAAAAGACTTCTTTTAATATGTTACTACTATTAAAAATAACATCCATAGAATTGGTCATTTTGAAGTATGATTATTGCTTCACACTTCTTTTCTTTACCCCATGTTGCATTGCATTCTTTCAATTGATTATCACCATCTTTGTAAGGACTATTGTGTGAATAACCTTAGAATTCCAAAATTTCTCTACCTCCTTGTACATACTTGTACGAACTCCAGAATTGTTCCTTGTTCCTCTTCCTTATTGCATCTATTAGCAAGAATCAAAAAATTGCTCTTTTTTGCAAGAATTCCATAATTGCTTCTAGTTTCTCTTCTTTCTAGTACAAAATGAAATTCTTGTATAAAGTATTTGTATTTTTTGTCAGCAAGATTAACAACACAAATAAAATCATTGCACAAATATACTTAGTTTACAATATATATTCAAGTAGAAGGATTTGTGAAGATATCTAGGATTTCAATTATTGCCTCTATTTTGTTTTTATTTTTTTGTATACATGCAAAAGAAATCTACACTACTTGTTTGATTCTTCTTGTCAACTAAAAAAAATAAAAATATAGTTTTTGACAAATGTTCATATTTTTTTTCTTGTAAAGATTTATTCATACTTCATATTTACTTTAGTACCTCATATAAATTATGCATCCAATTCCAAATGGAATATAAGTGATCGTATAGTATTACAATATAAACACCTTCATCCTATACAACAAATATAAAATTGTTACATTTATAAGTAAGTCAAATATAACAAGAAAAAATAAATAAATCAGGGTGGCTTCACATTTCTTTGGCTGTGAGGCATATAAGGCAGTTTAAGAATTTGCTAGGAGAGAGGATGCAGATGTGGTGCAGGATGTTGGGGTTGTAATGTTGATGTGGTCTCAAAAGAGATGGGATTTTGCTTGATGGTGCAGCAGGAATAGGAATTCAAAGGCGTGGAAAAGAAAGGGTAGAGCGGCATGGAATAGTGGCATAGGGACCTACAAGGATAGGAAGGGGATAGTGGAGTGGAAGGATTTTGTCAAATAAATAAAAAAGAGCTCGCATGCTATTCATTGTCAGGCAGCTGTGGAACATTCCTTCTTTTTTTTAACAATTTTCTCCAAAATGTACATTATGGAGGGTTTTTTTTTTAAATTTTTAAAATTTTTTTTCTTACAGTAAATCATAAAAGTGACTATTAGTGCCCATGTAGAGACAAAAATATTAATGGAATTGTTAGGTTTCTAATATCTTATCAATGTGGAGGATATATATGCTATTATCAAAAATTCTAGCAATATATATACTATTATTAAGAATGCATGGATATTTTTGATATTAAGGCATATTTAAGAGATATATATGGTATTAGTTCTAAATTTAACTATATTAGATAATTATTGGGATTAAAAAATTTAATTTTTTTTAAAACTTATCAAAAAATACTTTATATTAGAAAAAACCTATGCTTCTAGGTACAAAAATATTATAAAATTTTATATTGTGGTTACTAAGTCAAAAATCAATCACTTCTAAAAAATAATATTTTAAAGAAAAAACAAAAAAAAATTAAATATATCATAATAGAACCATTTATATTTATTTTAGTATTTATTTTTTTAGTTTTATTTTTTATAATAAAATTAAAAGATATCGATTTTTAAAAAACCATAAATAAATAGCTAAATAAAATAAAACTATTTTGACCAATCTAAAATTTATGAAAAATTGAATTAGCTTCACTCAAAAAATATATTGATGAAAACTTAGCTAAGAATTTTTTACCATTCAAAATTTGTAACAAGAGTGCCTATATAATTTGTGAGGAAAGAAAGATAGATTATTATAAATGTATGTAGATTATCAAGGATTTAAGAAGATTATTATTAACAATAGATATCCTTTGTCATTGATATCAAATTTTCTTAATTAATTACATCAAGCAAAGATATATACAAAGATAGATCTATGAAAAGCATATAATCTAATACACATTAAAGAAAGAAATAAATAGAAGACTACACTTCAAACCACATATCTATTCTATATATACAAAAGAGTATGAACTTTATATTTGATGTAGTAAAAAAACTTCGAGATGTAAGACCATATGCTAAAATAAAGTAGTATGTATTCTTCACAACTAAGGTTTAATTTTTTGAATGAATCATTTCAAATAATGGTCTCATAATGGATCCTAAAAATATTTAATTCATTATAAACTAGAAAGTTTGAAGAAAAATAAGAGACGTTCAATGTATTTTTTTAGTTTTTTAAATACTAATAAATCTTAATTAAGAATTTTATTAAGTTGTAGATTTATTTACACATTTGATTAGTAAAATCAAACTAAAATGGAATAAAGAAGGTAAAGTAGTATTTGAAGCTTTATAAACAAATTCAAGAATAATTTTATATTTTGTTGGTTTTTCCAAGGTATTTTATATAGAAAAAGATGCATTAGACTTTACATTAGATGCGGTGTTATTACAAATGGATGTAGATGACAAACTACACCTAATAGCTTTTCATCCAAAAAAATATTTTAACATTTGAGACTAATTATAAGATCTATAACAAAGAATTTTTTGCAATTGTAGATTTATTTTAAAAATGATATCATGATTTAGAGGGAGGTTCTAAGCAAGTAACTATTTATACAAATCTCAACAACCTCAAGTATAATATGTAATTATATGTTTCAAATTACTATTATGTTTATTAAATTTTTTTCTTGTCTAGATTTGTATCTAATATTATTTAAAAAATGATTAATAAGATTTTCCAAACACCTTTTTAAGGAGTTTTTATCCTATATTAGAAGAAAAAAAATATATAAATTTTAATTAGTAACTAATAATTCTTTTGGAGCTAAAACAATTTTGTTTTGAGTAATGAAATCAATATTAATTATTGGTTTAAATTTTTTTTGATCAATTTAAATAGAAAATAATTTTTAAATCCTCTTATGGATGATATTGAAAATAATTCTATTAAATCTCATAATACTTTTTAATTTTAATTCAAAACCACCTTTTTATTTTGAAAGATACTTATATATTCCAAAAAGTGAAGCACAATTATAAGCTCTTTAAATTTTTCATAATTTTTTAATTTATAATATTTTGAATACAATAAAAATATGAAATTAATATGAAGAGGTATTTAATGGCCTCCAATATGGAAAGAAATTAAAGAATTTTTCCAATTATGTGATATTTTTTCAAAATAAAAAATTCCTTGTCATTGGCCATATGAACTTTTTTAGCTATTGCCTATGTCATAAGTACTATTGTCTTTTATTTCTATAGATTTTATTATTGATCTTTCAATTTCAAGCTCCTATGATTCTATTTCTATAATAATAGATTATAGGTTATTGATTTTGTATTATTAAATAATTCAATTTTCTAATCTTTAATCTTCTAATGTCTTGTATCTTAACTTTGTTATTAATGATATATTTTATTTTATTTTTTGGTTATTTAAGACATCTATATTTATTATTTATATGATTCTTTGATTTTTTTTGAAGCATAGAATTTTGGTTAAAGGCTTTTATATTAATATTAATTCTAAAATGAATAATATTTTATATCTATTATCATTTTTTATTTTTAAAAAAATAAATTAAAATAGATAATTCTTTTAATATATTTTCTTCATTAATTAAATTAAATAAGAATATTAATTTTTTAATATATTACTCTTGATAGTATTCTAAATATTTTATTTGAAAGTAGGTATTTAGGCTTCAACAATGATCAAATAACAAGGTGGTCTTTTTGCTTTAGTATGGAATATTATTGATGGCTAAAAATAACTATTAATTACCTCTAAAAGAAATAAAGATTAAAATATGTAGTCATAATAATTTTTTGCATCTTCTACTTCATCAATATATGTTCACTACTCATTGTAGAATTTATCTCTAAAACGGATGGAAGTTATATTATTAATGTAATTAATATTAGTAATTATTTAAATAAGAAGAGTTATGTAGATGTGGCATCAAAAAATCACATAGAACTTAAACCATTCACAAATTTTGATGACAATATCAACCTTGAAAAATCTCATTTTTATACAAAATAGTGTGGACTAAGATCATTTAGTTGGAGAGAAAGATTGGCATAAGGAACTACTAAGAAAAGAATAGCAAGTCCAAATAGGGCATTACTCATGGTTGTAAGGCTAGAGATTTTAGAAAGAATGTTCTTTTATGCCTTTGCATACAAATTAAGAAAGAAAATATAGACATAATAGGAATTTTAGCACAAAATATAGTGTGATGATGTTGTAGTGCTATTAGTTGTGTCATGGCAACGGCCTTGCATACACTTAACTACAAAAAAGTGTCAACATTGATGGTTATAGTAGCCACATTGATATGCCAAATGTATGTACATTCTTTAGCCATGAGTGCCACCATTGATAGACTATTGACATTTAATATTAGTATCAACAATTGACTTGCAAAGACAATGCTTAATAAGAGCATAATTGAGTTGCAAAGTTAGTGCACAATATGAGCACAATCAGGTCTTAAAAGCAATTTAGGACAAGAATATAATTGGATTTTGAAAAAGAATGAATAAAAATTGATAAGACACTCACATAAAAAGAATGTGTGAGTTGTGATGCAAGGAAGGATTACAAGGTCTTGCCTAGTGTAATAGAAGCATCAATCATGAAACAATGTATAAACTAAAGTAGACAACATTGAGTAAAGAAAAAAAGAAGAAAAGAGATTGATGAAAAGGTTTAGTATATGTACTAAGTAGAAGCCCAAGGTTAAGAATGTATCATGGAAACTCAATAATATATGTCAAAAGTTATATAAAACTCAAGTATTAATTTTAGATGATGAATCTTATTTAAGTGTCAATGTTGCATGGCATTTTAATTTAAATTCTTATTGTCTACAATCTATCTTCTCAAAATTGATGTTTTATCAACAAATGAGAGACACATGAATTTGACGGTCTCTACTAAATTATAAATTTGCAATAAGAAAAAGAATCTAAAAACAAGAAATTAATACCACTCTTAAAAATCAAGGAGAAATCTCTTAAGAATCAAATATCTTTTAGCTATCTCCTCTTCTTTCAAGAAGCATTAGAAATAGAAAAGAATAAAAAAATTATATAATACAATATAAAAAAGCTTCTAAATTTTTTTATAGATTTAGATTTGATTTAATAAGTGTTTATAGGTTATTAATAGGTTATAAACTTTGCCAATAGGTTTGCAAATTTTGGTACAAGTTATTAATATGGTGTACATATAAAGAACAATATTATAAGTTAGACATGTATCTCTCAAGTTGGACACATATTAGAGATCCTATAAAACATTACTATATAGTTCTTTGTAAAATTATATATATATAATCAAAGACATGAATTATAAATAATAAAAAATATCAATATATTCTTATATTATTAAAAAAAATAGATAATTATTTAAAAATAATATAATATTAAAACTAAAATAACTATTATAAATGACAAGAAGATTAGAGACCTTTATGAAAATAAATAATAAAAAAAAGGCTTTGACAAAAATAAATAGCCTTCATTCTTCCTTCTATATATATTCTCTTACTAGAAGCTATGCAGCAATATTCTATAGAACTTCTAACATGGGTTGAACTTATAAGATAAGTCGTTGGATGACTGTCACATGATCAACTTGCACCATGATGTTGTGTTTTAATACTAATTTAAAATAAAAGGAAAAAAATTAAATCATATTTTAAAAAAACATGGATAAAAGATAGGAAGATAGTAAATACATTTAGTATTAGTTTTGTGTTTTTATAAAAAAAAACTTCTATTTACTTTGTAGGATTATAAAAAAGATAAAATAAAGTTGATAAAAATAATAATATAAGCATCTTTAAGAAAAAATTAATAATAATTTTTACTAAAAATTACTTTGAAAAGATAAAAATTGATATCCATAGAAGACCAATTATGAAACTGAAGGCACAAAATGATATACCTACAATACTGTTGAGTTTCTATTTTTGATTGGAAAAAAATATTAAAAAAAAAAAAAAAAAAATTACTAAATTTTAGTTGATTATTGGTTTTAAGTACTTTGGATTAATATTGAATTTTTGTGAGCTTTTTAGTATAAGAAGTATTTTAAGTAGTTTGAATTTTTGAAAAATAAAATAAAATTCTTTATATATATATAAAGAATTTTATGATATTTTTATAATATTATTGAAAGAAGATTTTTGAAATTGTGCTTGTACTTATCTTGAATTTGTTTTGTGAATTTCAATTTATAAGAAAAAATTAGAATTTTATTAGAGTTTGTTTAAATTTTATTAAGATTTTATTAAGTTTTTTAAAAAAATTTTAAGGTTTCATTAGAATTTGATATATATTTATTTAAATTTTGTTAGGATTTATTTAGGTTTTTATTAGAATTATTAAAATTTAATTTATTTATTTTTAAAATTTATCTAGAAATTTTATAAATTTTTATTTATTTATTTAAAATTTTTATTAAAATATTTCTTTATGATTTCTTTATAAATTCTTTAGATCTACTTTAGGAATTTTTAATGTTCTTTATAATTTCTTTGATGCTTTTTGTAAATTATCTAATGATTCCATATTTGAAGCCATAAAAAAAAATTAATATTAATTTAAAAGTCTTATTGTATCTAAAATATTTTGAAGCTTGGAAATTGTGATGAACTTAAAGAATATATAATTGTGTTTTATCTTTTGCAACATATAAGCATCTTTCAAAACAGAAATGATTGTTCTTGAAGTTAATCTTAGATATATCATGAGATTTAGAAGGATTATTCTTAAAGTAATAAACAAGGAGATTTGAGGACATACTTAGTTGAACTTGCTTAAAAAAGATTGAATCAACAATTAATGTTGATTTCATTGTTCAAAAACAAAATAGCTCTAGCTTCAAAAGAATCATTTTTTGTCGATCAAAAGTTACATCTCTTTTGTTTATTCTAAAATAAAAAATTCTAAAAAGAGCATATTACGAATCTTGTTGTTTTTTTTAAATTAATATGTGATCTTGAATTTAAATCTTAACAAAGACATGTTTCAACATGGTTGGCAACTATTTAAAACACGTGCTTCCATAAAATATTTGAAGTTCTTGTGATTTGTATTAAAATTCACTAATTTAGAAGCACCTTCCAAATAATGATGCCATTCTTAAAATGAATTTGCAATTGTAAGAATCTTCTTTTCATGGATATCATAATTGATCTTAGTTGCTGAAAATTATCTTGAATGAAAAGCTAAAGGATGAAATTTATTATCTACTTCCATTTGTGATAATACCGCATCTAAAGCAAAGTCCAATATATTTATTTTTATAAAAAAAATATCTTGAAAAAATCAACTTGATACAAGATTAGTTTAAAAGTAAAATCTATCTTCAAAGCTTTAAATGTTGCTTCAATTTTTTTTATTTCACTCAGAATAGACTTTATAAGTCAAATCTATAGATAAAACTATAATTTGAGAAAACTTCTTGATAAAGATCTAATAGAATGTGACAATCTCCAAAAAATATAAAAAACATTTCTTATTTTTCTTGGAACCTTTTAATCTATTATAATTTGAATTTTTTTTTAGAATCTATCATGAGGCTATTATTTACAATGATGTATTTAAGAATTCAATTTAAATTATGTAAAATATATACTTCTCTACTATAGCATATAGTCTAGCATTTTTAAGTTTTTGTAACACACAACAAATATGTCACACAAAAAAGTTCTCATCAATGTATATTGAAATGTTGATAGGATTTTACAATATAAAATTAGCACATTATTTTTATAACTTATATTGAATTTCTAAATCTCAAATCTCAAGAATCAAAATCTTTTAAATAGATTAAAATTTTAAAATTTTAACAATCAGCTATTTTTGTCATTCACAGGATAAAACAATTTGACAAATACCTATAAACTATATAATTGTTAAAACCTATGTAAATTTTTGAAATTTATACTCAATATTAAAATAAAGTTAGAAATAAGCAATGATTTGCAAGAGACAATCTAAACAACAAAGATGCATGTAGAATGTAGAAATAAAATTTGACTCAAAAAAGTAAAAGCTTTTTAAACCAAATTTCTTAAACAATTTTCAACTTTTTTCACATATATCCCAGGCACTTCCATAAGTATTATTTAAGTAGTCTACTAGCTTAAGTAGTCTGCCGGCTGCATATTTATTTTATTTTCTTAAATATAAATTCCATCGTTGTCTGGTTTCAATCGTTAAAAAACAATAAATTCCACTAACTGATTTCCTTGTGACACAAATTCGAAGGAAAAAAATCGGTATAGAATCCTGTAATTTTCTTACTTGTATAACTTGGCATGAAAAGATCCGAACAATTTCCTTAACCAGCGGCTCTATCTCCCATCTCCCAAAGGACTGTATCTCCTGTTCTACACAGGCTCTAATCCACTCATCGTGAACACCTACTTGATCTGCTTCACAAACTTTTTCATCTGCTAAGAGGCCACAACAAGAATGCTCTTTCGTTGAAACACATACTTGAGGGCAATTTGCCTATATTCTAGACTATGCAGCTGCTGAATCCGACATCGAAACAAACGGATAGCTTTCCTCCTTTTAAAACCATCTCGCACGAATCTCATGCGACTGTACTGGTCGATTCGTACCAATATGGGATATGGAAGCGGCACCAAGACAACATACAAATCAGATTTGCACACGACAGAACATTTTACAACGTAGTAACGACGCCTTTCGAAACCGAGCTACAAGAAAATGATCGTTCCCACCCCAATTGCCTCTAGCACTTCACAACACACACAGCACAGAAGCTGTGACGAACCGACATCACATATTATCAAGGAGATCCTTCAAAACCGATCTGTTCTCACTCTGCTGGTCCATGCAAGCCTAGACAAGAATGGGAAGCAAACAATATCTGATTTACCTCAACAATCTCCGGCCCACAGTCAATAACAGAAACGCGTACATTCTCAGGATGCCAGTATCATCACCATATTTGACCATCATCATTTCCCATACCCGACGCCAGACAAAATTATACCAGCAAACTGTATAACTCCTCTACTCAACTCTAGACCATCAGAGTGACAGCCTAAATCGTGCCAGACGATTCGAAACGAAGCTCTTCTCTCCATCTGGCTCATCACAATCAAAGACAAGGATCAAGAATCAAACACATAATCCACCACACGCCCCTCCACCATCACTCCGAAACTCCCGCCCCAGGCTTCACACCACTACACACATGCTCCCACACCACCCACACTTGCAAAAAAATTACTGGTTCCATTCATCCAGTCCCACAAAGATATCCACTGCCCATACCAGTGGCTGCGTTTCCCTACTCCTCTACCTTCTTCTCTTCACTCCCTACTCGTCTGAGCCTTCCGCACCGCACCGACGGGCCTCTACACTCCCCCCGCTGCCAGACTCATCCTCCAATGTCCTATCACACACACTCTAACCAGCCCCCTACCCTCACCACCCTCACCCTCACCCCACCATCTACGTCATGATCTTCGATATCACTCCCGCGCCCACCGTCTTGCCTCCCTCCCGGATGGCGAACCTCATCTTCTCCTCGCACGCCACCTCGTTGATCAGCTCGATCGTCAGCTTCACCCTGTCTCCCGGCACCACCATGTTCGCCTCCTCGCCCTGGTCCGTCTGGATGCTCAGAATTCCTCCCGTGCAGTCCGTCGTCCTCATGTAGAACTGCGGCTTGTAGCCCTTGAAGAATGGCGAGTGTCGCCCGCCCTCCTCCTTCTTCAGCACGTACACCGACGCCTCGAACGTCTTGTGCCCCTTGATCGTCCCCGGCTTCGCCAGCACCATCCCCCTCTGGATGTCCACCTTCTGGATACCTCGCAGCAACACCCCCACGTTGTCGCCCGCCATCGCCTCGTCCAGCAGCTTCTGGAACATCTCCAGACCCGTCACCGTCGTGCTCCTCGTCTCCCGCAGCCCCACGATCTCCACCACGTCTCCCAGCTTCACCACGCCCCTCTCCACACGCCCCGTCGCCACCGTTCCACGCCCCGTGATCGAAAACACGTCCTCGATCGCCATCAAAAACGGCAGCTCCGTCATCCTCTGCGGCACCGGGATGTACTGGTCCACGTTGTCCATCAGCTCGAAGATTTTGTCCACCCACTTGTCGTCGCCCCTCTTGATGTTCTTGTTCTCCGGCTTCATCAGCGCCTCCAGCGCCAGCAGCGCCGATCCCGACACGATTGGGATGTCGTTTCCGGGGAACTCGTACGAGGTCAGCAGCTCCCGAATCTCCATCTCCACCAGTTCCAACAGCTCCTCGTCATCCACCTGCGCATTCCCCAGTGCCCCTCCCCGTCAGCGCCCCACTCCCGCCAATTGCCCCAACAATTCTCACACACCCACCGCTCACTCCTGCCTAAACCCTCTCCCCAACCCCCCACCCCCCCTGCAAACCCTTAAACCCTATTCCCTCCCTCGCCCCCACACCTTGCGCCATCCCCCTGCCCCCACCAAAACAAACACACAAACAAACAAAACCCCAGTTCCCATCCCAATTCACCACAATCCCCGCCCCTCTCACCTGGTCTTGCTTGTTCATGAACACCACCATGTTCGGCACGCCCACTTGCTTCGCAAGCAGGATGTGCTCCTTCGTCTGGGGCATCGGCCCGTCCGCGCCCGACACCACCAAGATGGCTCCGTCCATCTGCGCCGCTCCCGTAATCATGTTCTTCACGTAATCCGCGTGCCCGGGGCAATCCACGTGAGCGTAGTGCCTGCTCTCCGTCTCGTACTCCACCGTCGCCGTGTTGATGGTGATTCCACGAGCGCGCTCCTCCGGCGCGGCATCGATCTCGTCGTACTTCTTCGCCACACCGCCTCCCGCAGCGGCCAGCGCCATCGTCAGCGCGGCCGTCAGGGTCGTCTTCCCGTGGTCGACGTGCCCGATGGTGCCGATGTTCACATGGGGCTTCGTCCTCTCGTACTTCTCACGAGCAGCGCGCACCACCAATGTCGACGCGCCCTTCCTGCCCTTGGCCTCCGCGGCGCCTCCCATCACCACTTGCCCCACGAACGACGACGGGCTCAGAACCGCCACCCTCACGCTGGGCGCGGCATTGCCACGGGCAGCGCTGCTGCCGGCAACGCACCCAGAAACCGCAGCGCGGCTGACATCCGCGACGCAAGCCATGCCTTCAAGCCGAAGTGTGAAGCCGCGACCCTGTGTGTAGAACTCTCTCTCGGGGAGGGAGAAGGCCAACACGAGGGGAGGACTGAGGAGAAAGAGGCAGAATTTCGTAACACGAGTGTCTGAGTGAAGTGGGGAGGACTGTGAAGGGTGAGATGGCAGGGGGGAGAAAAGCACAAGGTTAGGACGAGGCTGGTGGCTTCGAGCCCATCCACCCGAAGCAGCTCAACTCCACTGGTCACTCGTCCGTCTTCTGAACCCTACGATCCGGATAAGTCCCCACCGGCTTTTCGTTTCCACTTTGCCTGGCAACAATGTAATCTCGATCGATTTCGGGCTCTGCCATGAGACCCATTTGCGGAGCGCTGTCGGTCCACGTCCACCTTCCAGGGATGCAAAGTGTCATTGGCTGGAGATTGTTTAGAATGTAGATGCCTTTTGCTTTTATATTCTTTTTCTATGAGCATTTTTGTGTTGTTGGCCACACCCTGCGCATCTGTTTCATTGAATGGTGTCAAAGAATGGAAGGTTAAATTTTGTTTTATGTAATTGTTTTTGTGCGCCTTGATTGTCTTTGTTTAAGTACCAGTTTGGTGTATTGTGAGAGTAGTGCACATCTTGGCGTAATCATTCGGATTTGATTTATTTTGCCTGAAAATATGTAAGTACATATACCTCTGTTTATTTGCAACCTATATGTAACATTTGTTGTGAATGTGTGCATAATTATGTGTGTACAGAAAATCCTCCGTTGATGATACTTGGTCTGCCACTCTGAGACTAATGAAGAACGTTAATAACAAAATTTTATAATTTTGTCATTAAATTTTTCTTGCACTTTGTATATAGCTATAGTTTTTTGTTTTTTTTAAGTTTCATCAATTCACTTCATCTAATATTTGAAGCTTAGATATCTAAGATTGAGTAACTTACCACAATGTGTTCTTTTCTAGCACCTGCTTATGTATCATGGTCAATATCTTGCAATGAAATCTTTAAAACTACACCAAAATTGAGAATCAAGTTGGTTGCTTGCACATCTATATATTCACAAAATTTCAAATGTAAATTAATTTTGGATGTTTAGAATTGTAGCAAAGCTTTATTGTCTTTCAAAGGTTCTTGCTTATAAATCTTGTTTTTTCCTCTATCATGAAAAAGCTTCTTTACATCAATATCCTAAAAGTATTACACTCTTTGAAATCTCTGAAAAAAATTCATCCTACCTATTACCTTGTTACAAAATAAATAAATAAATAAATAAATAAAATACTCATGTTTTACCATAAAAGTGCTTGTTTTTGTGAATTAGGATCTAATTTCAACTTGTCCCACAACTAATATTTCTTAGGTATTAAGATAAGCTTTTGTAGTATATTATCTAAAAACCGACTCTTAATTTTATTTGAAAGACAATTGCATTGATTTTATATGTATTCTATCTTATATTGCCATATTATGATCCTACAAAGTAAATTGAAATCCTTATTTGAAAGACAATTGCATTGATTTTATATCTATTCTACCTTATATTGCCATATTATGATCCTACAAAGTAAATTGAAACCCTTATTTGAAAAACAATTACATTGATTTAATATCTATTCTACCTTATATTGCCATATTATGGTCCTAAAAAGTAAATTGAAATCCTTATTTGAAAGACAATTGCATTGTTTTTATATTTATTCTACCTTATGTTGCCATATTATGATCCTACAAAGTAAATTGAAATCCTTATTTGAAAGACAATTGCATTGATTTTATATCTATTCTACCTTATATTGCCATATTATGATCCTACAAAGTAAATTGAAACCCTTGTTATTAAAAAGACAACATAATACATTAAATTCTCATTTATACTAAATTTATTAGCTATAATTTATAAAACATATTTTATCATCTTATTAAGCACTCTTTCTATAATTCGGTCTTTATCTATTTTTTCATTAAAGAATTGTGTAACAACATGGCAATTTTTCATTTAGTATACTTTTTGGAAAAGTAAAAAAAATTAAGAAAAATCAATTTTTAGATAGAAAGAAATAATTACAAGCATAGAGGTTCTCCTAGGTCACATTAATTTATTATAATTGTATCTTATTGGGTTATTTTTTGTTATAAAATTATTATTCTTTAAATTTCTTGTTTAATTTATTCTTTTTGATTATGTATTCAAATCTGATTATTTTTAATATTTTTAATGCTAGTCTTTTCTATTCTTATGTTATATTATCCTATTATTTTATTCATTGTCCTATTCACTATTTACTTATTAATAAATTGAGTGACCTTTAAATTTCAAGTCTTATTTTCATATTCCTAATTAATTATTAATTATTTTAGAAATCATCTTAATAAAAATCTCCAAAATACTAAAAAAATATTATTTTATTTTTTAATCTTATCATAATACTAATAATTCTTTTTTTTTTGAATAGTTATATATTTTTTATTATAAAAATGATTTAAATTTAATTTTTTTTTAAAAAATTTAAAGCTAATTACTTAGTTTAATTATAAGAATATTTTTATTTATTTATTTATTTATTTTTGTTATAGATGGTATTGAGGGCTTAGAACTAATTCAATTCAACATACTTTAAAAATTAAAGAGGTTATTTATAAAAATGTGAATACAATTCTAAATAACAACTAACTCTGTTTATGATATGTACTATGATATTAGAAACTTATATAACATTATTTAGTAAAATTATTTTCCTAACATTTGATTTTTTTTCTTCTATAATATATAATTTTTGAATTTGACTATATCTATATCTATATATATATATATATAGAGAGAGAGAGAGAGAAAAAGAGAGAGAAAAAGAGAGAGAAAGAGAGAGAGAAAGAGAGAGAGATTGTCTTGTTAAAATTCATGGTTTGATTCTTATTTTGATATTGATGAATTTTTAAGATATAACAAAATATTATTGGTACGAGAAAAGAATGTTGACATCTTAAATTTATAAGTAGAAAATCTTTATCTTATACTAATATCACTTGTAATACCTTGTGTGAATATAATCAATAATTCATTGGATTATTCAAGTTTATTTATTTTTATTTTTATTTTTGTAATAGTAGCATTTATTTAATCTGGTTATGATAGCAATCATGTCATAAGCAAGTTAAAAGTAATTCGATTTCATTTCAAATCACTATACTACTAATCTTCATAAGTGTTATAATTTCTTTTGGATCAAGGAATGTGTGTACTTAATTTTTATTGAAAAACATATTTTAAAGGTGATGGTGGAGTGAGTTTTGGCCAAAAAGACATTTCTATGGCTCATTTGATGACCATCAATGTTAATCTCAAGTTTTGATCTTTAAAACAATTACAACAAGAGCTCTTAGTTTGGACCCCTTGGAGTTCAAGGGTAGAGACATGGTTTCCACCCTCAGATCTTAGGACAATAGTATAATAAGTCTCTTAGGCTCATGTAGGCATGACCTCTTATTTTCATGTCTAGGCAAAGCTATGCCGAATTGTTTCCAAGCTTTTTTAAGTGGCTTCAAATTTTTTTTTTGTTTTGTTTTTTTTCTCTCTAAGATAATAAAATTAAGTCCTAAAAATTAGAGAAAATATAAAGATTTTTTTTGCAACATTGTAGACATAAAAATATTAGAATTTGGAGGTTGAACAATAAATTGATATCCAATTTAGTAAAATGTGGAGTATTTTCTTTATAGTTCAATAGCTTTATTTTGTAGGGCTACACTTTATTGCCCATCAACTAGTCAATCTATTCTAAAAAACCTTATTTGCTTTATTTAAGTTTTTAAATACTTAATTGAAGTTAAAATAATTTTATATATTTTATATCTTAATTTAGTTTTATATTCAAATCTTTAAAATGCTTTTTATATTAGAAGAAAGAATTTTAGGTGCTAAATGTTATTTTTTATTTATATTCATTTTCTACAAGTATTTATATGACTTATATAATCACCCTACAAACTAACATGCTAAACTTTATATCTTAGTTATTTTCCTTTTTTAGATATCTTATAAATTTATAATATTTTTTAAAAAATAATTAAAGTAAGAAATCTGATTTTTATTCTAATTTCATAAAATATTAATTTTTTTATATTAATTTGATGAAATAAAATTTTTAACATTAAATAAATTAAGAATTTAAAATTTATCAATTATAACTTTACAATGAAATAAATTTATAATAAGTTTAGTATATATTTCAAAAATTTAGTGATGCTAGAATAATTTCTAGCATATATATATATATATATATATATATATATATATACAATTAAAATCAATAAAAAAACATCATTTATATTGCTCTAATATGCCTAAATATTAAGAATATCCTTGTATTCTTAAAAATAGTATATATATATTTATAGAATTTTTTATAATAGCATATATATCTTCTAATTTTATAAGATATTAAAAATATAACAATTTCCATTAATATTTTTGCCTTCATATGGGTTCAAATAGTGGCTTTTATAATTTAATTTGTTAGAAAAAAAAAAGAAAGCATGCATAATTGTCACATATATACTATCAGGGACGTACATACTTACTCTAGTGAATACCTATATGATCAAATAAAAATAGGTAAAAATACATACAAGTAGATTAATCTCATAATATCTTCTAAAGAAGCTTCTTACAAGCTTCATAGATATGGATTTGACTTCACATGTGTTTATAGTTAACTTTTTGGTTAAAAACTTGCTCAACAAGTTAGCTACATGTTACACGTGTAGGTAGCTTGAAGAGCAAGCTAATTATGTGGCACACGTTGTCGTAATACGTGAAGTCTTGCTTGAGAATGCTCTGGGCACCTGACTGTAGAAGGTAGAATAGAAATTGTAACAACAAAATCCTAATTTTAATAGAATACTAATAATGCTAAATAAGATTTAATCAAATTCAGATAAACTTCAAAGGAATTCCAAAGAAACAATAAGAAAACTTAAAGAAATATTAGAATGATTACAAACATATTTCAAATACATCTCAATTCAATCTTAATTTAATCCTAGTTGAAATCTTATTTCATTCAAACTTTAGGCCAAAAACTAACTAAATCTTAAATCCTAAATAAACTCAAATAAAATCCTAAATCCTGAATCAAATCCTGATCAAATCCTAACCAAATCTTAAACCCTAAGAAAATCCTAAATCCTAAATCAAACCGTAATTCTAAATCAAATCCTAACCAAATCCTAAATCCTAATCTTAAATCAAATCCTAATCAAATCCTAATCTTGAATCAAATCCTAACTAAATCCTAAATCAAATCCTAAACCCTAAACCAAATCCTAATCCTAAATCAAACCCTAACCAAATCCTAACTAAACTCTAACTCTAAATCAAATCCTAACCAAATTCTAACCCTAGTCCTAAATCCTAAACCAAATCCTAACCAAATCCTAGTAATTTCTATAACAAAATTAAACCTCAATAACTAATGAATGAACCATTGATCTTAACTCAAATTTTTCACACTTCTTAAAAACTAAGTTGAAAATAAACACAAATTTTTTGAAAGGGATCGAAATTATCAAATAGACGATAACCTCAAAAATGTGCTTGAGTATTAGCCAGCCTCCTTCTCCAACCTTGATGACAATCTCCTAGAGCCAATATCTCTCCTTTTCACCATTTAATTGATCTCAAAATTTTCATACACATAGAAAAATAAGTCTAATATCCTTTCACACAAATTTCACTCCAATCCAACTAATAGATTCCAAGAAATCTTAAAAACCCTCACTAGACATAAAATTCTACTTTCTCAGACCTTAACTCATTTAAACCTCAATAACCCTCAATTCAACTATTAGATCGAGCTAAGATTCACAACACATATTAAGCACAACTATGACCATTAATCCATGAAATTTTACTTATAGATCTATTACAAAACTCTTGAAATTACTAGAAACATCAACCCTATTTTTATTTCACAAATCCCAAGTCATCCAAAAACAATCTTGACTTTGTAAAGCTCTTACAAAGTCATAAAAACTCTAAATTGCCCAAAACCAATGCTCATAGAAACCTTATCTAATGTGCTATCAAACCCTACTCTTTGATTTGCAAAAAGGCCTCGGAGTTGTCATTGAGACTCGGTTTTGTACCTTAGGATCTGATTTCGACCCTGGTTCATAACCAACCCTCTTTGGATATTAATATGTAGTTTTTTAAAGTAAATTTTACTATAATTTACTCTTAACTTCTTGCTAAAGATGCCTATATCATTTATTTTTCCAATCTACTTTATTTTATCTTATTTATGGTCCTACAAAGTAAGTAGAAGCTATTTTTTCTAAAAGGGCAACATTACTACTAAAAGTTTTATTACCTTCCTATCTTTTATCTATATTTTTTTACTTTTTTTTTAACTTGGCTCTTTTATAATAAGATTATATTATTATCTTTCACCGTATGGTTGTATTACAATACAACAACGTAGAAAACTTACCTTACAAGGTAAGATATGTAGCTTGCAAAGTCAACACATCTTGGAGGTCTTATAGAACGTTGCTACATAGCTCTTAAGTGGAAAGTATATATAGAAGTTAGAGTAAAGCCTTTTTCACTCTTTTCAACTCTTTTCTTGCTCTAATCTAGATTCAAGAGTCTTTAATTTTCTTGTCTTTTAGCAATAGCCATTCTATTTTTTTTAAAATATATATATATATGTTTCTATTTTTTCATACTTCTTTGAAAAAAGTCTCCTTTATTATTTGCTTTCATCAAATTCTTATTCTTGACACATTGATAAGACTATACTCATAATATAAGAACTTTATCTTTTCTTCATTAAAAGTAGATTATCTCTTTTTATTTATAAGTCATAAGCATATTATAAGTTATAGATTAACCTCTTTTAAATTAATATTGTGTTTAGTATTTTTTTTGTTCTCAAGCCCTCTCTTTTATTTATCTTCAACAATATTAAACAACTTTTTTTCTCTAAGTGTTATCATGGAAGAGCTTCTTAAAATGAAGAGTATAATAGCATAAATGCGAGAGTAATTCAAGGAGTTAATGCTTACAATGTATCAATTCAATTTACCACTACAAGAAGCAATAAGAATGGCAAAGAACAAACATATAGAGATGATTGGATTTGCTTCAACATCTGCATCAAATCATGTCCCTTTTCTTGTAATAGAATATCCTTCCAATATTACAGAACCAAGGGTTGTATTGCTTAAGAAGTTTGATGGCTCAAGATTCAAGTTTCAAAGATATTCCTATCGAGTATAACTTGTGATTGAACTTCAACTCCAATGCTATCCAATTTTATGATTGTAAGTTAGATTTATTTGTACACTTCTTTTAGGTTTAGTATTATCAAGGTTATTATCTTTCTTTGAATGAGAATGTTGTGATATAAAACGGCTATTGAAGAAAAAAAGAAGAAAATATTATATTATAAAAGATTTTATTTTAAAATATTATAGCAAATTAAATTTAAATTTATAAATAATAATAAAAAATATAATAAAACTAAAGGGTGCTAATACTACCATCTTGCAAAATAGGCTTCTACTTACTTTGTAGGACCATAAATAAGGAAAAATAAAATATATTGAAAAATAAAATAAAATAAGCATGTAAAAAAATAATTAAGAATATATTTTAGAAAAATTTCTATCAAAAAGCCAAAAATTGATATTTAAAGAAGTCTGGTTGTCAATCTGGATAAAAATCAAATCTCAAGGCATAAAACCACAGTCTATAGTGACTCTAGGTTCTTAGATAGATTAAAGAGTGGAAATTAAGAGAAGACTTAAGAAATATTTTTTAATCATTAGTTTTATTTCAATTGAATCAATATTAAATTTATGAAGGATTTTCAAAATTAGTGATGTTCTTGATTGATTTTGATTTTGAAAAATAAAAATATATTTATAAATTTGAGAATTTCTTGAGTTTTGTAGTGTATATACAAGTGAATTTTGGACAATGTAGTATTGTACTAGTTGTAAATGTATATGCAAGTTTTGAGATCAATCAAATAGTTAGATCAAAGTATATAAAGGATTTTGTGGATTCAGGTCTTAGAAATTGGAGTTTGAAGGTCAATTAATATTTCTAAGATCTTTACCAATCTATCAATTATATTGAAGTGAATTTTTTTTAATACATACCAGACTTAATTTTTAACATTTTAGATGAAAAATTTAAAGAAATTCAATAATTTAAAGAGGAGATATTGGCTTTGGAAATTCAACATTTAAATTGGAATAGGAAGCCACTTAATAACTGATTGGATTATCTTGCATTTCTCTCAATTGGTAAGTGCAATTGATTTCATCTTTCTTGTACTTATTTGTAACTAAGTTATTATCACGAATATATACATTTATATCAATAGTTACTTATATGATTAAGTAGAAGTAGATAAATATAAAATAATTTCACAAGTTCTTCTAGAGAAGCTTTCTAGAAGCATTATAGATATGGTTTTGACTTTAGATGTGTTTATAGGTTAGAAACTTGGCCAAAAAGCTAACCATGTATTGGTAGCTTGTGGAACAAGTTATGTCCATATAGTAGCTTATAGAATAAGCCAACTACGTGGTACATATATAGATAACTTGCCTTGCAAGATAAGACATATGGCTAGCAAAGTCAAAACATGTTGGAGGTCTTGTAGGACATCACCACGTAGCTTTTAGTTAGATAGTATAAATGGAGGCAAGAGTGAAGTCTTCTTCACTCTTGTCAATACCTTTCTAGTCTTAGTCTTGTTTCAAGATTTTTTAGTCTTCTTATTTTTGGCAATAGCCATTCTAATTAATATTACATCACCTTTTGAGTGACTTTTTAGTTCTTTCCACTGATAGAAGAGTGTATTAAGGATTCTTTTTCTTCGGGATTCATGTCCTTGACAGTTTGACAAGAGTGCTAACATATTGTTTCTATCTTGTTTTAAAAGTGAGTGGATTACTCCACTTCTCTTGTTGTGTTTTGAAGGTTTTAGACTATCCACCCTTAAACAAAAAATCTTATTTTCTAGTACTGATCTTTTCCTTAAAGAGAGTGGATTACCTCTCTTTGTAAGATTTGTCTTTAGAGGTTGTGGATTATCTTCCTCTAATTTAACTTTTGAATTCATTTGAGTTGTCTATAGAAGAAAAGATTATAGATGCTACTCTCAACGGAAGTGAAAATAGATTTGCAACTATGGCAAATCTTCATGAGCTTGTCAATACTCTAAGAGTGAAAATCTCACTTATTTTCAACGTGAATCATAGAAGTACTATGTCTACGTATATAGAAGAAGTTTAGAGTCTACAAAAAGAAGTTGTGTAGTTGAAAGAAGCAAGTAGATCAATGTCACAACCAAATCTAGGGAGTTTTGCTTCTATAAGTATGACAGGGACACAGATTAGTATGCCTAAGAAGTTTGATGGAACAAGATCAAAATTTTGAGGATTTTTGCAATAAGTCAAGTTCTATCTAAGGTTGCACCTTTTTGAATAACTTGATGGATTTATCCATGTCGGATTCATAGGCGCACTACTATCAAGAAGTGTTCTCTCTTGGTCTGCTATTTTAATGGAAAAAGATTCAAGATTCTTTTATGATTTGAATTCATTCCTAGAAGTATTCATGGCCACATTCGGAGAAAGTGATCAAGAACAAATAATAGAGACCAAGCTTTTATCTATACGGCAAGGATTATAATCAGCTACTATATATGTTGTCGAATTCCAAAACCTCGCTTGCGACGTGGACTAGAATAACAAAGTATTTATCAACCAATTTCAATATGGGTTGAAGGATATCATCAAAGATTTGTTATTAACAATGCCAAAAGTAGAATCTTTGAAACAATATATTACTCAAGCCATTGCATGCGACAAATATTTATTTGAAAGGCATTAAGAACAAAAATTTGGTTGGAGAAGAACAAGTCAAGTAATGGTGGTAACTCCCAAGTTTTTTGAAACATATTTGTCAAAGCCAAAACCAATGCAAATTGATATGATACGTTTTAAACCTTTCATGACGCAAGAAAAGACTCGACATTGCTTAGAGGGGTTGTGTTTATATTATGGAGAAGCTAAGCACACTGGTCAACATTGTCCAAAGAAGCAATGCAATTACAAAATGAGGAGCACAATTACCAAAGAAGATAATGTGTCAAAAAACAAGTTTCTCCTATTACAATAGGGACTGTGCGGTTGAAATCATGTGCAATACCTAATAAAGGTCATATCTTCTCCTCAGATCCCTCATCTTATTTTATAATAGAAGTATATTTAGGACCTAATAATCACAAAATCTTTGCCTTATTTTATAGACGAAGATTTTGCCAAAAATCAAAAAATACCTTTAGTGAAGAAAGTTAAATCCATACATGTAGAAGTCATAGATGGTCATTCGTTGTCTTCTGGAAATATTATCTATAAAACTATTCCTTTAGATATAGCAATTAAAGATCATAATAACATAGTAGTATTTAATGTAATAAAATCTCCCTCTAATCCGATTATTTTAGGATTATCATGATTAGAAAAATATAACCCTCAAATAGATTGGATTTCTCATAACCTTAACTTTTCTAATAGTATAATCCAAGATCGTGTTAGTAAAGTAGAAGTACGTAAGCCTAGTATGTCCAAACCTTTACTAGTAGATGCGAAAGCTTTTAAGCATGCCGCAAAAGAAGGATCATCTTTTGCTATATATGCTACACCGATTTCTAATGGTGAAACAACGTCGAGTGGTATTCATAACTAATATCGAGAATTCTAAGACGTTTTTGAAAAGAAGAATGTAGATATTTTCTCCAAGCATTGACCTTATGATTGTTCAATTGATCTACAAGAAAGAACTCAACCACCATTCGGACCAATCTATAGCTTATCGTAGAATGAATTGGCTGCATTAAAGGAGTACATTGATGAGAATTTGGCAAAGAACTTCATACACCATTCTAAATCTTCAACCTGGACTCCTATCTTATTTGTGAAGAAGAAAGACAAATCTCTGTAAATGTCTTTCGATTATTGAGGACTCAACAAGATCACCATCAAAAATAGGTATCATTTGCTTTGATTTCAGGACTTCTTAACCAACTCAATCAAGCAAATTTTATACCAAAATAGATCTACGAGGAGCATATAACTTAGTTCGTATCAAAGAAGGAGATGAATAGAAGAGTGCTTTTCGAACTAGGTATGGATATTTTGAATATAATGTCATGCCTTTTGGACTCACGAATGCACCGGCCGCTTTTCAACATCTTATGAATGATGTTTTTTATGAGTTTTTAGATGATTTTGTTGTTTACTATTCAGACGACATTCTAATCTACTCTAAGAACATAGAAGAATATGAGATTCATATTTTTTGCATGTTACAAAAACTTAAAGATGCACGATTATATGCCAAGTTGAAAAAGTGTTTATTCCATACTACTCAAGTTGAATTTTTAGGATACATCATTTCCAACGAAGGCCTTATGATGGATCCCAAGAAGGTTCAAACTATCATAGATTGGAAGATTCCAAGAACAGTACGAGATGTGCAATGCTTTTTAGGCTTTATTAATTATTATCAAATCTTTATCAAGATTTTTTTTCAAGTTGCAGCTCCACTAATATGTTTGACTTGTAAAGATAAACTTCGGTGGAATAAAGAAGCAAAAGCATTATTTGATGCTTTAAAGAAGGAGTTTATTTTTGCACCAATCTTATATTGTGTTGACTTTTCTAAGGCATTTTTTATGGAAATAGATGCATCA
Source organism: Physcomitrium patens (assembly GCF_059467195.1). Lineage (NCBI taxonomy): Eukaryota > Viridiplantae > Streptophyta > Bryopsida > Funariales > Funariaceae > Physcomitrium > Physcomitrium patens. The sequence continues at coordinate 27,135,304 of NC_143410.1, read as the reverse complement.
AATTTTGCTATAAATATCATGTTGTTACAAATAGAAACAGATAATAAATTCCACCCAATAGCCTTCTATTCGAGGAAATTTTCAGTAGACAAGATTAATTATGAGATCCATGACAAAGACCTCCTTGTAATCGTGGATTCATTTCAACAATGGCGTCATTATTTAGAAGGAACTTCAAGTCCAATTACCATGTATACAAATCATAAGAATCTGAAATACTTCATATCAGCACGTGGCTTGGATCGTCGTCAAGCTCGTTGGAGCATGTCTTTATTTAGATTCAATTTTAAGATCACTTATCGATCCAAGAACAATAAGGTCTATCAAATATTTTTTTTAGATGTTTGTATATTACACTAAAGGAAAGAGATGCATCTTTTGATCAACAAAGATCAACTTTCTTGAAATCCGAGCATTTTCATCTTTGAGCTAAAAAATCAACATTGGTTGTTGATTCAACATTTGTAAAGCAAATTCAATTAGGCATGTCTTTTGATCCTCTTGTTCAGAATATCAAGGATACTTCCTTTAAGTCCCATGATACTTCCAAGTTTGAATTCAAGAATAATCTATTATATTTCGAAGGATGCCTATATATTTCAAAAGGTGAAGCTCAATTACGTGTTCTTCAAGCTCGTCATGACTTTCCAGTAGCATGACATTTTGGATAAAATAAAACTTTGGAACTAATATCCGTGGATTTTTGGTGGCCACAAATGTGGAAGGCAATCAAAGATTTTGTACAATCTTGTGATGTTTGCTTAAGATCAAAAACTCATTGTCATCGACCTTATAGACTTCTTCAGCCGTTATCCATTCTAGAACAATCATGGTCTTTTATTTTGATGGATTTTATCATGGATCTTTCAATCTTAAGTTCTTATGATTCTATATTGATGATAGTAGATCGTTTTACCAAGATGGCACATTTTGTATTATGTACAAAATCTATTACAAGTGAAAAAATAGCTAAACTTTTCATTAACAATATCTATTGCTATCATGGATTGTCAAAGGATATTATATTGGATAAGGGGACTCAATTTGTATCAAGATTTTGGAGAATCCTATTCAAGATTCTAAAGATGGATATATAGCTTTCTTCAGCTTTTTATCCTCAAACTGATGAACAAATAGAACGGATAAATCAAGTTCTGGAAGAATATTTGAGATGTACCATCAACTATCATCAAGATGATTGGACAACTCTTTTACCATTGGCAGAGTTTATATATAATAATTCAATACATTCTTCTACTCAACAAACACATTTCTTTACCAATTATGGTTATCATCCAAGTCTTAATACTTTTGACTTTTCAAAAGTTGATAATCTTGTGGCAAAAGATTTAGAAAATTGCTTATTAAAGCTATATACAACAATGAAGATACAATTAAAGGAAGCTTAAGAATGACAAAAGATCAAAACAGTTGCCTATCGTAAGGAGCAACCACAATATAATATGGGTGATAAGGTATGGTTACTTCGTCATAATATCAAGATTATTTGTCTTAATAATAAATTAGATTATTGTAGACTAGGACCTTTTCCTATTTGTGAACAAATCAATCCTATTGCCTATCGATTACATCTACTAGAATCTATGAAGATCCATCCTATATTTCACATGTCTCTTCTGGAGCCATATAAGACAGTGAATATCTTGGGAAGAAGACAAATGCCACCTCTTCTTATAGAAATAAATAATAATCAAGAATTTGAGGTAGAAGAAGTTTTAGACTCAAGGTGGAGCCAAAATAGGTTGAAATATCTTGTTCATTGGCACGGATATGATATAAGTAAATACACATAGGAGCCAGAAAAGAATCTTGTAAATGCAATAAAGAAAAATGAAGTCTTTCATCAATGACATCCATCAAAATCAAGATGAAGAATAGCAAACCTTTGGTATAAAAGATACAAGATCAAAGGAAAATAATATTCTACCTTCTATCTTTCATTATAGCTTCTGATGAGATGGAGCACCAACAACCAGCAGATTCAATTCAAGAGCTTTTATTTGCAGACTTACCACATGACATATTGCAATTATCGCAACCTTCAAGATGATGGAATCGAGATGAAGATCCTCAAGAACGACATGTCCTTCCTCAAATAGATGGCGAGGTACAACGTGTTTGGTATCACGACCTTGGAAGAGACTCCCGATGTTTAGTGATTTTATTAGAGGTATAAACAATTCCTAACAGTGTTCTAAATGTTTTATTTGAAAGAAGTTACGAAGGCTTCAACAATGACCAAATAACAAGGTGGTCTTCTCACCTTGGTATAAGACACTATAGATAGTTGAGAGGACCTATCAACCATCTTTGAAGAAAACAAAGATTGGAGTATGTAGCAAATACAATTTGTCGTATCTTGGACTTCTTCAACATATGAAGACTGCTCCTCATGGAATTCATCTCTATAAAGGGGGGTAATGTCACGGATATATATATATTTATCTCAATACTTACTTATATGATTAAGTAGAAGTAGGTAAATATAAAATAATTTCATAAATTCTTCTAGAGAAGCTTTCTAGAAGCATTATAGATATGGTTTTGACTTTAGATGTATTTGTAGGTTAGAAACTTGGCCAAAAAGCTAACCATGTATTGGTAGCTTGTGAAACAAGTTATGTCCGTGTAGTAGCTTGTGGAACAAGTTATGTCCGTGTAATAGCTTGTGGAACAAACCAACTACGTGGCACATACATAGATAACTTGTCTTGCAAGATAAGACATGTAGCTAGCAAAGTCAACACATGTTGGAGGTCCTATAGGACATCGCCACGTAGCTCTTAGTTAGATAGTATATATGGAGGCAAGAATGAAGCCTTCTTCACTCTTGTCAATGCCTTTTTAGTCTTAGTCTTATTTCAAGTCTTTTTAGTCTTCTTATTTTTGGCAATAGCCATTCTAATTAATATTACATCACCTTTTGAGTGACTTTTTAGTTCTCTTCAGTGATAGAAGAGTGTATTGAGGATTCTCTTTCTTCGAGATTCATGTCCTTGACAAATATTAAAAAGTATGAAAATTTTGAGTTGATATCAATGGTTTGATGATTTGTTTTTGAAGTTCAAATTTATTATAGGATTTGGTTTAGAATTTGTCTATAATTTGGTTAGGATTTAGGATTTATTCTATGGTTTTTTTAAGATTAGGATTTGCTTAGAATTTGATTTAGAACTTGACTAAAAATTGACTAGGGTGTGTCTAAGGTTTAGGATTTTATTAAGATTTCATTCAGATATGACCTATGATTTGGTTAAGGTTTAATTAGAATTTCAATTAGGATTTGACCTAGGATTTGGATAAGATTCAATTAGGATTTTAATTAGAATTATATTAGAATTTTTATTTTTAGTATTTTAAAAAAGATTATAATTATTTCTTTGAATTTTTATTTTTATATTTCTTAAAAATTTCTTATTATTTTTTTTTAGGATTAGTTTGGAACTTCTTTGTATTTATTTTATAACTTCTTTTAAATTTATTTTGGATTAGTCAAAGTTTGATCAGGATTATTAAGATCTATTTAAGGATATTTAAGATTCTATTAGACTTGATAAAATTATTCTCGCATTTTTACTTACCTTCCATAGCTAAGCATGTGATGTATTTTCAAGCAAGAACCTACATAATACGAAATATTTAATACTTCTTATCCTATCCTTTCTTTATTCATTTTTAATAATCTTTCTTAATATGTCTTTCACTTCCTTCCATTTTTTTTTCAATTCTTCATCTTCTTCTTTAAGTTCAAGTAAGATTTCCAACTTTTCTTGCAACTCTCTATTAGCGACTTGAGAAAAAAGATCTACTTTACTTGGATATAATAGTTGCTTCTCTTTCCTTAATAATCAATAATATTGCTTTTAGAACTTTCTTAATAATTTTATTACTAGAAGAACTTTCTTACGCTTTTCAATCCATTCAAGAAATGATTTTTTTGTAACTCAGTCACTATCTTTTAAGAAAAAATCATTTTTGAATGCTTGTAAACATTTCTTCCCTGAATCTCTAAATTGTTGTGTAATGAATTTCACTTGATTTCTTATCTTTGGTACATCATCCAATTCAAATAATTAACCATCTCCTTCTCTAAAACATGCTTCAATTCCATCTCTCTTATATAACATCTTAAATATTTTGTAATATCTATCCCTTCAGGTTGATCAAACTTATTTACAACTATTATAATGCTTTGTTTGTTGTACTCTCTTTGTGATCTTTAATATATTGTTCTTGCATGAATAGGGCAAAGGCCTCAAACATACTTACGGAGATGGAATCAAAATACATACCTTGTCCTTTATTTGTAATTTTACTTTTAATTCGACTTAAGGTACCATCAAAAGCCTTTCCTTCCATTCTCTCGCCTTCCAACACTATAATTCAAACAAACTTAAAACAATTCCAAAGACCTTCTACTTCAAGCTTTTCATATTAGATTTACCAAATATGTCGTATTATGTGGGTTCTTGCTTGAAAATGCATCACATGCTTAACTAATGAAGATAAGTAGAAATACAAAAACAATTCTACCAAGTCTAATAGAATCTTAAATATCCTTAAATAGATCTTAATAATCCAGATCAAACTTTGACTAATCCAAAATAAATTTAAAAGAAGTTATAAAAGAAACATAAAGAAGTTTCAAACTAATCCTAAAGAAAAATAATAAAAAATCTTAAAAAAATATAAAAATAAAACTTCAAAGAAATAATTATATTCTTTTTTAAAATACTAAAAATAAAAATTCTAATTTAACTCTAATTAAAATCCTAATTGAATCTTATCCAAATCCTAGGTCAAATCTTAATTGAAACTCTAATTGAATCTTAACCAAATCATAGGTCATATCTGAATGAAATCCTAATAAAATCCTAAACCTTAGACATACCCTAGTCAATCTTTAGTCAAGTTCTAAACCAAATTCTAAGCAAATCCTAATCCTAACTAAACCATAGATCAAATCCTAAATCCTAACCAAATTATAAACAAATCCTAAACCAAATCCTATAATAAATTTGAACTTCAAAAACAAATGATCAAACCATTGATATCAACTCAAAATTTGCATACTTTTTAATATCTTAGTTACAAATAAGTACAAGAAAGATGAAATCAATTGCTCTTACCAATTGAGAGAAATGCAAGATAATCCAATCAGGTGTTAGGTGGCTTCCTATTCCAATTTAAATGCTGAATTTCCAAAGCCAATATCTCCTCTTTAAATTATTGAATTTCTTTGAATTTTTCATCTAAAATGTTAAAAATTAAGTCTGGTATGTATTAAAAAAAAATTCAATTCAATATAATTGATAGATTGGTAAAGATCTTAGAAATATTAATTGACCTTCAAACTCCAATTTCTAAGACCTCAACCCACAAAATCCTTTATATGCTTTGATCCAACTATTCGATTGATCTCAAAACTTGCATATACATTTACAACTAGTACAACAATACATTGTCCAAAATTCACTTGTATATACACTACAAAACTCAAGAAATTTTCAAATTTATAAATATATTTTTATTTTTCAAAATCAAAATCAATCAAGAACATCACTAATTTTGAAAATCCTTCATAAATTTAATATTGATTCAATTGAAATAAAACTAATGATTAAAAAATATTTCTTAAGTCTTCTCTTAATTTCCACTCTTTAATCTATCTAAGAACCTAGAATCACTATAGACTGTGGTTTTATGCCTTGAGATTTGATTTTTATCCAGATTGACAACCAGACTTCTTCAAATATCAATTTTTGGCTTTTTGATAGAATTTTTTTTAAAATATATTCTTAATTATTTTTTTACATGCTTATTTTATTTTATTTTTCAATATATTTTATTTTGCCTTATTTATGGTCCTACAAAGTAAGTAGAAGCCTATTTTGTAAGATGGTAGTATTAGCATCCTTTAGTTTTATTATATTTTTTATTATTATTTATAAATTTAAATTTAATTTGCTATAATATTTTAAAATAAGATCTTTTATAATAAAATGTTTTTTTCTTTTTTTCTTCAATAGTCGTCTTACATTACAACAATGAAATCTGATATTAAATAATTTGGAGGCTTTTTAGATAAAGTTTTGATCCATGTATGGAAAACATGCTGAAATTTATGTTGCAACCAATAAGATCCATATTTTATAATAAGGAAATCAATCAATAATGTTATATGCTTCAAAATTTTAACAACTTGCAACTATTACCAAAAGAGATGATGTTGCACTTATTGGCTAATTTTTCTATAGATTATAATATGAGGTAAAAACATTGATGGTTAAATTACCTAATTTTTAAACATTAAGTTCAGTAATTGACTTTGCTATAAAATGTGATAATTAACTTTTCAAATTTTAATCTAAGAATTACATATGTGCACCTCAATGTTATTATAATTCAATAGCAATACCAACATCTCCTCAATACATACATTCAAAAGTAAAGGATATGCAAATTGATAGAATATATTTCAAACTTCTTATTGAGTAAGAAAAGACTTGTTGTTGTCAAAAAGGATTGTGCTTGTAATGTGGAGAATCTAAGCACACAGTTAAGTACTTTCTAAAGAAGCAACAAAACCACAAAATGAGAAGTAATGTTGTTAAAGAAGTTACTATGTTGAAAAACGAGTTTATCAAGCTACAATAGGGACCATGCAGTTAAAACCTTGTACAATACTTAGTGAAGGTCCTATTCACTCCTCAAAACACTCTCCTTGTTTTATAAAAAAATATTATTTTAGGATCTAAATATCACAAAGCCTTTGCCTTCTTAGATTCAAGAGCCTCAACGTATTTTTTATATAAAGAAGTTTCTAAAATACATAACATATGTATAGTAAAAAAAAAACTAAACTTGTTCATGTAGAAATCATAGATGGTTGTCCATTGTCTTTAATAGATGTTATGCACAAAATTCTTCCTATAAAAGTAATATTTAATGATTATTATAGCTTTGTAATATTTAATATCATTAGATTTCCGTCTAATCTAATTATTTTAGGTTTATCATAGGTAAAAATATATAATCCTATAATAGATTGAATTTCTTATAGTCTTGATTTTTTTGAAAGTATAACTAAGAATATAGTTAATCAAGTAGAAAGCCATAAGTCTAGCACAACTAAACTTATATTTGTAGTTACAAGCGCTTTCTTGTGTGTTGTAAAAAAAAAGATTGTCTTTTGTTTTTTATGCCACACATGTTTTAATGGTAGAAAAACTTTAAGTAGCATTATAAGCCAATATTAAGATTTTCAAGATGTATTTGAGAAGAAAAATATGGATATTCTTTCAGAACATTGTTCTTATGATTGTTCAATTAACCTTCAAAAAAAACTCAATTTTCATTTAGATTAATCTATAATTTATTACAAAATAAATTAGCTAAACTCAAGGAGTATATTGAAGAAAATGTGGCCAAGAACTATATATACTATTCCAAATCTCTAACATAATATCCAATTTTTATTTGTAAAGAAAAAAGATGAATTATTGCGAATGTATATTGATTATTGAGGATTCAACAAAATCACCATCAAGAATAGGTATTTGCTGCCTTTAATATCTAAACTCCTTCATTAGTTGAATTAAGTTAAGATCTATACAAAAATAGATCCATAAAGAATATACAATCTGATAAGCATCAAAGAAAGAAATAGAAGACTACATTTTAAATTAGATATAGATATTTCAAATACAATGTCATGCCTTTTGAATTTACAAATGCATCAATAGCTTTCCAACATCTAATAAATGATGTCTTTTATGAATTTTTAGATGACTTTGTTATTTATTATCTAGATAATATCTTAATCTATTTAAAGAATATAAAAGAACATGAATTTTATGTTTGTCATGTATAAAAAAATTAAGAAATGTGGGACTCTATACCAAGATGGAAAAGTGTATATTTTATATTACATAAATCAACTTCTTAAGATACATCATTTCAAATGATAGATTAATGATGGATCCTAAGAAAGTTCAAACTATTATATATTAGAAGATTCCAAAAATGATAAGAGATTTTTAATGCTTTTTGGAATTTGCCAATTATTGTCAAATCTTCATCAAAGATTTCTTCTAAGTTATAGCTCTACTTATACATTTGACTTGTAAAGACAAATTTCAATGGAATCAAGAAACAGAAGAAGTATTTGAAGCTTTGAAGACAACTTTAAGGCAACATAATCGAGATGGAGATCTTCAAGAATGATCAAGTTATGAAGACCTTAACAATGATAAAATAATAGAGTGGCCTTTTTGTCCTAATATGAGATTTTATCAATTTTTGAGAGGACCTATCAACTATCTTCAAACAGAACAAAGATCAAAATATGTAACAAACATAATTTGTCACATCTTAGATTTTTTCAACATATGATGATTGCATCTTTTAAAACTTGTCTCTAGATGAAGGAGTAATATCATGAATATACATACTTATTCTAATAATTACCTATATGATAGGATAGAAATAAATAATAGTACATAAAAATAGATTAATTTCATAATATCTTCTTAAAAAGCTTTTTAAAAGCTTCATAGATATAATTTTGATTTTATATATATTTATAATTTATTTTTAGATTAAAAACTTAATAAAAAAATTAGTCACAAGTTACACATGTAGATAGCTTTAAGAACAAGCTAACTATGTAGCATACATATAGAAAACTTGCCTTTCAAGTTAAGACATGTGGCTTATAAAGTCAATACATGATGGAGGTCCTATAGAACGTTGTTACATAGCTCTTAGGTGGATAATATATATAAAGGCTAGAATAAAGCCTTCTTCACTCTTGTCAATTTTTTTTTTTTTTAAATTTAGATTTAAGAGTTTTTAATTTTTATATCTTTTGGCAATAGCCATTCCATTTTTTTTTTTAATATACATGTTTCTTTACTTCTATTTTGGCATATTTCTTTGACAAAAGTCTCATTTAATTATTTTCTTTCATCATATTTTTGTCCTTAACAATAATATGCATTCTCAAGTAGAATGTCAAAAAAAAAAAAAAAACAAAACAAAACAAATTATTGTAGTTGCCTGTTAATGCATAACTTGCAAGCTTCCTTTTAATTTTTTTGACAAAATGCTTTCCCACCACAATTCCTTTTCTATTCTTGCAAAATTTCGCACCACTATTTGACATTGCTTTATCTTTTTTTCTTTGTGCCTTTAGATCCATAATCATATTGCACCACTAAATGGAATCTCATCTTTTTTGAGGCCGTGGCATTATCATAGCCCTAGTACCATGTACTATACCTATGTCTTCTTTCTTAACAAATTCTATAGCTACTATATTTGCCTTATATCCAAAGAAATATAAAACCACCTTAATTAATTAATTAATTAATTAATTAATTTCCTCTTCTTGTATTTTAATTAATGATAAATATAAGAATTATTTATTTGTTATGTAAAATAAAGAAGGTGTTTTATATTGTAATACTATGCAATCATTCTATTTCTTTTGTCAATTCTTGTCTACTTTTGACAAGTTGAAGGTGAAAAAAAATCAAGAATGGGCCATTAGCAATGTTCTCAATGTTGTAAATTATTGGAGATCGGGTGATTTGAGCCATGTTAATTTAATAAAAGATGATTATATAAGAATGAATATATTTTGGTGTGCTATAAGAGACACTGATCTATGAAATATTGTAATATTGGTATTTAAAACATACAATAAAAAATGAGTATAGTGACTTTGTGCATCACCTTATTTTTGTTGAAAAAAAAATGAAAAACTAAATCACATTCGAAATAGAGGTGCAAAATGAAGTTTTTACTTTTATTGTTGTGTACATCAAAATCACACTTATTTATATATGTATGCCACTAAAATTTTGATGTAATTACTTTTTTTAATCTTACTATTTATAATTATTATATTATTTTTCTAGTGATTATGTTTTTATTCTAATAAATAATCTCAAAGAATACTTGTAAGTGGTCCTTAATTACCTTATAGTCATGATATTGGTATGATAAGTTTTGTTCACATATCTTACTAACAAATTAGTTTTGGAAATGTGTTGTATTTCAATACTCTTCCTATCATTACATTTTTTGGTTCAATTTTTTTTATTTCTATGTATCTATTACGTCATTAATTTTTAATATTAAAAATTTACTATTTTTTAAGTTATTTTGAATTTTTTTGTACATATTTTGGTTAATTTTATATTGATTTGTGTAAGTTGTATTAGATCTTCTTTTTGGTGCAATTTTTTTATTAGGAAACATAAAGGTTAAAAATGCAAAGTTTGTAAGAGCTAATTTGTTGTTAGGTTTATTAGACATATTGGTGAGATAGGATATTTAGCTAAAGGTGAGGGTTGATAGAAACTTGTTGTTATTGTTGCAGCTTTAAAAAGTTAATATGGAATGGAAATGAGATGTTGAATTGTCACTTGATTGACTAGCAAAAAAACTTATAAAACTTTCTAAAATTTGATATCTTCAAAGTGCTACCTTATATGGGTTGTTTATAAAGCTTGTGCAATTTTTATTTTATTTTATGATAGCTTGCTAACTTTTGAATATATGATAGACAAGAATCTTTTTCAATTCTCTAGGTTTAAAAATGAGAGTAAAAAATATAATGTAAGGAGTAATTTGAGCGGCTTCAATGATGAATCTAATATTTTGTTTGAGAGGTTTGCATTGAGGATGAGCTTGTATGGCTCAAATTACATTCTTTTTTTTTTATTTTTAAGCCAATTTTGTTAGTTTTTTGTAAAGAAAAGATTCTTCCAAATCGCTTTGTAAAAATATCTACTTGTTGTTTTTACTTGGGATATATATAACTATAATTTCTTTTGATATAATTTTTTTTTTGATAAAGTGATGGTAGATTTTAATATAGTTGGTTCTTACATGTAGAATATGATTTTTAATTAATTTAGTAGCAGTAAAATTATTACTAAAGAAAAGAGTTGGTTTTGTTATTTTGATATTGATGTTATTTAGTAATGTTGTCATATTACATAAAGTCTTGCTCAAGAATGCATTAGGCACATGCCTATGGAAGGTAGAATAGAAATTGCAACAACAAAATCCTAACTCTAATAGAATACTAAATAAATTCTAATTAAACCTTAAAAATGCTAAAAAAGATTTAATCAAATTAAAAAAAAAAAAAAAAAAAAAAAAAAAATCTTAAAGGAGTTCAAAAGAAATCTACAATAAACCTTAAAAAAATTCCTAAATTTTTTTAATTTAATATTAGAATAATCAAAAATATATCTTAAATAAATCTCAACCAAGTCCTAATTTAATCCTAGTTGAAATCCTAATGGACTTCAATCAAATCCTAGGCCAAATCCTAAATCATAAGCAAGTGTTAAACCAAATCCTAACCAAAACCTAATCAACTCAACCTAATCCTAGTATAGTTTAGAATCTCAATAATTATTGATTAAACTATTAATCTTGCTTAAAATTTTATAGAATTTTCAACAACTAAGTTAAAAATAGACATACAAAATTTGAAGATAATGGCACTTATCAAATGGAAGGAAAATCCTAAAATCCTCTTGGATATTGGCCGGCCTCCTAATCCAATTTGAATGTTGAACTTCCAATACTAATATCTCCTTTTCAAACCATTTAATTATTCTCAAATTTTTTATATGTATAGAAAATCAAGTCTATTACCTTTATACATAAATTTCATTCCTATCCAACTAGTAGATTGTTAAATATCTTAAAATCTCTAACTGACTCTCAAAGTCCAATTTCCAAGACGTCAACCTACTTGAAATTTAATAACTTTTAATTTAATTGATTGATCAAGTTCAAACTTATAGTATATATTTTAAACAACTATTTACATAAGTCTTCAAATTTTGAATCTTAGATCTACTACCAAACTCACGAAATTCTCCAAAACATGATATCCTTTTTATTTCACAAATTCCTGAATCATCCCAAAACAATTGTGACTTTGCAAAGCTCTGACAAAGTCATTATATACTCAAATCACTCTAAATTAACGTCCAAAGTTATCTTATCAAGTTTGCTCTCAAATTCCACTCTTAAATTTGTAAAAGAATCCTAGAGTTGTCATAGGTACCTAGTTTTGTACCTTAGGGTCTAATTTTGACCTAAGTTGATAATTGGTCCTCTTTGGATATCAAATTTTATCATTTTGAATTAATTTTTGCTAAAATCAACTCCTAAATTCTTCCTACATATGCTCATATATTTTATTTTTCTAATCTACCTTATATTGCCTTATTTATGGCCTTATAAAATAAGTAGAAGCCTACTTTGTAAAAAAGTAGCATTTATGCCTTTAGTTTTACTGTCCTTTGGACTATTGTCTATTTTTAAAGATAATTTGCTACAATATTTGAAATAAGATCTTCTAAAATATAATAATTTCTTTACCTCTTTCACATATTAGTTGTGTTATATCACGACAATGTCTTTGTTCACATGATCTATTTTGCTACTTAAGTTAGTAATCAATATTAAGCTTCTATGAATGAAGTTGCCATAATAGATTAGAATTTATTTTTTTGAAGTAATTAATACATCTCCTTATTTGATGAAGATGTCAATGATTGATTTTCTTCTATCTATATTGTATATTCAATCTAAGCCTAAAAATACACTGAGTAGCAGATCATTTTGGTATGAAAAGAGTATGTCCATGTTGATTGTCCCTTAGAGGTATTCTAGGACACGTTTTGCTGCATTCATGTATGCTTGTAGTGGATTGGCCATAAACTTGCTTTGTACATTGACAACACATGATTGGTTAGGTCTAGTATTGGTAATCAATATTAGGCTCCCTACAAGGCTTTGATATACATCAACATCAGTTGGTTCCAAATCCATGCTAGAGTATAGTTGGGCCCACTCTTCCATTGGCATAGTGCAATCATTAGATTGCAGTAGGTCAAAATTCTTGATCAAATTTGCTATGTACATGGGGTTAGGTAGCAACAATCCTTGTGGTATGTGGACAAACTATAGTCCTACATAGAGCTTCACTTGACTCAAATCCAACATTCTGTATTTCTTTTCTAAGGTTTCTTTGATTTTTTGGAATTCAAAAGTATCATCTCTTGTCAGAATTATATCATCTACATAAAGGACTAAGACTGTATTAAGTTTGGAGGTCTACCCTGATGTACACATTATGATCGGCGTTGCTGCAATAGAGTTTGAGGGTTGTGATGTATGAGTCAATATCGGTATACCAAGCACACCCTAATTGTCGCAAGCCGTAGTTAGCTCGTCTGAACCTGCATGCAAAACCTTTGTGATTACTATCTTAAAAGCCTTCGGACTGTGATGTAAACTTCATTGATTAGGATTCCGTTTAGGTACGTAGCCCTGACGTCAAGGTGTATCATCTGCCACCGTTTCCATGCTGCCAATACAATTATTATTTCGATTGTAGTACACTTTATGGTCGGCAAAAATGTTTCCTAGTGGTTGAGACCTCGCTGTTGTTGAAAACCCCACACCGCCAGGCTCGCTTTGAGTAGTTCAAAATATCCGTCTGCTCTTGTTTTTGTTTGAAAGACCCATTTCGTGGTTTTTGGTTTCTTTTCCGAGGGCAGTTCTATCAAGGTCCAGGTTCTGTTTTCAATGAGTGAATCATATTCACTCTTCATTGTTGTACGCCACTTAAGATTGTTATAAGCTTCATAGAAATCTGTCAGTTTGGAGGTGGTTTCTGCTGAAAATATGTAATCCTTTGAATAATATGGAGCTCCTTGTAATCCCAATGATTTGCGGATCAGTATTGGTGTGGTGATTCTAGACCTACGCAGCCTCGTGGATTGTTGATCTGTATCCGATGAGGGCGGAGGCGCTATATTGTACAGGGGCATGATACTAGTTTCGTTGTAGTCTTTGAGAGGTGGTAAATGAGCGTCGTTCTGCTAGGTTTCATGAAACTGCATTGGCTTGTTGCAGTATTTGATAATTATAATGGCATCAATGACATTGTTGCGTCCGTTGTTGATTGATTAGTGTGTACTCAAAGAAGTGGGATTGCCATGGTCTGTTTGTCAAATTTAACGTTTGTTGTGACAAAAACCTTTGTTTTGCCCAGATTGTAGTTGCGGTATCACCTTGGTTTGGCTGTTACAGCCTACAAAGATGCAAAGATTTGCGTGTACGTCAAATTTTCCTCGGTCATGCTTTCTTACATGAACGTAAGCAGCACAACCAAAAACTTTAAGTCTGCTCAAGTCAGTGGGCTTACCAGGGTACTGCTCCATTGGTGATGATCCTTGATTAGATCTCAAAGGACTGATATTGGTTAAGTTGCTGTGGTAACAAATTTTGGCCGAAGTATATGCAGCAACTTTGCATCTATAGCCATGCTCCTAGCCCTATCTATGATTGTGCAATTGTTATGCTCTGCAAATCCATTCTGGTATGAAATGTGTAGTACAGTAACTTGATGCGTGATACCAACGTGTTTACAAAACTTGATGAACTCAGTAGACATAAATTCATCCTTTCTATCTGTTTGTAGGCTTTGTATTTTATCTTTGGTATTGTCAACTTGTTGATAAAATTTGATAGTGTGCAAAAGCGCCGCTTCTGGCTTGGAAGAAAAAGGTCTACCTCCTACAATTATAATCATCAGTGATAGTGAAAAAATATTTTGAGGCATCAAGTGAGGCATTCTTGAAAGGTCCACATAAGTCGGTATGTAAGAGATTGTGCCTCCTAGTCATCCTTGTGATGCTTTCTTTTCGTCGTGTTGCTCTGTAGGTTTTTGCTAACACGCATTTCTGACTGAGGGCTCTATTAATTGATATGTAGAGTGTTCCCTTTGTCATAGCATTTTGCAAGAGTGAGTGCAGGGATTTGTACTTGATGTGTCCGAGCTGCTAGTGCCAGAGTTGCGCATTGGAAGGTTTGAGCAGATTGACTTCTTTCTCCTCTGGTGTCACGAGCTTGTAATGGCCCAAATTTTGATCTCTAATATCCTTGGCTATGACAGTGGGTGGTGATTTCTCTCTCATGATCCAACATCTAATAGAAGAGAAAATTATGGCATATCTTTAATCTACTATCATGCCTACGGACATGAGATTCTTTTTAACGCCTGGTACATGAAGGACGTTTTATATGGATCAATTCGTTCCCCTATAGTTCATCGTGATTGAGCCCTGCCCTGCGACTATGTGAGAGTGGCTACCTCCAAATTATACCTTAGTAATTGTTGTAGCTAGAGCGAGTTCTCAAAAGTTGGAGTTGTCTCCTGTAACGTGAATTGAAGCTCTACTATTGAGGTACCATGAGTCATCTCCTTCCTCTAGCTTCATGGCAAGCATTGCTATGTCAAATAACTTTGGTTTGTTTTCTTCCTATTTTGCCTCTATTTTTGGAATTTCTTCAGCTACCGCAATATTTGCCTATGAGTTGGTGGTTGGTTTTCTCTGGAATGCTTTCTTTTCGTCGTGATGGCGTGTACACTCCCTTGCCTAATGGCCCCATCGGCTACAATTATTACATTGCCCATTTCTTTTGTTTGCTGCTCTTTAAGGTATCGAAGGAAATTTGTGTTGCGGTGGATTGTACATCTCTTTGGGTCATCGTATCTTGCATCCATTGTGTCATCATTCGATGGGATGTCATCTTTGATCTGTGAAGAACAATACTTCTCTGTGTTGTGTTGCTCTCCGAGATTGTCGTGATTCTTCAATAAGTAGTTTTCATGTCAACTTTTCAAAACTAGGAAGTTCGTCAAATACTAGGAGGCCCTGGACGAGGCTTTTGTATTCTCGAGGCAAACCATTGAGCGCGATGTGAATCAATCGCAATTTTCATACCTCTTCTCCTGACGACCTCAATTATGTTATGATTTTGTTAATTTTTTGTAAGTAGTCTAGAATAAAACTTCCCTCGTCCATCGTGGTCAAATGAAATTGGTTAATCAATAACATTGTCAGAGTTGCGTTCTTGTTATCAAAGAGATTGTGTAGAGCTTGCCAAGCTTGTGTAGGATCATCAAAGTTTGCAATGTGGTGAATGATATTATCCTTTATAGACATTATCAGCACGGCCATCGCTTTGTATTTATCGTGTTGTTGTTGGGATGCCATGATGTTGACAATGTTAATGACTTCGGCAGTGTTTGCTGTGAATCTATGCCTTATAAAAAAAAATAACATTCCAGAGTTTGTCTTTCATGAAGAGTATCTGCATCTTCACCTTTCATATTGAAAAACTGTTTACTCCTTCCAGCTTGTGTAGATTGGTCATAGACAATATTGATTCTGTGTTCATGATGCTCGAAATAAGAGGGCAGCTCTCTCTTCTACCTCGGAGTGCTTTAAAGTCTAATTTTTGGCTTGCTTGAGCTTGTGTGCTGACTCAACTTCTATAATTTGCCATTGAAAATTCCTCTTGCTCTTAGAACTCTCTTATTGTTATGAGAATTTGGAAATGCTGGCTCGTTTTCTGCCATTTGATCCTTTCTATCTCTACAAGAAGATACTGTCAAGATTTTAGCCATCTAGTTTTAGAAACCTCCCATTGATACCATGTTGAAAGAAAAATAAAAAATTAAATCACAACCAAAACAGAGGTGCGAAATGAAGTTTCTACTTCCATTGTTTTGTGCATCAGAGTTGCACTTATTTATACGGATTTGCAAATGATAGAATGTGGAAGAGTCTGTCTTGCAGTTGGATACATGGATGCAAACCAACTTACAATCAGTGCAACAACTTTTTTAGCCCAGCAAATGAGCGAAGATTGAGTTGGTTGAAGGTGAAGATGAGTGTGTCAAGTCTTTCTGTGACGAGGGACTGTGATCATGCAGATTTCCTCCGTTCACAAATGTCAGAATGAAATCTATGTCTGTGTCGATGAAATGGTCGTGCTGAATATGCACATGGTTTTTGAGAATTTGGATCCGGTTGAATACTGTTGCAATCGTTTGAATAAGTATGTGCTTACATGTTAGTGCAGCGGTCAAAATTTGAATTGTGCATAATCTGAAATGATTCTTGGAATATTTTCATTTAGTTTTGTGCAGACAATTTATTGCTATTTCGAATTCAATAAAAAATTATTCTCTCTTGAACTCAAATGTATCTGTTGAAAATTAATAAAAAAACATATTACTAAATTTTATTCTTTTAAAATGAATAAAAAGAATAGATTTTATAATCAATTTAGATTTTTTTATTAATGTCAATGACTTAATACATTTTAATCTTTCTAGAAATAAAATTTATTATCATATTAAATAATATCTATTAATTTTATACAAAATAAATATAAGATGATTTATAAATTCAATATTGTAATACCTTATATTGAATTGATATGATAATTTCTAAATAATAAAAATTTATTAATATATATATATATATATATATATATATATATATATATAATGTCCTCTAATATTTGTTTAAAATATAGGCTTTTGAACTAAGTCATAAGGTAGTTCAAAATCTCTTTATAATAAGGTATCTTTCCTTTTTTTTTTTTTTTTTTCCTTTGTTTGAATAAATTTTGTGTAATTTCTTTGATTTAGAGTTGTAATAATAATAATAATAAAAAAAATGAGTGTATTTATATTTACTTAGACCAATTGAAAGAATAAAAAAATGTAATAATATAAAGTATAAGAAAAAAATCATATATCAATTAGAAACACACGAATTTTTATAAAGCTTATTGTATTTTTAGTTCGAAATTATTTTACCAATGAATAAATAGATGTTATGTACAGAAGACAGAAAAATGATTACTGATTAAGTTTTAACATATTGGATCAAAAACGAAAAATCCTAAATATGTTGTACTTGAAATGGTTTGATATGAAGATTGTATAAAATATGCTAACAATTTTATAGTTAGTTAGTTAGTGCATGGTTTTTTTGGTGTATTGTGAATAACTATGATAATTAATTAAGCTCTTTTTTGTTTTTTGTTTTTTTTTTTTGGTCTAAATTAGATCAATGATATCTACACAATCAATATAAAAATATGAATTGTATAAGTAAGAAAGAGAAAATACCTTCTTGAAGCTTGAGTTGCTAATTATTACACAACACATAGAGGGTAGAAAAAAAAAAAGAAAAAAAAAAGAAAAAAAAAAAGAGATATAATAAAACAATGTGTAAAAAGTTGGATTAAAAAATTATTAAATGACAGCTTAATAAACAATGTCCAAGTCAAAAGTTGCAGAGAAAGAAGACACATATAAAAAAAATATCATGTGTTGATATTTTTAAAATATATATATATATATATATATATATATATATATATATTAAATTTGATAATTTTTTTTTATAGAATGATAACAAAAAAAAAATTATATTCAAGAATTAATTTTATTAAATTTTTCACATATATATAATCAATTCTATTAAATAATTTTATTAAAAATATAATATCATTATAGATGTCTAATATGAAAATATTGTATCTTCAAACATATCACAATAAATTTATCTATAGATTAACAAAACAATTCATTTAGACAAGATTATCAAAAATAATCTACTTAATTGAAGTTCTACCATATAGATAATAAGTTTTTATTAGACTATAGAAAAAAGCCTCCAATTGAAATTAAAAAAATAGGAATTTATCAATAAATATATATATATATATATATATATATCAATAATATAGAAATAAATGTATAAAATAGTTCTTAATAATTCATTGTAAAAAAAATACTTACAACAAATAAATAATAATAGAAATACTTTAGTTCAGGATATTTACTTTTTATTTTTATCTATGGGAGTAAGACTAATAATGAAAAGAAGAATCACACATGGTATGAACGTTAAGACTATCCCTAAACCCACATACATTTTAAATTGGAAGCATGTGAATGTACTTATAAGATCATCTATGGGGGTTTTGTGTAATCTTGCAACGGTTGTTGCATATTTTCTTGCTTCTAGTTGGCATGTGGTCTTTCGAAGCATTGCCAAGATTATCAATGCAACAACATCCGTGAAAAAATTCAAGCTTGTTGCTAATGCTATATTTTTGCATAATTTGCATCCTGGGTTATAATCTTTGGTCTCATGACTATCTACGGTAGCATACAAAGGTCCAATTGTTGCATTGATGTATGCTGCGGTGAAAACTTCAAGTTGAGTTCTCCATGTGCATATTTTCCTCTCTTTCGATAAGGCCAAATTCACTCCACTTACATAAGAGAATATGCACATTCCTAAACCGAAGTATAGTGTATTAATTACAATGTAAGTTAAAATTGAAGGGTCAAGCAGCAATGAACTGGTAAGAATTATTGAAGCCACCGTTGTGCACTTCAATAAAAGAACACCAAATGTCAAAAGACCTGCATGTTCAATAACATCAACTTTAATAATGAATTTCAATATGTTTGTGTGTATATACATATTATATATTTATTTTTGATACAAATCAAATTTTAACACAAATCTGCGACACTACATTGCAAATCCAAGGTGGCGGAGCATTACCTCCAGCGATTCCAGGAGCATTCAGTGCGAAACTCCACTGCTTGCTCAACTTGAACATCACAGCGCGACCAATGTTGTAGGAGGCTGATAGAAAAGAGAACAGGAGGGATATTATAAGGATTGGTGACGGGAACCACCTTCTGTAGTCCAAATTGGTCCCCACCAACGCAATCACTGTGAACTGCAGCATAGTCTGAGGCCCAGTCTCGATTGCCACCGCGGCTGCAAACAAAGCTTCCGTCTCGTCCGACTCCAACACCTTATTTGCGCTGCAGACACGCAAAATAAAGGCACATGCCATGGGATCACCAGACTGGAATATCATGCAGCAAGTCCTCTTTCACATCCCCATATTTCAGCTTTGGTTCATTTTTCTCTCGTGATGGTTAATCAGGAAATGCAGTAACAATAACATGCCCTGTTGAAGTAATTAGGTAGACAAAGTAGTGTAATATACATACCCTGCACACGAGCCAGTCTTGAAGAAGCCTTGGATAAATCTCTTCAACTGGACCAGCGGAAGGAAAAAGGCTGATCTCAGCGGGTGCTCCCTGGCTGGAAGCTTGAGCTTGAAGATTATTGCAGTTACTATTGGGTCTAGGATTATGAATGCTAGGCATATAAGAAATGGTTCTATGCCTATCACCACATTTGAAACCCCACCGAAGCTATCCGTCCTGTAGAGAATGTAATATTCTCTCATTACGAGAATATTGCTCACGTAATCAGACAGGTACAATCCCGCTGATCCAATTTTTGCAATAGAGCTGAAAAAGACACTCCAAAAACCCTCTGGTCTGACGACCTGACTTGAAGCTGTCCTTCCTGCTTCTTCGTCGAGAGATGTGCCTCCCACCGCATGAACGGAATTGTTCCCCGTAGCCGCCTGAACTTCTACTTCACCAGCTCGGTAGCCTCCCCCCTCCACACCTTCCATCCTGCAACTCCAGAGTAAATCGTCGTGTCAAACTATTCCACGATCAAACGTGTGCAAGCTTTTCGCTAGGGTATTTTTTAACACCAATGAAGCAACGAACCCATTGCACACAATCGAATGGAATAATTGTCAAATCTAAGTCTCGGTCAAGGCCAGCATCATGCTTCAAAATACTTACTTCCGAGACCCCGATTTGCAGCTGTTTCCATCCTCTGCACCCATTCCAACTACAGAGACTGCACCTATTATGTTCATACACGTCTCGAAGAGGCCCTAGTGACACAAAACGTGCTATTATAGTGAAAACTGAGAGAAAACTTGTGCTTCAAGGCATAAGAAAGCAGGGTCTTGCAATAATTCCAACATGTGAGAGAGTACAGAAGCTAGATCGACCAGGCCATCATAACTGCCGAGATTATTTAGTCGGTACAGACATGCGGGGTCCTGTTCCAAGGAAACTACCGATGCTGCCAAGTGGAGCAAATGCAAGAGAAATTCTCGCTGATTTTCCGCCACTGTAACGGTTGCATCAGCCTCCCACACGTCGTCAATGCCACCAAGGGAGTCAGTTATTCGGCAACACGGCGGAGGTATCACGAGCTTGTAAGCCCCTGCAACTCCGTCGCTAACACCCACCATTCTGCTAGTTTTGTCGGTATCGCAATGTTCCAAACTGTGGCTTTTTTACTTGATCTTGCTGAGCTGATTGGAGAGGTCAATCAATTGCCGTGAAAGTTTTTCTAGAGGAGACTGTTGAGTGTTCTGCACTGTGAACTTAGAGCCTCATTTGTGAGAATGTTTATCATTTATCCAGAAAGAACTATATTTCAATGATAATACGACACTAGGATAACCTTTTTTAAATTCCAAGATATGAGATAGTCTTGAACATAGAGTAGAATACTGAAGAGACATTGATAGGATTAAGAACTATTTTGGGCTAACATCCATGTTAACTAGCTAATAAGAAGATCATGTAAAAGCTTCTTGACTACCTCAAACTTTTCAAAACAAGTGTCTAAGTTGAAAATCAACTTTATTGGAGCTTCTTAGATTCATAAGACTTATAAGAGAAGCTTTTATAACCAAATTGTTCATCTAAAAACACTTGTAGATTCACCTTATATTTAAAGAAAATTTAAAATATTTTATATAAATATATTATTAATTTATTTTTGCTTACTTGTATATATTTTAGTAATATGTATGTTATTGAAATTATAAAATATTTTTTAAAATAAATTTATAAAGTTTTTCTTGTATTAAAACTAGAAACCTTGTTTTAAGTATATATATATATATATATATATATATATATACTAATAAATTATAATATTATATAATAAAAAATTAAGTTAAATTTTATTATGAAAATATTAAATGTATATTATCCAAATCCAAATTTTAGAAATTTGGCATAAATAGAATGTTTTTTTATAATCATCAATTATGTTTTTTTATACCTCAATAAAAAAAAATCTTGTAGAAAATAGACAATATTGTAGCAATGTCTAAAATTAAAATTTTCTTTTATAGGTCTAATTTTTTTTAGAAACACATTTTTTTTTTATAATGATTTACTTATTTGAAGAATTATTTCTTTTAATATTTTAAAGAATAAAATAATTAGACTTCTCAAATTTATTTTGTTTTATTTTATCTTTCTTTTCAAATATCAAAAAATACATAAGTGGGATCATTGTGGTGTTAAAAAGTCATATGAACACGAGCATAATCATGTATCATTAATATTTTGTACAAGTTTCTTTATAGAATTTTCACACTAAGTTATTGATGCACTTTCCTTTCAAATCTCAGATACATTTTCAAGCTATAAAAGCACCATTCAATCCCATGCTTTTATTTGTGCTACTACGTTGTCGTGTTGTAACATGACTATATGGTGAAAATATAAATAAAAAGATTTTATTAATATTTAGTCATCTTGGTTGATAAAAGCTCAAGACAATTTAGGAAGGCTTTATAAAAGCTTTTAGAGTATTTTCTTGTCTTGATAGCTAGTAGATAAAAGCTTGTCATTAAATTTTCTTTCTAGATTGTAGAAACTATTTTACCACTTTAAAAAGGCCATAAATTAGTAAAAACAAGGTAGATGAAGTAAAAAAATGATATGGTAGATAATAAGGTGAAGTTGAGGATAGAGAAGTGCTGAAAAACCTTTAGGATAAGTAGGATTGATATCTGAGAGATGACCGTTTGTGGGTCGGGGTTGAAACCATACCTCTAGCCACTAAAACGGCCAATTAGGATTAAGTAGGGGGGCATTCGGAGATCGGGATTTGGGGTCGGAGAGCTAGCTTCAAGCTCCTTCCAAAAGATTTCTGCAATATCTAGAGATCTATCAGCTGGAATAAGGTGAATTTTGGCGTGGTAAGTGGAGGGTTTAAAGGCGGAGCTGCACACAAAGTTTGAATGAGAATTAACACTTGGAGAAGGAGAAATTGCAATTCAAAGTTCGTCATCAACTTTCTAGGTGGCGGTCAAGGGACATCAGTGTGGATTTATGGCGTTTTCTTGCAATCTGTAAGTTGGATTGGATTGAAATTTCTTGAGCATTTAGAAGACTTACAAAGACACTAGTGGTAGCAGTTTTATAATAATTGGACAATTAGATTAAGAATTACAGCTTGCCAAAGCTCATTGTCTAGGATTAAGATTTAAAAATTTAAAAATTAAAAATTAAAAATTAAAATTAAAAAAAAATAATATTACTAATAAAAAAATAAAATAAAACTAAAAATAATAAAAGAATTTATACTTATAATATCTTAAAATTATTAAAAATAGTATTTCTAAGTATTTTGTATTGGGATTAAGCTTTTACATTGAAATCCGAAATAGTTTGTATTTAGATGGTTGAAACCCACTAGACTACTTGGATACTTGCAAAACATTGTTTTATCTTCCACAACCAGATGCATAGTGCATTCTCAAGTAAGATAGCACGTAGTACGATATAAGTGGTGAACTCGACGTGAAGGCTTGAAGTGGGAGGTATTGGAATTCGTTTATTTTTATTTTTATTTTATGGAGAACAAGAATAAAAATTTTGAAGGATCTTTGAGAGGAGCTTCAAGTGGAGCTTCTGGTAGAGTTTCTTCTAAAGGACAAGGTATGTACATGGATCCATGCATTGCTAGTATGTTTCAAGCCTTATCATTATCTATGCAGCAATAGCAAAGCAATGATCGCAAAGAAGCTTTAGCAACCAAAGCATTGCAAGCAGTGGTCAATAAAATTGATCAATTTGATGGAAGGGATATTTCAAAGTATTTAAGATGTTATGTTTTGGAAATGGAATTAAATCAGGTTTCTGAGAAGATGATGGTTGAATTATTTGGACTTGCCATGATATCGGAGATAAATAAGCATATTACATCAATTATGAAGCATTATGGAAATTCATGGGAGATTTTTTCAATGGCTTGAAGAAAGTTAAAAATTTCTAAGAAATTTTAAACTTTCTTTCTTGATGAAAATTTTTAACTTTCTTTGTTGATGAAAATTTCTAAAAAGCTTGTCATTTGTATTGATAGCTTGTGATATAAATTAACAATATAGCACACATATAAAAAAAACTTGTTTTGCAAGTTGAGACATATATTTCATAAATTGAAATATATTGATGGTCCTACAGAATGTTGTCCCATTGCTCTTAGGTAGATAATATATATAGAGACAAGAGTAAATTCTTCTTCACTCTTGTTAATTTTTTTCTTGCTTCTAATTTAGTTTCAAGGATCTCTAATTTTCTTATTTTTTTGGCAATAGCCATTCTAGTTTTTTTTTTTTTTAATAATTATATTTTCTTATCATTGAATTCTTGTCTTTGACATCTTATGCTATTCAATAAGTAATATATGCTTTTGAATTTTTTTTGTTAGCAGGTGCCAATAAAATAATAATGTGTATAGAGATTTATTGCATCAAGGTTGTAGGCAAACAAAGATAGGTGCATGATCCAAAATATGGACTTAGGAGGGCCAAATAGTAATTTGGTTCTAATCTAGATCAATTGTTGATTCATATAGAACCTATTAAGGTCCCATGTTCTTATACAAGGCTAGTTAGTCTTGCTAAAAGGAAGATTCTCATTCCATCATTGAAATTATATTTACTTGTACTATAAATGGCTTACTTCTATAACAAGATTTCTTTGCTAAATTTGATTTTTTTAGTAGATTTCTTCTTTTTATCTAATAAGAATTTATGTTCTTAGACTAAAAGGATTTTAAATTAAGGATATAATTTTTTAAAACAAATCCTTAATATTATATTTTTTACACTCATTAATATTATCATCACTAAGGCCTTGTATATTAAACAACCTTAGTATAAAGTGATTAGTTATCTAAGGTATCTATTTACAAAGTTATTAATTTTTAATTATAATTTTTATAACTAGATGATGGAATAATTATATTAGGATAAAGATAGAGATCCTATGATAATCCTGCTTGATTGCATCCTAAGAACAAAAGTAGGTTATTAATTTTTATTTTTCATGCTTATATTCTATGTTGTAAGAAACAAGGTAAATATTCTTATGTAGCCAAAAAAAATGCGTGCCATCAAAATTTCTTTAAGTTCTTTAGAGTAGAAATATCTTTGTTGTATTGAATGTATGTTTTTATGGTCTATTGAAACTTATTTAGAATTGGTTGCATTTAAGAATTTAACTAGGATAAGACTTCTTAAAATTTTAGTGGATTTATATATTTTTGTTTTAAGATGATTTTTTCTTAAAGATGTAACATGGTTTTATTAACAAGGTACAATTGTATTTATATTATTATTTAGGTTTTTTCCTCCATAACTTATAATAGGTAGAATTTTTATGAGAGATTTTTCTAATATATTGATAAAGACTTTTAAAAAGCCTTCTTTGGATTTAAAGAAAGTATAAAAAATAATTTCCAAAGCAACTATTTTTTTAGAGTTCTTATTAGAAATAAACACCATCTATAAGCTATGGTGCATGGTAATAGTATTATAGTTGTACTTTCCTATCGATGATGGTATAGAAATAGCAAGGTGTTTATAGTCCTTGTTGTTTTTGAGTTGTTAGAGAAAGTATTGAGATTTAGTGATGTTGATTTTTGCTACAACTTTGCATTTTAAGGATTGGAGATTTAAAACCTAATCCACTTCACTTGAGAATGCAAACATTGTTTGTCTTCTATCAATGCTATACTATTGATATTTTTTACTTATACATTCTATAGATGGTTGTCTAGGAACTAGGCACAATTGTATCATTTGATCAAAAGAAAAACATCAATTATATTATAATATGAGTTTATTGTACTACAATATATATTCTATGTCTCTTTTGTCATCTATTCTGAATAGTAGTATTAATTTAGAGAGGGATTGTACATTGTCACATAGGATGCAAACTTTGGAATCCAAGAGTCTTATTAGGTATGTATCAATGTTGTTGACATAAATGACTTTGTTGAATATCTCAAAGGTTTTGCAAAAGAATTCTTACATTTTGATGAATGATGGAATTTCTTAAATTTGTATTCAAATTCCAATTTTTAGACAAAGTTTGTCAAGAAGAAGGTCTGCATTAAAATAAATGTATATATTTGATGCTTCTTTTATCTAAAATATAATATAGTTCTCCTAGTATGCATTTTTTTTTTTTTTTTTTTTTTTTTTTTAAATTAGACTTCAAAGTAATTATTTTATATTATTGTAGTTTGGCAAAAAGATAGATGAAGGTTCAATTTGGCCAATGGCGCCAATTTTTTGGCTCTTGAGGTACACTTAAATATGTGTCTTAAAACCATAAATTTTGTTAGGTTAATCATCATCTCTTTATAGAAATATATGCAGTTTAGTACCAATATAATCCACATAAGAGGAGACTACTCCAAATTATAAATTATCTTGTTATATTCTATGTGATTTATCTATTCTCTTCGTTCTAAGGTTGGAAGGTTGTCAAGTGGTAGGTGGAGTTGTAAGAGAAAAGAAAATTCTTTGGAGATGGAAGTTATACCTTCTAAGTTTTTGATACCTTCATTTTTTGTTGAATTACATTCTTTGTGGTGATGAAGCTAGTGTGATTATAGGAATCTAATAATGTCTAAAACTACCCTGATAAGTAAGTTTGTAACTTTGTCATATTTTATATATATATATATATATATATATATAAATCAAATTCAAATGTAGGTATTTTTTAAGTAAGTAAACTAACTAATTTTTATCTAGCTTCTATTCTCTTGAAATTTTTGAGGTTTCTATCTTTTATTTATTTAGAAATATGAGATACCATCTTATTAAAAAAAAAAAATTGCTAGGGTGTATCCTATAGAGAAAAAAGTCTAGACCTCTAATAATTGTATATTCTAATATGGAATGAAACATTGTAAATCTTCTAAATCAACCAATGTAGGCAAAATTTGGAATGAGGGATGCAGATTTTCTTAAGGTTGTGCCATGGTCCAATACTTTGATATGCCAATTGCATGTGCATGCTCAATTTCATAGTCTTTTCTTTCCAAATCAATTACCTTAGTGACTCTATAGGTATATCCATTGTTCTTGTGCATATCTTGAGTTTGCTATGGATTTGGATTTGGTTTTGAACTTTGAATGATTACCTAATGCCTTCTCATTTCTAATAGATTCCTATATTGATATTATTTCTCTTACAATGATCTTTCTTCTACTCCTCTTCATGGCCCTACTATTATGTAATTGACAATGAACTTGTCCTTTAGTAGTGCTTTAGTCCAATCAACTACCAAATTTATGTCCATTTTAATGAAATCAACTTGTATTGGATGCAAAATGTTCTACAAAGGACACACTTCACAATGGGGATGGTAGCTCAAAAACAAAAAATATTGCGGTGTTAATAAAGCTAGTATAACCAAAATAAAAATCATTTAGAAAGACACATGGCATGATTCCGTAAAATAAATACAAATAAACCAAGAGAAAACAGTCTCAAAGGTACAAATTTTCGTTGTTAAATTTCCACGTGCTTATTATTATATCAAATTAACGACCTTTAAATAAACCATGATGCTTTTACAACACGACATCAACATCCAAAATGTCTTATCGCATTTAAATACAAAAAAACTTGTCTTTAAAAGGTTATTTTTCCCATTTTTTCAACAGTGTCATATATAAAGAAGTGACCAATAATAGTTCACTGGGAAGAAAGTAAAAGGTGATTGAAAAAGCACAACGGAAGGGGGAAAAAGCCGCGGGTGAGGGAACGGGCCAGGTCGCGGGCGAGGTGACCGGCGCCGTGTAAAGTCCTCGTCGCGAGCAAGGCCCACTCGCATTTGGTTTTGCAAGCCTCGACGATCGATCGATCGAGTTGTGTTGCGAAATCGATCGATCGAGTTGCAAGGCCAGACTCGTGTAGAATCAGGACATGCCGGGGGAGATTCAGAGGAAGCAGACCTGGCACGGCGACATGGTGAAGGCGCAGGAGCGCATTCACGCTCTTCACCGCGTCTTGGGTGCTTTCGACTCTTACAACGCTCTTCTGGCACGTACTTCCGTTACTTCCCAGCTATCAATTCTTCCTCGATCTCCTTCTCGTGGGATCGATCGAATGCTTTCTTTCCCTCCCCAAGTATCTGTTTTACCTCATTCTGTGCTCTCACGTTGTTACGTACACAGTGTAGAGATTATTTGCGGTGAGTTTTGATTCGGATTTTACCTCACATTAATCGGATGGGGGATTGAAAGGATACATGAATATAAATAAGTGTATAAATATTTTTTTTGTGTATCTGCACGTAATGATGAGTGACGAGAGTTTCCGTTACTGGGACTTGATATCGTGGTCTCTTGTGTAATTGGTGCCCTTAGTGTGAGAGGTGATGTCTCCGTCTGACTTAATTGGGGGGCATCATTTACGTTTTCAGGATTCTGAGCTGCCTGCGAAACATTTGCTCCATGATGAAAACGTCGCGGATAAAATTTCCAGGCGGCTTTTGCAACCAACCTCGGGGAAGGTGAGTTGCGGGGCTAATGCGGTGGATGTGTTGTATGATTCGTGACCTAAGCACCGACTGAGGAGTCTCACTTTCTCTAAAAGATTGAGGATTCAACTCAAGATTCTAATGTATTGACCTATTTGAAGCTCACTAACGAATATGCGTTGTTTTAGCAGGGGAATGATCAAGTCTGCCAGTGGCTTTTTGACACTTATCAAACGCAAGATCCCGCCTTGCAACTCGTGGTGCTTCGCTTCCTACCTGTTCTTTGTGGGGTCTACTTACCTCGCATTACCACCAGTCCAGACGGACCTTTAGCAGGTACATACATGTAAGTACATAAATCTAGAGTGAGCAATTCCTACGTCTCAAGGATCCGATGCACTTTTGTCAAGTCAATTCATTATTTATTTGATTCGAAGAGTCTAATTACAATATCATCGGAGTGTGCTGGCTTTCCTCTTCAGACGCCCATTTTTCATTCTTTTAATGTGTCGTGTTGCAATTCTTTCATCTTTGATCAACAGCACGTGTGCTCATGGCAGGTTTTGAGGCGGTTCTGCTGGCACTGTATGCTGCAGAAACCAAGGCTCGTGGAGGAAGGCCTGTGATGATTAACATTCCAGATCTCGGCCATGCCAGCCTCTACCATTCCCCGCGCCAGACAGTTGGCTCTCCTCAACCTGTAAGCCATTCATATCCTTAATTATGCATCTCTGCTGCTAAATCTTTAATGGTAGAATCCGTTTGATTTTGTGGCTTCATTGCGGAAAGGGGGATTGAAGACTCTCGCACATTGTACCGTGTCTGTTCACAGCATGTTGAAGTCATTTCACCAGCATTGGAGCCTCAAAGCTCAGTGAAGAGCACAAAACGGACAGTGATCGTAGCAGTTGCTCTCGAGTTATTCTACAAGCGGATCATAATGATGCCATCAAAATCGAAGTTTGACCTGTGTCATTATGCTAGAAGGTCCGTGGAAATTAATTCGAATTTTGTAATTTTCACTTTATGATCATGCAGGGCATCTAGGTTGATGTGATTGTCATGTTAATTATTTACTCAGAATTTGTGTTTTGTCGATTATTATTGATCACGTTAATTTCCCCAATCCAATAGTACTTGATCTTGGCAAAGACTATTTTTACACAATCTGGAATTCTGTTTTGATATGGCAGCTGGGCAGTGAAGGGTTGCAGCTGGAGCAATGCAGTTGAGACCTTGGCAAGGTCTGCGCTACCACCGCCTCCTTCCCTAAACCCTGCTCAAGTAGGATCATCTTCATCGTTAGGAGCTGCATTGACGCTTGGCGAGGCCCTCACTTTAGATCAGGAGCCTCAAGATCCACCACTTCTGAAGAAATCCAATCGACCAGGAAGATGGGATGTATCCGGTATGGCTAAACGAAATCCATTCCACTTCCTTACTGCGTGACTTGAGGTTCCACAATTCGATCAATGCTGCCCATTGGCAGCTTGATGCTCATCGAACATGAACCGGGTTATGTTAACCATGTATTTCACTAATCATTTGGGACTTCAGCCTTGCAGCAGCACGTTCCACAATTGAGATATGAGCAACCTTGTGACTTCCGAATGTTGTGAATGTTTGCTCCTCATGAGCTGTATTGTGTCATGAACTGTGCAGATCCGCCAGGAAATGACGCTAACGATCGCGATGCGGCCTGGGAGGCCGACTATCAAGATAACCCTACTGATGGCCCTCGCATGTCCCTAGAGCTAGAATTGCTTCGCCCTGTGTTTAAGATCCTCGGGCACTGCCTGATGGCTCCTTTAAGTAGCCCGACCCTCAAAGCTGCGGCGGTAGAAGCTGCGAAAGCATTGTATGCCAGGTCGTCGCAGACTTTGCTTCCCGAAGCTATGCTCGCTTCTCGAAGCCTCATACGACTCAGCATGGGCTCCTCCTCACTGTCACTCTCCCTCTCTACCAAAGTTTAGGGTTTACCAAGGTGCAGAAGGCCAGCAGAGTGTTTAAGTTTAGATGATACTTGAGGGATTATTATTGTTTTTGGTGCTGCAACAACCATTCTTGCCTGACTTTAATTATTCGTTGTCACTCTTGGGTCGGTTCATTATTCTACATGTGGCCCACATATCTATCATGCCATATACACCGTAATGGCAAATCGAAATTTCTCTTTCACTTGTCCCCCCTGAGGCCTTGAATTTTAAACCTTGCGCTTGGATGATATTGATGGAAGTTGATGGAAGTTGGTACCACAAATAGTGCGACATAATAGTTCATGCTTTGAGAATGTATGAACAAATCACTCAGAATTTCTTAAATATGAAATTTCTTAAAAATGAAATTCTTAGTGAAAACGAGTATTTCAAATACACTAACATTGACACATAAGTACGTGTTTACTTATTTACTATTACGAAAAGGTTGGCATATAAATCAATGGACTAAAAAGTCTAATTTGATGACGTGTCTGTGGAGACGTCATGGAGAATTAAGGGTGCCCAACTGTCACTTGTTGTCCTTCCAGGGGCGAATGAACAAAGAAGTTCATCCAAGGAGGGAGTAATCATCCATCTATCACGTTCGAGGTGTGTGTGAGTGTGTGTGTGTATTGTCTTCGTCCTCCTGGAGCCTGTTACGAAGAAGGTTTTTTTCTGGATTTGGAAACCCTTAATTGCAGCCAATTTCGAGAACAGAGGAGGAGGAGCAGTAGGGGAAGAAGAAGCCCTGGATCAAGAGCTAGGGTTTTCGACGTCGTGGTGCCAACCACGACGTCGACAATGGAGGTCACCGCTGTGACAGAGAAAGGCATAGCCCCTGTGGTGACAGCGAAATCGTTCCTTCCCGAGCCTGTCGTAGCGGAGGTCGAAGAGGAGGATCTGTATACTCGGCAGAAGCTCCTGCAGCGGCAGCTGGAGTTTTTGGACATTCAGGAGGAGTATATCAAGGATGAGCAGAAGAATTTGAAGCGTGAGCTGCTTAGGGCGCAGGAAGAGGTGAAGCGTATTCAGTCCGTGCCGCTTGTGATTGGGCAGTTTATTGAGATGGTGGATCAGGACAACGGGATTGTCGGGTCGACCACTGGCTCGAACTTTTATGTGAGGATTTTGAGTACGATCAATCGGGAGCTTTTGAAGCCGTCGTCGTCGGTTGCGCTTCATAGGCACTCGAATGCGTTGGTTGATGTGTTGCCCCCTGAAGCTGATTCCAGTATCTCTCTATTGACACAATCCGAGAAGCCCGATGTATCGTATAACGTACGTTTGTCCTATCTTGCACACAAAAAAATTGTGTATTTATTTTTTTTTATTTTTTTGGGATTTACCTGTGCAAATTGTACTCAAGCAGATTTAGCCGCTCAGCAAGCTGAAACGATGATTCTCGACTAGAATGTGATCTGAATTTTTTTATTTCTCCCGCACAAGGAACTCTAGGTTATTCCTACAAACTCCACATAGCTTTGAAGTGAAATGTGTGATTTTAGCATTGATGGTTGCAACTTTCAGCGCAGTGTCATGGTTTTTGCTTGTTCAATCTGATAATCCTGCAAATACTTTCAGTATTATCTGAAGTTACTATCGCCCTTGCCTAGTACATCTAGATTATGGAGTTAGGGTTTTATCTTTGTTAGAGATTCTGTTGTCGGATTCTTATGAGTGTATAGATCATTCCGCTGCATCGTCTCAGGGTTTGATTGATCACTACTCACGACCAAGTCGCTTTATCCACTGTAGCCAATTAGCTCAAAAGCATTACAACTGCGACTCAGCGATGTTCCCAATATTCAGCATTTCATTGAGAACATGTACATCTCGGGAAGGCTTGTTCATCTGCATGAATCTGTTGTTATAATGTTTGCAATTCTTACGAGTGCAGTTTTTTAATACTTTCATATTGTCGAATGGTGGTGGATGCAGGATATTGGTGGATGCGATATTCAGAAACAAGAAATCAGGGAAGCTGTGGAGCTTCCACTTACACATCACGAGTTATATAAGCAGATTGGTATTGACCCACCTCGAGGCGTCTTGCTCTATGGACCTCCTGGAACGGGAAAGACCATGCTTGCCAAGGCTGTCGCTCACCATACCACTGCAGCTTTCATTCGTGTTGTTGGTTCTGAGTTTGTACAAAAGTATCTTGGGGAGGTAGGGTTTCTGACATAATCACTTCATTAGATTTTGTTTGTGTCTGTCACCGCTTTTTAGTTTTTAAAATTTTTATCTCTTTTCATGTGATAAGTTTAGCTTCCTCTTTTCAGGTATTTTATGCACTCTCAGGAAACGTAGTTTTGAAATGGTCTATGTTATAGGACGTCGGTTGAACTATGTTTGAGTATCTCGCATGTAATGTTATTACAGGGTCCCCGTATGGTGCGTGATGTATTTCAACTGGCAAAGGAAAATGCCCCAGCTATTATATTTATTGATGAAATTGATGCAATCGCAACAGCCCGTTTCGACGCTCAAACTGGAGCAGACAGGGAGGTACAGCGTATATTAATGGAACTTTTGAATCAGGTATAACATTTTTCTGGTTCGAAGTTTGTCAAGCATGTTCTCCGATTTTAGAGCGATGTTCCAATGTCTGTTGAATTGAAGTCTTTTGTTTCTGCTTAGGTGTTGCGCTTTCTCATACATGTTTTGTGTTTGGTTGCAGATGGATGGGTTTGATCAGACTGTCAATGTCAAGGTGATCATGGCTACCAATCGAGCAGATACTCTTGACCCCGCTTTATTGCGACCCGGACGTCTTGATCGCAAAATTGAATTTCCACTGCCTGACAGGAGGCAAAAGCGTTTAGTCTTCCAGGTATGAATCCTTCTTGCTCAGGCTTGTGATTTCGTTCGTTTCAGAATCCTACAGGTGCGTTTTGGAAATCGATGCGTGGCATCTCTTTTGGACTTCGTCGTGGTTAATGAATGTGTGGACTGAGAATTCGAACAGGTATGTACTGCAAAGATGAATCTAAGCGAGGAGGTTGATTTAGAAGACTATGTTTCTAGGCCTGATAAAATAAGTGCTGCTGAGGTGCGTTCTTTCACAGCGTCATTCCTGCACATTTTAAGTGATCTTTTAAAATTTGATAAGTACTGGCGAACACTGTTTCCAGATTGCAGATGCTTGTGATTCTCGGATGATTCAGTTGTGCTGCTATAAAATCTGATCTCATTTCAAATCTCAATTGAATCGGACCTGTAGGAGTTGCTTATCTGATCCGACTGATTTTTCATGACTTGCAGATTTCTGCTATCTGTCAGGAGGCTGGTATGCATGCAGTAAGGAAGAATCGCTACGTGATTTTGCCCAAGGATTTTGAGAAAGGCTACAGATCTAACGTTAAAAAGTCTGACACAGACTTTGAGTTCTACAGATAGATGCCTATTTTTTTGTCTGATCTTTGATGTTCACCTGGATATCAAGTTAAAGATAAATTTGTTTACTGATCCTCTTAATGGTCCCAACTAAGTCATGGAGAGGGACTGCTTGCCCTTGTAATTTCTACTATAGAATTTGTGAAGATTTTCTTTCAATAGATAAACTTTGTACACTCCGTTTCTTGTGTCCATTGGTGAATTAAAATCGAACAATACAATTATGGTTTCATGAGCTGCTGCCTTACCGTAGTTTAACCCATAGTTAATTTGTTATAATAAACTTGATTAAAATAATTATCAGAAACAAGTCATATCAATATATCATTGTTTGGGAATCTTTGACTTACTTCAACCAAGTCCAACCTCCAAATCTAGTCTATTGAACAAAATATTTTTTAACTAAGCAAAATGCAACCATTTTGGCAATTACATCCTAGATAGTGTTTTGTAAATCTACATTAACAAATCTTTAAATTTCATCTTGGATATGCATTAAAAACAACTTTTGGTCAATATCATGGTTTTTTAGGCATTTGACAATTTGTAAAAATTATAAAATTTTATTTCTATTTCTATTTATTTAGGTAGTTATTGGAGTGAATATGTATGTTTGTGATAAGTAGTCAAAGATGTGAAGTTGCCCAATTCATTTGGCAATAATGTCAAGCTTGATCACTCTCTTATATATAAGGTATTTAAATATGTGGCATTGCTTAATTTATTTGGTTATGATATTAAGCTTGAATAGTTGTTTATATTCAATGTAGTCAAAGATGTGAGGTTATCCAATTCATTTGGCAACAATGTCAAACTTTAGTACTATCTTAAATAGAAGATAGTTAAAGATGTCAAATTGTCCAATTCATTTGGAAATGAAATAGAGCTTAAGTAGCTTGATATATCCAAGGTAGTGAAAGATGTGAAGTTGCATTATTTGTTTAACAATGATGGTAAGCTTGAGTACATTGATATATTTAAGATTGTCAACGATGTGAGGTTACTCAAATTATTTGGCTATGAGATTAAGTTTGAGAAATTGCTTATATAAAAGATCATTAAAGATGTAACATTATTCAATTCATTTAACAAATATATCAAGATAGAATACCAATCCATATAAAACATAATTAAAAATTTGAGATTTTTTTATTTATTAAGCAATGATGTTAAGCTTGAACACTTGTTTATATTCAAGGTAGTATCAAGAATAAGAACTCAAAGAATACAAATAAATAAGTAAAATATTTCTCAAAAAAAGATGGCAAAAAAAAATATCAATAAATATGTATATTCAAGAAGAAACTAGAATGGCTATAGCCAAAAGGCAAAAATACTAAAAACTCTTGAAACTAAACTAAAAACAAGAAGAAAATTGATAAGAGTGAAGGTGGCTTCACTTTTGCCTCCATATATATATATATATATATATTATCTAACAAGATATGTAGTGGCATTCTATAGAACCTCAAACACATATCCAACTTGCAAGACATGTGTCTAATTTGTACAACAAGCTTCTTATATGTATGCCATATGTCCAACTTGTACCACAAGTGACCAATATGCGAGACATGTGGCCAACTTGTTGACCAAGTTTTCAACCTACCAACTATTTATAGATACATAAAAGCAAAGCTACAACTATGAAGCCTCTAAGAAACTTCTCTATAAAATATTATCAAATTTATCTAATTTTATTTATTTTTATTATTTAGGTAATTATTAAGGTAAATATATATGTCTGTGACAAATAGTCAAAGATATAAAGTTGCCCAATTCATTTAGCAATGATGTCAAGCTTGAGTACCAACTTATATATAAAGTAATTAAATATGTGATTTAAAAATATTCTATCAATACCAATATTTTTATCATTGTACATCTTATAATACTTATTTAAAAGCTCCATTGTTTTTTTTAAGTTTTTTTTTTTTTCTTTTTTTTTTTTCTTTCTTTGGTTTCTATTATGTATAAATATACAAAAAGAAGTTTGTGTGATAATTAGATGTTATAAAATAAACTTTGATATCAAACTATTAGTACTATATACAAGTTTTATTAGAATCATTTTTAGTTTTTCATAACTTGTTAGAAATAAATTAGACAACTTCTTAATATAATGAAGTTAAAATATTTGTATTAAAATATTAGAAAATATAATCTTCTACAAGTTTAAAATATAAAAAATGATTAAAGATATTTTAAATTAAAATTTAACCATATTTTAGATAACTATTTATTATTATATATATATATATATATATATATTTTGTTGAAATCCTAACGATCAGATTTTATTAAATAAAAATAATCTTGTAGTTTTGTTCAATAAATACCTTTATCATGAGCATTCCACTCAAAACCTGAAATACAGATTAGATTCATGGATTTACGGGCATTTCCAACTTTCAACCACATCCCAAACCTTATTCATTTACACAATATCCAATAATTTGAGGAAATCAAGGCATTCATGACGCTCGGTAGAAGCAAAAGATTTAAAGCTTATTGTTGCACACGCACAACACAAAGTAAGCAAGCTGAAAGAATAACACCGTCCCAGTGTAGTCGGTTACAGAAAGTGAAAAATCCAGCTCCTGAAGAACAGGTCTTAGAACAGTTTTTCAGATTACCGGGAAGAAATATTTTAATCCTGGAGGTCACACAGCAGATGGGTATTGAACTTAAGGCTATGGGATTCTCCTCTTTACTATCATTCTTCATAAATACAATGTTGACTTAGAGCTGCACAAATCTACCCAGCTGCTGTGGCTACAACGATGCCAGATTTCAGTTAGTGCAGGATTGTCTGGTTTGTCGAGAGACGCAAGAAATGGGAAGATGCAAAAAGCGGAGGGAGCTTCACATCGGAGTTCACGACACAGACGTGTCGCAAAAGAAAAGCTCACAAACTCAGTGACTGAGGGTGGGGAGAGAGAGACTGCAGTAGGGCCCTCATCCCGAACCTGAATAGACAAATGTGTCTTGTGAGTCGTGGTCGATCAACATCTGTGCATGCATCCAAGGCCCTCATCAAAGTCCTCTCGAGTGATCGATTCACGCATGAGCGACGCTAGCTAGTATAGTGAACATGGTCCTGCATAGACTCCACTTTCCTAATACACTTTTTTCTATCAGCAAGCCGCACTAGAGTTGCTAAATGGAGAGGCTGTGAAGTTACTGGGAGAGAAGTCAGTGTCTTTTGACAAAGCTATATACTTGACACACTGCAGTTAAGCACACTCCGTGCAACGCTTAAGTCACGGTGTTCGGTTTCATTACGTCTGTCTCTCATCCTATAGCCTAAGTTGTTTTTTCTGTCTGTTGTTGGTTTTCTGTGAATCCAGTTCTGTCGAGGAGCTGAAATTTGTTCCAAGGTGGATGCCTGAGCCCGCTATTTGTTGCACGAGGGGTGGTTGAAATCTTGAAGTTGTGCGTACATGTCCTTTATAATGACGTTCTGTCCCTTTCTAGGAGGTATTCGAGTTTGCGTCGTGGATAAGTGAAAAGGTGATGGAGTTTTCTTGGTTGGGTTTTCAGTGCTGTAAGCTGACGTAGTCCGAGCTGCGAAGGTCATTCTGAATGGAAGGCAAATTTCTCATTAATTTGTTTCAGTTTTCCATACTACAATTGAATTTGGACTTATCATTCGAAGATAATCCGAAGGTTGCGAAACTGCCTCCGAACCTACACATCTGCTTGAATCCACCAGTGCCCATTCTTCAAACCAGCCACAAGGTCTCTCAGAGAAATTCCTAATTTTGAGACCTTGCCCGCTATGAACCGCAGATGATTAGATTGACAGCAGAATTCTGACGCGGTGTTGCATTTCGTGCCCCGTCTATTTGTGTGGCTCCTTCCATACAGCAATTACGGTAATTCACCAGCGTGGGAGCTTTGATTCAGCGATTATCACCGAGTTCATTTCACCCAATCGGGTTGAGAAGAATTGCTCTGTTATATTCGTGTGGTTATTCGTGTGGCTATTCGTGTGGTTTTGAATTTCTTGTGCATGGAAAAGGTGGCTCGATTACCCAACTTTCAAGGCGAATGAGGCTAGCTACAAAAGGATGGTAATACACACAATTTCCTTGGATCTCATTTTGGACATTGATTCGGGATCCTTACCTGGGGTTACATTTACAAATCTCAAATTCCGTTGATTAAGTATAAATTCAACCTTCTCTCACTTTGACCACATGCAGAAGAGATATATTAGTTGATTTGTCATCACATCTATGGGAAAGGGTTTGCATCAAAGAAAGAAGTGAGTAGAAGATTACTTTCCAAACTAGGTATGGACATTTTGAATATAATATCATGCCTTTTGGAGTCACAAATACACTAGTTGCTTATTAACATCTCATGAATGATGTCTTTTGTGAGTTTCTTGATGATTTTATTATCTGTTATTTAGACAACATTTTAATCTACTCTAAGAATATAAAAGAACATTAACTTCACATTTTTTGTGTCTTGTAAAAACTTAGAAATGCAAGACTATATGCAAAAATAGAAAAGTGTATATTCTATACTATTCAAGTTGATTTCTTAAAATACTTCATTTCCAACAAAGGATTAATGATGGATTCTAAGAAGATTCAAACTATCATGGATTGAAAGGTTCCAAAAATAATCAAAGATGTATAATATTTTTAAAATTTATCAATTATTATAATATCTTTATTAAGAATTGTTTTCAAGTTGTGGATATTCTTACACATTTGACTTGTAAAGACAAATTCAACCTTCTCTCACTCTGACCACATGCAGAACAGATATATTAGTTGATTTGTCATCACATCCATGGGAAAGGGTCTACACAAAGAAGAAAAAGGTGCAAGATGCAGGCACAAAGGGGAGCGAACAGCTCACCAAATATGGGACGGTGGACAGGAAGGGTTACACAGCTGACACAAGGAAAACAGGCGGCTCGGCTGGAGAGCTGCCTCTCTTATCTTCGGTACGCCAATTCTCTTGTCTCTCCTGTGAATTCCTGGAGGAGAACTGACAATTACACCAAGATGATCAATAGACAAGTAGCTCTCATATTTTCAACTCTTAACATCGAAAAGTAACTCCAGCATGTTGAGGAGTAAGGAAGCTGTCCAAAGGACAAGCATTTATATAATAGTTGTTTCCTCCATGAGGCAGACACAGAGATGTGCCAGCGAATTGGTTCATTGGGCCTTCAACGAAACTTGGTGACTTACTTCACCACCGAAATTCATCTGAGCAATCCGAAGGCAGCAAACATGGTGTCCAATTTCGTCGGAGCTCTATACTTCACGCCCTTCATCGGGGGATTCATGGCGGATGCATACTGGGGTCGGTTCTGGGCCATCACTGGATTTGCCACCATTCAAGTAGTGGTAAGATCCATTGCATGTGTACACGAATGATAGTACCTCCGAAGATCAAATAAAGAAACAAGTGTCTTGTTGTGGATAGTAGGCCTAGCATACGTGACCATTGTAACACTTTCTAACAATTTGAAGATGACGT
The DNA here is from genome assembly GCF_059467195.1 of Physcomitrium patens. Taxonomy (NCBI): domain Eukaryota; kingdom Viridiplantae; phylum Streptophyta; class Bryopsida; order Funariales; family Funariaceae; genus Physcomitrium; species Physcomitrium patens. The sequence continues at coordinate 27,095,994 of NC_143410.1, read as the reverse complement.
GAATTTTTTAACCAGGAAATGATACTGCTCACTATGTCCGCTGCACTGCCATCGTTGAGACCAGCTCCATGTCCAGCTGATTCCTCTCTGCCCTGTTCTTCTGCAAGCACCGCTCAGCAGGCAGTGCTCTACTTGGGACTCTATCTTATTGCTCTTGGAAATGGTGGAATCAAACCTAATGTGTCGTCTATGGGTGCGGATCAGTTTGACGAGATTTACGACAAGGAGAAGAAGCACATGTCCAGTTTCTTTAACTGGTACTACTTCGTCATTTCGATCGGCTCCCTTCTGTCCGTCACCATATTCGTGTACATTCAGGTTTGAAATGATCTGCATGCGAAGCTTGTGAATTAATGTCCTGCGCTAAGATGCAGCATTGTCAAATTAGGTGCTTAAACGAGGGCTTGGGCAACCTATACACGATTGCAGCTGAATATCTTGACCTCACTTCGACTTCGAAACTTGAGGTTAATGGGTTAACTTCATGCCTGACATTGTCGGCTTGTCGATGAAGGACAACGTTGGTTTTGGATGGGGATTCGGAATTCCAACTGCAGTGATGTTTTGCGCAATTATCGTGTTCTTTTTCGGTTCCCCCCTCTACAGATATAAGTTGCCTCGTGGGAGCCCTCTGACATCTGTAGCCCAGGTCTTAGTTGCTGCGGCTCGGAATCGCAGGGCAAAGCTCGACAACAATAGTGTAATGCTGTATGAAGATCAAGCAGAGAGGCAGTGCCCCCTCGAAATTCTTGCTCACACCGAACAATTCCGGTACTGGTTTTGCTGAATTAGTTGATGTTGTTTCATGGATGAAGAATATATCTTCTCAACCCCCATATGTAGTTTTGGAGAAAGCAGTACTTGCAGACTCCATTGAAGGATGACATCTCGAGCGGGTGTTCAAAGGGTTCAAGGATTGATGGGTTTAAGAAATCTACGCCGAAGTAATGCCTGCCAATTCGCAGGTTTCTCGACAAGGCTGCGGTGACGGTAGCCGGCCCGATCCATGGCGACTCTGCACGGTGGCACAAGTGGAAGAGGTGAAGATGATCCTCCGTTTGTTTCCCATCTGGGTGAGCACTATCGTAGTATGGACGGCGTTATCTCAAATGGAAACCTTCTCCGTGGAGGAAGGGGCTACCATATGGGCCCTCACTTCAAGTTCCCCCCGGCATCACTCTCCGTCTTCGAGCTTGTCAACGTGCTCTTAATCTTACCGCTGTATGATCGCTTCCTGGTACCCTTCCTGAGGAGATTCACGGGTCATTCCCAAGGCATCACTCATCTTCAACGCATTGGAACGGGAATTGTGTTCTCGATACTGGCCATGCTCATCGCTGGCTTTGTGGAGGTACTGCCTCTCACAATCCCACAATCCCATTCTGACATCCGTTGGATCTAGAAAAACTAAATGACAAGCACAACTAATTGCATCATTTTCGTGCATGATCAGGTGAAGCGGGTGAATGTGGCTCGAGCACACGGGCTCCTGGACAGTCACAAAGAAACGGTCCCAATCTCGATTTTCTGGCTCATCCCGCAGTACTTCCTGCGCGGGAGCACCGAAATCTTCATCCAGGTCGGGCAACTGGAGTTCTTCTACAGCGAAGCGCCAGACCGCATGCGGAGCTTGGATACCGCCATTTACTTGAGCACAATCGCATGTGGCCATTTTCTGAGCTCCGTGCTGGTCACGGTGGTGAATCACGTCACTAGCCACAGCACCACCCACCACCAGCCGTGGCTCACCAACAATCTGAACCGAAGCCGCCTGGACTACTTCTACTGGCTTCTGGCGGCTCTGAGCTTTGTCAACTTCCTCGTCTTCCTCGTATGTGCACATCTCTACCGCTACAAGGAGGTGGCCGCCACCGACACCGACACCGCCGTAGAACGCGCACTGGACGCTGTCGCGGGTGGCGGTCGCGGGTGGCGTGACGAACGAGGCGCAGCCCAAGTTTGAGAGCCACACCCAATGTTTTTCTATATGAATGTGATGCCTTTGAGGGGTTGAGATCTCCTCCCCTTATAATATATTTTTTCTGTTTCAAACCCATCTTTGGTATTGCAATGAATTCTTTATTGGAATCGTTGAGACTAAGGTGGAGATATGGTTGTGATTTATTAGCATGTGTGTATGGGTTTTTTTAAATTTTGTTTCACATTTTGGATAAACTTTTTCTTTTTGATTTTCAAATATCAAAGTGAAGTGATGGGAAAAGCTATTTTATAGCACCTATAAATATGTATATTATTGATGCTACAACGTTTTGAGGGTTGTAAACTTAGTCCATACGTCAAAAAGATATATATATATATATATATATATCTATATTTATCTATTTTAATTTTACATTAAAATTTCATTTTTTTAAAATGTAAAAATATAGCAGATAGGTGATTGAATATAGAGAAGAAAGTATTGGATTCTTAAGGAACGATTATAAAATAATAAATCCAATGAATCATCACTGTTTGGATAGAAAACAATTGTGACAAATTTGCTAGTTTTATCACATTTTCAAAAATAGTAATTTTGATTCTTTTTGTTTAATAAAAAATTCTAAACGTCTTCGTGATTTGATATATATATATATATATATATATATATATTAGCATCAATGGAACATAAAAATAATATGAAACATATAGGGTTTTATATAAAATTTTATTACTTTTGTAGGAAAGAATCACAAACATATTATTTAAAAATGTTGAAACTTATTTGAGATCTTACAAACCACAGTTATAATTTATTTATTTATTTATTTATTTATTTTAATAATACATTGGCATCAAATTTTTAAAAAATTATTGGAAGTTCATAAAAGTTTTAACTAATTCTAATTCAAGCTCTTCTAAAGAGTATCTAAAATCTTCTGGATTGCAATTGAATTGAAAGCTATGAATTATTATATATTCTTTTTAAAATATCCTAAACCTGATTGAATTATTAGAAATATAAGTAATTGTTTTGATAGGAAGTATGATAGCGGTAACAAGAAAAAGATTATATCTACATCATATCTATTTGAACATAAAATAAAATAAAATAATTCTTTTATTTTATTTTAACTCCCCTTGTAGTAAATAATAGCAATAGTGGCACCCAATTGGAACTTGGATTAATTTATAATTTTGATAAGGAATTACAATTCTTAAAAATCTCACTTAGTATATTGTGCAAAATAATACATATATAAAAAAAAGCATTTGGATTGCAACACTGCTTCCAAAATGCATATTGCCTAGGTCAACATTTTTAAAGAAGTTACAAATTTAAAGCTAATTAGCAACATCAAATCATTGATCAATGTTTTGTGTTATAATTTGCAACATTGTCTATGCCTTATCACTTTTTAATTTGATTTGTTATCTAGATATATTTAAATATTACTCTTATAAAAAATAATTTTTTTAATATAGTATAAATATTAAGACCTTATTAAAATTTGCTTAATTTCGTAATATGGTATTTTGGTGAAAAATAGAATCAAAGTTCAATAATACACATACAAAAAATTCACTACACAAAATTTTCATAAAAATTAATAAATGAATATGTCTATATATATATATATATATATATATAAATATATAGCTTTATAAGAACTCACACATATATACATGACAATTTATTACAAGGAAAATACCTAAAGTCGTACAATGTTTATAGTTTTTTTTTTTTTTTTTTTTTTTTTTTTTTATCATAAATCTCAAATCAAATATTTGAAAGACTGAAATGACTTTATCATGACTAAGAATAATTTCAATGATGTAAATTCATTTTCATGACTTAATGTTGATGATGGAATTACTGAAAAGTCATGACCTTTCAATGTGTACTCATCTTCAGCTGTACAGCAAATAGAATAGAATCATTCAATTCATCAGAGTTTGGAAACCTGATTTCTCTTTTGATCGTGTTAAAAAAACTAAACAAGAACAATAACGAAACATATCTTGTCCAGAATTACATTTTTGGTTTATAAAACTCAAAAGAAAGGTTAAAAGATCACTTTCGAAAAATATATTTTGAACATGGATGTTCAAAATTTGCTGAAAATAAGATTACATTGATACTAAGTATTAAAAACCAAATACTCAAATGCAAAATTCGATCTAGAATGGAATATTTAACTAGAGATATATACCATAATACAATAATATGTACGAAAAAGAACAATAATATGAAAATTGAAAACATCATATTGTGTTGTATACAGTGTTCCAATTCAAATCAGTAGAACATACTTTATTTATTTGATATGAATCTATACACGACATGTAAATAAGAGGCAACTAATAATCTAATATTCCATTACATATCTATATACCCGAATTGTGTGTATTTTTTAATGCGATGCTTTGTTTTGATAGAAGCATTAAAATCTGATACAAAATGATTTTATTTTTAATAGCAGCTGATGTTTTAAAAATATTCCTCAACTAGTTGTGAGAATTAAATACTGATGTGAATATAAATTTTGGAAATGGTTTTCATTTACTGATTCACTTGCATCTCTAGTTTTTTGTATTAAATAATGTTGCTGGTTTTTTTTAATGCAGAACCCAAAATTCCACAAGCTTTATATTTAGAACCTAAATTATATAGGATCAGAAATTTCCAATTTTTTCCAAGCACGAGTTTATAGATTCCACTTTTGTATTCTCTTTGGAGTTGAAATTCACTTCTGGCATTGTAACACATATCATGTTCAGAAGTGCGTTTTAGATATTACTTTTTTTAATGAAACATTATAACAATAATTTTGGTCCTCATGAAGATTATTCAGTTCTTAATATAATATGTCCACTGAAATTTCGAAGTTCCAAGTAATAGATATGTTTCATTCCAAATTTACAATTTCTTTTCGATCTTCATGATTTTATCCAAATATTTATATAACAAATTATGGCCCATGTTTTAAGTGATGATGATGTTACATACACAAGTTTTGAGGGTATTGAAATATTTGAAACATTTGAAGAAGGATTAGGTCATCACAGACCCGTCTCCCTTAAATCATACCATTCCTTAGAATCTGATACCACGAATGCCAAAGCCATTTTAAAAGATCCTCCATCATGGATAAGTGAAGATTTTCAATCAATACATCCAAATAATGCATCTAATGTTCTAAACTGCAACACTAATCCACATCCAAAGGAATATCTAAACCAGTTATCTGCCTTAAACAACTACATTCTAAATATAAATACAACTGATATCTTCAACCAATGTACACCAAATGCACAACCATTTCAAAAAACACCAAAGCTCAATCAAAGCCACAACATAACAAACAAATCAAATGCAACTAATATAAGAGAAAGTAAACGGACTTTGCTTAATTGTGAAGTGAATAATAATCCAGTGTTTTACTTTGGTGAATCAAGTCTTGCAAATAAACGTTTCAAAGGTGTCAATCACAACAACCAAGCTCCATTGACAACCACAAACATTTCTCAAGTAGATATAGATCAGATAGTGCAAGAAATGAATGAAAACAATGAAAATCAAGGACATCATTCAAATATGAATCCTAATGTAGATTGGAATATTGTGCCACAACATGGTTTGCCTCTCCTTGATTTTAATATAAACAATGACTTCTATGTGGATCCCACCAACGTTGATTCAATAGATACATCGGATTTTGATTTATCCTCATCTTCTAATTGTGGATCACAAAATTTTAACAAGTTAGATGTAATTCAAGAACATGTGCCATCAAATTACATACAACCATTACAAGAACATGGTTTGAGTGAGGAACTAGAAACCTCTAGAAACCATAATATACCACCAATTAATGCAATGCCTAATACAATTTTTGATTTTGATTTAGATTTTGAAGATTGTTTACTGGATCCATTGATAAGTGATGTTGCATCAAGTAGTGATGCACTTGATAATGAGAATGATTTGGTTGCGTATAGAAAATCCTTTTCCAAAGTTGTTGAACATTATGAAAGTCATAGTACAGAATATGCAAATAGCAATTTGAACTCTTACAATCAAAACCTTGAAAACATACAATTGTCATTAGAGAGTGTAATAACACATGCTCATAGCTGCAATAATTACATTGAGGATGAAAATCAAATTGCCAATACCTATACATTACCTCTTCAAGTTAGTGATACACGTAATAATGAAAAGAACAATAAAAATATTGAATTATTTATAGCATTATCTACACAAAAGAGTAGAAAAAAATATTTTCCAATTGAATTACAATTGAACACAACTACTACTACAGAAGACATCTTTAGAATGTTGAAGACTTTCAATTTAGATACGAGAGGTTTTGAAAAGGATGGAATTTCTACCTCATGTGATTTTTTATTTAAAGAAAAAAATGTGGAAGATGTTACAAGTAATGTTGGATATGAGAGTGAATGGAAGAAACAAGCTCAAGATGAAATGCTCATGGCTTGTCAAAATACTCCACAAGCTCTAGACATTCAAGGTATTGGAGCGAGTGATGACATTGTTGGAAATGCCATGTTTGCAAAATCAAACAACGATGATGAATGGAGAAAAACATCCAAAAGGGAGATCCAAGAAAAAGCTTTGACATATGTCAATGGGATCATACCTCAAGAGTGGAACAAAATGCCAAATCCACAGTTGATTGGAATGTGTATGTCAATGTTTTCAAAAGAACAATTGACAAAAGCTTGGGATGTTATATACAATAATGAGGCTTTGAAATCTAATTCTCTTTGGTCTTTACCAAATGTGAACACAAACGTTTGGAATCCCATAATGTATCGTGATGAAAAGTCAAGGATGTATCAAAAATATTTCCCAGTTGTAATGGAATCAAAAACATTAAAAATTTTGGCCTTTGATTACAAGAATCATGCCCATGTGGATGATATGATTCAAGATTCTAAAATGGAAGGATGGACTATAATGCCAAGTTTGGATTGGATAAAATCAAAAATAGCCACAAGCATAATTGCAGCCAAAAATGGATTAGTGGTTTGTGATAGTTTAAAACCACCACCATCAATCATCCAAATAAACCATAAATCAGTTCTCTATGTTGGTGCAAAAAGTGAATCATATCAAAAGAAAATAGTGGATAAGTATCAAACATTGCTCACTATAATCAATCCACTAACTCATGAATATTTCTTTTTGCCACCTATTCCTTTTCATGTTCATCGACAAAAAGTGGGATATTTAGATTTTTTACCAAAATACTATCAATTATTTATTCTTGGAACCTCAACAGTTGATGCTCTCAAAGCCGAAGGGAGAGAGCATGGAAGCAATGAGAGAGTGGTAGCACAAAATCAAACCAAATATGTGGTGTCCCTTGCAATTTATAGTTCCCTTCATCAACTTTGGATATATTTTGATTCTTTTGAGAATGTCAGAGTTCATCATTTTGGAGGACGTGGGTGTTTTGCAGTCATGAATTATGGATTGTATTTTGGAGGAATAAAAATGGACCCTCAACTTCCAACATCTATAACTAATCAAATGGCCTCCGTATTCTACATCAATTGTAGCAACAACAGGCGCCAATTCTTGTCCTATCCATTTTTAATACAAGGTATTGGGGATATTCAAATTCCAGAACCACCAAAAGTGATCAAAGTGGCAAACAACAAAATATATGCTGTCACACGTGAAACAGTAAAAAAGCTCAAAAACCAAACAAATTGCATTATGATGGTCGAAATAGTATTAAATGATGATGGCTCGCCCACTGGAGAATATGCTCCAGTTATAAACGGTGTAATGCCTGAAAAATATACTGAAAAACTGTTTCAGAAAGTGCCTTCTGTAAAAGGACGTGCAGTATATCAAGTTTATAGCTGCGGTGATTTGATAGCTTTCAAAGCAGAATACCCTGTTTTTGTATTATATGATGTGAACACAAGCAACTGGAGATTGACAAATTATGAAACAGATGTAGTTGCTGGAATCAAAAGAAATTATGTGATATTTGAAGGTATGTATCAACCTGATTGGTTGGCTGGACCTTAAGATTTAGGTGAGATGGTTTATTTGTTATTTTTACATGATAAATGGTATGATTTCAGAAAAGAGGAGAACTTAAACATATTTAGATTATAGATCATTTTTTTTCAAAGATTAAAAATCACAATCAAATATCTGAAGCCCATTTCTGCTGCACTTATAATGAAAAAAGAATGTTTTTAAATTTCGTAATGAATTGATTGTAACTGCAAACACTAGATCATTTTGCTGTAAATATATGAAACTTCAAAGCATCATATGGAAACATGTAGCAGAAAAGTCGAAGAAGGAAATTTACATTCAGACATTCGTAAACGACATAATTTTCAGTTCTGTGAGGACATCAAGATTATACATAAGCAATTTTTTTTAATAATAAAGACGATATTAGAATTCTATTCTTTCCCCAAAAAGGAAGTATTATGACCATGAGACAGTTTGTAATCCACGAGAGTCCCAATCCTCTCCACGACGAGAAGAAGATGGTCATAAGCTAAAGGTTGCAATCCTGAACCACAACTTTGTTTTCATCTATTCGACAATCTGGAGAAAACGATCAGACAATCATCCATAACAATTTCTACTAAATCATCACAACATCGTAGCCATACCTGTAAACATAATAATGCAGTATCAATTCTTGGGATGCTGCTAATTATCGGCTAATCCTCCTCTACTCTCACGTTCTTCCACCTCTTTTCAAAGTCTAATGAATGGTCCAGAAATCTGGTTGAGTTAAGCCTTTTCATGCATCTTTGCAGAGTTCCACTTCGAATGGTGCAGCAAAGTGGTGCCGACAATCAACGATGAATCGTCTTATTTATTCTCCACTTGACTCAACTTTTGCGGAGGTTTGTATCTGTATCCCTGCTTGGTTTGGATTGCAGGATTGCAGGATTGCAGACTCGATTCCTAGCGTTGAATGTGGTCTCGAAGTTCCCATCCAGAAGAGTTTGAAGATCAGCTGCAGCAGCGTTTCGTTGTTCATGGCGAAATGTGTGATGGATATTGAACTAGTAAAGTTTCGAGGGGAAGTTCCTAGCGCGTGATTGGTGACGTATGGTCCGGTGCTTTGGTCAGAGTGCATCAGTGTGGTTTCCAGGTACGAAATTTTGTGTGATAAAAGTGCGAGATTAAACGAAACTGCAGCTGCTGTTATTTGCGATGAATTCGTTTCAAAAGTTGCTAATTTGTGTACTGAAAGGGGATTCGGAGTTCACGAGGAGCGTCCATACATATGCTTACAGGGGTTCGCGGACATGGGAAGAACGAAATTTGGAAGAAAGGGAGGTCTCTGAGCTCATACTCTTTCAAATCTTTCAACATCAGTTTCCAGGTTTTAATCACTATCTTCAGTTTGTACTCCAAAGTACGCATTCAACCATTGCATGCCGGCAGCCATTGTAATGCTATAACTTCCTGCAATATTTCCAATCATGTAAAAGAACATGGCCGTGCTAATCTGCGCCCATATTTCTGAATCTTTCAAACACTTTTGTAGACAAATTTATTGACGAGGTTGTGATGATTACGGCGGTGGTGATGGTTCGATAAAAAAGTGTCCCCTGTAGAAATTTGACAATGTGGAGTTGTAGCAATCACTGTAACCAGAGCTGCACTCCTTCAGAGAATATTACAACAATGTGGTGAAGTCTCTCTTGAGGCCAGGGTGATCAACCATTAGTTTGGGGCTGCTAATCCAAACGACCAATTGAAGTTCAATTGAATCAACCTGCATCAGAATTGTTGTCTCTACATCATAAATTGGTTAAAATTTGTTGCATTAGCAAAATTTGGTGCTTGGGTGGTGACTACTTTGCCATCCACTGGAATTCACACCACTATCATTAAAGAGCTCTAAAAGTTGATTCAAATTGATTGTTATTCATTATTAGGATTTGATTGACCAAGTTTAGAATAAATCATCAATTGTATTTGAGAAGTATTCAAACTTAAGCACATCAAATAGAAGTGGTCATCAAATAGCTTCATTTCCATATAATCAAGATTGATGTATATGGCCATGACAACAATTGAATCATGACAAACTAACAATCTTATGCAAGTAATTATAACTTTACAGCACCTCTTTTAAGCCTACATACAACAATTATTTAGGGTTTGAAATATTAGAAAATCTTGCAAAATATAAATCAATACAATAAAACTAAATGTTGGTAGTAAACTACTTTCTTAATTTTGGACTAATGCTTTAAAGTATGGCCTTGGTTGTCAAGAAGTAAAGAGTGTCATTTTAAAAAATGTGGAGCTTGTTGTAGTAGATATTTGTTTCTTAAGATGTCTATATTTCAAGTATCACTGACTAAATCAAACACTCGTGCTTTAGTTTTTACATCTTATTCTATTGTGACCTAATCAACTTTAGACCCTTGTAGCTCTAAAAATATATATATATATATATATTTTTTCTTAAGTAACTTATTATACTATTTACACAACTTATGACAAATCTATATACCAGTTTTTATTAATAGACATACTTCGAATAAGATGTAGTAACTATTTTTCTAAAACCAACTTTTTAGCTTCTATATCACTTCTAAAGATTGCTTGTATAAACTCTCATATTTCATAGTGCATAGGCCTTCTTACATATTTAATTAATCACATCTTAATATGAAATGCAAAATTTTATCCTCAAAAATTGGTAGCTTGAATCAAAGTATCTACTAAGATGTACACCTTCAAAATTCATCTCTTCCACTGCCATAGTGTTTGCACCTCCTTCACTTTAATGCTCTATTTTTTTAACTTTAGCAACCTTCAAGCTTTTAAACTTTGTAAACAATTTGTATACCTCATCAAAAACTCATATCTATAATCTCATCTCAACAAACTTCTTGAATCATATTCAATGAATAAAAACTCATAATCTAAACTTTGCCTTCTTTATAAGCCTAAGTAGAAGAGATATCACATACATGTAGTACATGTCTTCACTCTTCTAAGTAATCTTAGCACCCTTAAATCCTCTAAGCATTTAGAAGATACATTTTCAAACTTTCAAAATCAACTTTCAATATACACTAATATCAATTACCTCAACCCCAAATTCCAAGCCTATTTAACTACCCTCATGCATAAAAACCATCAAATGAGAAGTTGTCATATATTTGGCCATTACAAAAAGTCTCCATAAGGTTGGTCCAATGAGAAACTATGACATGGTTGAACAAAATCCTTTTTACTTTGGTCCAATGCAAAGATTCCATCTACATACTTCCATTGCCTAATCTAATTTCAATCTAATTCCTATCTTGATCCAATTAACTAAGTCTTCTCAATCACTAATCTAATGATTTTTTAAATCTATTTTCAATCAAAAATAACAATTACATAAACATCATATTATTATCAATCTAACTATAAATTTAAATTTATAGTAAACATACATAATTATCTTAGTCTTATCATTTAAACCACTCACATATTGACCTTCATTCCTTTTAAATGTGAACTTTTTTTAAAATATGTAGATTTTTGGTTTTAAAATAGAAATAAAAATTCTTAAAAGATACTCTTTTGACCTCCAATTTCATTGATCTCAATATCCATGTCTCTATTGTTAGGGTCTTAATTATCCACTATAATCTTTTCTATAAAACTACAATTGTAAATAATATCCTCCAAAGGAAACTTACATAATCTTTTAATAGTTTTGATTTGAAGTGCTCTTTCTTCCACTCGATTAGTCAATTCTTCTTGAGTTAGCACCAAATATTTTTTTTGTCCAAATCCCATAGGCATAGTAATTAAATCCACTACCCATTTTTAATGCATTGCCAAAAGATAAATTGGATGTAATTCATCTCTTTGACAAGTATTTGAATATACTTAACAAGTCTTGCAAGATCCTATAAAATTTTCTACATTCTTACATATGCCTTTCTACCAATATATCTCTTTCACTTTGGCAAATGTTGTCCAAACTTTTCAAAGTTTGGTCCACCAAGTCTTATAAAATTCCTTAATAATCCTTTGTCGAGTCTCATATCCACATACAATTAGTTACAAAACTTCATTTCATTGCTTTAAATGCTTCTATAAAAACCTATTTTAATGAAAATATCCATAGGGCTTTCTTTGAATCTTCTTGATCTTTTAATTAGTCAAAACTTTTAGTTTTTTTGAAGTGCTCAAGTACTTTTTAATGTATAGCCGTTCTCTTTTATACAAGTATTTTGTGAAAAACTCAAATGGTGTAGCTATACATAATCCTTCTCCTTTTTTTGAAGGTTATAGTATAAAAGTTGGTGCCAACATCTTCTTCATTTTCTACCTTGTCTTCTTCATCTTCATACCTTATTTGTGAATATATATCTACTACCACATTGTCCTTCCCCAAAATATGTTTGAAATTTAGATTTATTAATTAATATAGACTATCTACCTCAATACAATAATATCCAATGTAAAACAACTTGCAATCATTCTTAATAGAGGTAGACAATCTATTTTTGCAACCACCATTGTATCAATCAAATAATTCTTCATATGCTTTTTAGCCATAGCAACATACCATAATTCTTTCTTAACTTGTATATAAGTCCATTAATGAGAGCTTTAACATAATAATTGAATTATTTTTAAAACTATTCAATCTTTTTTATATTAAAAAAAATTTATGTTATCTCTCTACTCAAAGGCTAGTAACACAGATGTCTATATTTTAAACAAGACAATGAATTCTCAAATTGATATGTAATTTTTTTAAAAAGGTGATTTAAAATCAAGCCATCCATATCTCATTACAAGATCTTTAATTATCTTATATATATCAATAAAGAAAAATACATCAAGGTTAGAATTAAGAATATTTTAATAATTTTTTTTTGATATTTATCATCAAATAAAGTATGTAGATTCTAAAATTTGGTATTTAATATAATTCTTAAAAATTCCAAAGCAAGATTTGATGAAACCTCTAATCAATTTAATTCCAACACCTTTCTTGCTTTTGAACCTTTATTGCCTTTATCAATTGAATTCAATTTACTTCCTATTTCAACAATGTTACAAAAATATCTTCTTACTCTGATACAAACTTCATCTATCAAAGAAACTCAAAACAATTTGTTATCTAAATCATCAAAAGATCAATTTATTTTGAATCTTTCAAAACTAGTGGAAGACTTTAGAATAGTAGGAGATACTTTGCTGACCCATGTTTCTACCTTCTTTGATGACCCAACACAAGATTTTTCTATTTCTCTCTCTAATGTTAACATTACAGTTCCATATCAAAAAGAATTAATACCATGCCACGCACCACAACTACCTCTACAACTATTGTTTTTGTTCATGTCTAATCCATAGCTTATTTTGCAACCATTGGTAAATCTATTTTCAAACCACAACCTTATTCCAAGGCTCTTGCCTCTAATTAATCCAACAAATATATTAAAGAAACGAAAACAAAATATAATTTATTGATTAAGAACCACACTTAGGATTTTGAACCCTTATTCTCTTACAATCTCCACTAGAGAAATAGTACAAAAATAATTAGGATCCCTAATCTTTTTCTTAAAAACCTTCTTTACCTATGTTTTATAAAAATCTCTTTGTTGATACATTTTGATCTTATTATTTATAAAACAAGTTAATAATTATTTTAAATTCTATTCTAAAAGAAGAACACTACTCCATACAACAAATAATGAATCAAAACAAAGATGATACAAAAAATATATGCTTGTAACTTAATTAGAACATGACATTTACTCAATTTATTACCAAGTTCAGTTATTGTACTAAAATTAATGTGATTTATAATACTCTAAATTGTGACATTTACACAAATAGTATTTTCCTTAAACAATAATGAAACACTTTTTATAATTGTTGTTAATGATATGTATCAAGTTGCATCAACACAAGCCAAGGAATTGCGCAATGTAAGATTTTTGGTATTACATACTTGACTTGCCACAACACAACGATTGTATTTGTCATATTACCTCATGTACCTACTTCTCATCATAGAGGAAAGCTCTGAGACAAAGATATGTGTTACAAAAAAAATGTACATGTAGACGACGTATGGAACAACCGATAAATAACCTCAGTCAAAACATAGTGAACGGATTGAGGATCTCAATCTAAAAACAGAAAATTCATTAAAATTTAATATGGAAGAGATTTGGAACCTAGATTGAAGAATTGAAAAAGAATCAACTTCTATCTTAGAACCAAATTCAACAACTAAAACATTACTAACAAAATTAAAATAAAACTTTCAAATGGCACTTGCCACAATATGAATTTATATAGACAACTTGATTTTTTCTTATACAGGAGCATGCAGAACAACAAATGAAGTATGGATGATTCTTAAAAATATATATTTAGCAAGTGATATAGTCACTTAAGCACATCTTTAAAAAAAATTATGATGCAAAAGATGAAGTCAAGGAAATCAATAATCACCAGAAATCAATAATCACCAGAAAGTTGGAGAGGACCTAAGAAGCTGAGGGCGCTTTTGGACAGCATTCTTAGGTCCCTGAAGAACCAGATGAACCAACATTGCTGGTACTGCGACAATCTGCTGTACCCCTTGGAGATTCACAATGGATGGTTCTTCTTGTTGTAGCACCGCTTGCTCTTGTTCCTCCACGAGTGCATCCCAGCAAAGATGTTGGACAATGATATGTTTCCTCTACATTACTGGAACTGGGACAACCAGTTGAAGCACCCGCCCCTCGCCAATGTCATTCCTGCCATGTACTCGAACCAAGAGTTGCCATTGTACCACCCCGTTTGGAACAACTCCTTGGCACCGCCATTCGTGGTTGACATGGACACGGCGAGGGGATGCACCAAGAAGACGTTGGAGTTTCTTCAGGTGCAAAACACTTGCCTAACTTACTCTCAACTGGTCCTAGGCGCTATTCTATAAAATACAGTTCAGCAAAGTAGAATCCGGCGAGATGGAAGCATGGACTTTTGAGGATTATTCTCATAGAACCGTCCACGCGTGGATTGAGACCCCGGATGCCCAGGCGCCACTCTACCCGTCGGACAATATCGGCAACTTCGGTTGGTCCGCGTTTGATCCTATTTTCCACCCGCACCACGCGAATATGGATTGCATTTGGAATATCTGATTAGATAAGATCCCCCCTGGCAGGCAGACGCATCCCATGGACACAGTTTTCTTAAACTTGGAGTTCGTATTCTATGATGAGAATGCAAATCCGGTGAAGGTGTCGTAGTTCCTGGATTCCGACAAGTTCAGGTCCAGACCTTTCCTCCGCCTTCAAGCTCCTGAGGAATGTGGCTTTTGCTTGATTCATTGTTGTTTGTTAATTTGTTTGTCACGTTGCCATGGGCTACGTCAATGTGGCGGCAAGCAGCATAATTTAAATGCATGGCCAACCTGGATATGGTACGCATGTACATGTACCACAAATTGCCAACCGCCTGGATCACCAACGCGAAGCCGACAGGGAAGGAGAACCACGTTCCACGTTGCAACCCGCTGACCAGAGCGGAGACGCGCAGCCCAATCCTCAGGACTGTACTGAAATGTATAAATTATCTCATTATCATGAGACAATGGCAATCGAGTGAAATTAACAACAGTTATGTCACTTCGTAATTTCATTTAAGTGCTATTTCTTGACGATTATGGAGATGAAGTTGTCCAGGATGTCAATGGCTCAACCAACCCTGTGACTTATGGTTACTGGAAGAGTTTCAGACATGGCAAGGGAACAGTAAATTATAGCACAATATCCATAACTGAACTTGGTAATAAATTGAGTAAATGTCATGTTCTAATTAAGTTACAAGCATATATTTTTTGTATCATCTTTGTTTTGATTCATTATTTGTTGTATGGAGTAGTGTTCTTCTTTTAGAATAGAATTTAAAATAATTATTAACTTGTTTTATAAATAATAAGATCAAAATGTATCAACAAAGAGATTTTTATAAAACATAGGTAAAGAAGGTTTTTAAGAAAAAGATTAGGGATCCTAATTATTTTTGTACTATTTCTCTAGTGGAGATTGTAAGAGAATAAGGGTTCAAAATCCCAAGTGTGGTTCTTAATCAATAAATTATATTTTGTTTTCGTTTCTTTAATATATTTGTTGGATTAATTAGAGGCAAGAGCCTTGGAATAAGGTTGTGGTTTGAAAATAGATTTACCAATGGTTGCAAAATAAGCTATGGATTAGACATGAACAAAAACAATAGTTGTAGAGGTAGTTGTGGTGCGTGGCATGGTATTAATTCTTTTTGATATGGAACTGTAATGTTAACATTAGAGAGAGAAATAGAAAAATCTTGTGTTGGGTCATCAAAGAAGGTAGAAACATGGGTCAGCAAAGTATCTCCTACTATTCTAAAGTCTTCCACTAGTTTTGAAAGATTCAAAATAAATTGATCTTTTGATGATTTAGATAACAAATTGTTTTGAGTTTCTTTGATAGATGAAGTTTGTATCAGAGTAAGAAGATATTTTTGTAACATTGTTGAAATAGGAAGTAAATTGAATTCAATTGATAAAGGCAATAAAGGTTCAAAAGCAAGAAAGGTGTTGGAATTAAATTGATTAGAGGTTTCATCAAATCTTGCTTTGGAATTTTTAAGAATTATATTAAATACCAAATTTTAGAATCTACATACTTTATTTGATGATAAATATCAAAAAAAAATTATTAAAATATTCTTAATTCTAACCTTGATGTATTTTTCTTTATTGATATATATAAGATAATTAAAGATCTTGTAATGAGATATGGATGGCTTGATTTTAAATCACCTTTTTAAAAAAATTACATATCAATTTGAGAATTCATTGTCTTGTTTAAAATATAGACATCTGTGTTACTAGCCTTTGAGTAGAGAGATAACATAAATTTTTTTTAATATAAAAAAGATTGAATAGTTTTAAAAATAATTCAATTATTATGTTAAAGCTCTCATTAATGGACTTATATACAAGTTAAGAAAGAATTATGGTATGTTGCTATGGCTAAAAAGCATATGAAGAATTATTTGATTGATACAATGGTGGTTGCAAAAATAGATTGTCTACCTCTATTAAGAATGATTGCAAGTTGTTTTACATTGGATATTATTGTATTGAGGTAGATAGTCTATATTAATTAATAAATCTAAAGTTCAAACATATTTTGGGGAAGGACAATGTGGTAGTAGATATATATTCACAAATAAGGTATGAAGATGAAGAAGACAAGGTAGTGTCAAGGACAAGAACATAATAAAGACAAATAAATAAGTGAGACTTCTTTCAAAGAAAGATGACAAAATAGAATTAACTTGATATGTATATTAAAAAAGAAATTGAAATGGCTATTGCCAAAAAACAAGAAAACTAGAGATCCTTGAAATTAGATTCGAAGCAAGAAAGGAGTTGAAAAGAATGAAGAGGGCTTTACTCTTGTCTCTATATATACTATTTAACTAGGGGCTATGTGGCAACATTCTATAGGACCTCTAATATGTGTTGACTTTTTAGGACACATGCCTTGACTTACAAGGCAAGTTTTTCTACGTGTGGGCCACATAATTAGCTTGGTCTTCAAGCTAATACATGTGTGGCACATGGCTAACTTATTGACTACGTTTCTAATCCAAAAAGTCAATTAAAGACACCTATAAAGTCAAAGTAGCATCTATGAAGCTTCTATAAAGCTTTCATACCAAATACTATAAAATTAACTTATTTTGACCTACTTTTACTTACTTCTATATATTTATACATGTAATTATTAGCTTACATGTTTATGTCCATGATATTACCCCCCCTTCTAGGAACGAGTTCCACAAGGAGCAGTAATCATATGTTGAAGAAATCTATGATGCGACAAATTGTATTCGCCACATACTCTGATCTTTATTCTCTTCGAAGATGATTGATAGGGCCTTTCAACCATCGGTAGTGTCCCATATCAGGGCGGGAAGACTACTCCGTTATTTGATCAATGTTGAGGCTTTCATAACTTCCTTCCAATCAAACATTTGGAATACCATCAAGAGTTGTTCCTACCTCTAGTAAAATCACCAAACATCAGGAGTCCCTTCGAAGGTCGTGATACCAAACGCATTATATTTTGCCATCTATTCAAGGAAGAATATGTCATTCTTGAAGATCTTCATCTCGATTACATCGTCTTGAAGGTTGAGACAATTGTAATGTCTCGTCTGGTAGGTCAGCAAACGAAGGCTCTTTGGTCAAATCCATTGGTTGTTGGTTCTCCATCTTCTGAGCATCACAACTACAAAGAAGCTACAAACAAGGATTGAAATTAGAATGATATCTTGCCTAGATCTTGTTTCTTTTATAAAGAAGATTTTTATCTTGATTTTGATGGATATCGTCAATAAAAAGCCTCCATCGTCTTTACTGCATTTACAAGATTCTTTACTGGCTTCCATGTACCTTCACTAATATCATATCCACGCCAATGAACAAGATATTTTAATTTATTTTGATGCCGCCTTGAATCTAAGACTTCTTCTACTTCAAACTCTTTATTATTGTCCACTTCGATAGGAAGAGGTGGAGCTTGTCATCTTCTTGGTATGTCCATTGTCTTCTATATTCAAGAAGAAACACATAGAATATTGGATGGATTTTTATTGACTCCAGCAGATATAAACGATATGCAACTGGATTGATTTGTGCAGAAATAGAAAATGGTTCAAGCCTTCGATAGTCCAACTTGTCACAAGGACAAGTGGTCTTGATATTGCGATGAAGTAACCATACCTTATCACCTATGTGGAATGGTGATTGTTCCTTTCAATAGACATCCACATTGACCTTTTGTTGTTCTTGAGCTTCTTTTAACTATGCCTTCATCGTTGCATGTAGCTCTGACAAATGAATTGCCAAATCTTTTGCAGCAGGATTATCAACTTTTAAAAAGTCAAAAGTATCAAGTCATGGATGATAACCATAATTAATAAAGAAAGGTGTTTTTTTTGTAGAAGAATATATCGTGTTATTGTAAGCAAACTCTGCCAATGGCAAAAGAGTTGTCCAATCATCTTATTAGTAGTTAATGATACATCTTAAATACTACTCCAAAACTTGATTAATACACACCGTTTGTCCATCAGTTTGAGGATAGAATGCCAAAGATAGTTTTATATCCACTTTTAGAAACTTAAAAAGAGTCTGCCAAAATCTTGATACAAATTGAGTTCCCCTATCTGATATAATATCCTTGGATAATCCATGATAGCGATAGATATTGTCAAGAAAGAGCTTGGTTATTTCTTCACCTGAGATAGAGTTTGTACATGGTACAAAATAAGCCATCTTAGTAAAACGATCTACTATCACGAATATAGAGTCACAAGAACCTGAGATTAGAAGGTCCATGATGAAATCCATAGAAATAGAAGACCATGGTTATTTTGGAATGGATAATGGCTGAAGAAGTCCGTAAGGTCGATGACGAGGAGTTTTTGATCTCGAGCAAACATCACAAGATTGTACAAAATTTTTAATTGCTTTTCACATTTGGGGCCACCAAAAGTCCTCGGATATTAGTTCCATAGTTTTATTGTACTCAAAATGTCCTGCTCTTGAAAAGTCATGACGAGCTTGAAGAACACATAATCAAACTTCACCTTCTGGAACATATAGGCGTCTCTCAAAATATAGTAGATTCTTCTTGAATTCAAACTTGGAAGTATCATGAGACTTTGAAGGATTTTCCTTAATATCATGAATAAGAGGATCAGAAGACATACTTGACTGAATCTATTATTCTACAAATTTTATGGTTAAAAAGATATAATCCATCTATAGATTGGAAGTGTCATAAGATTGAATTTCCTATAGAATTCCTTTGGACAAAACTTATTAAAAAGTCATCAACAATAAAGCACTTATTTCTTGAAACAAGCACTTTCATAAAAATAACTAAGAAGAAAATATAATTTGTTATTTATACAACTCTAGCTTATAAAGAAGCAAGCTTATTAGTAGCTATCTTAGAACAATATAAAGAATTTTAAGATTTCTTTAAAAATAAGAATATTGATATATTGCTAGAGCATCAATCGTATGATTGTGCCATTGATCTTCAAGAAGAGACTTAACTACCATTTGGCTCAATCTACAACCTATCACAAAACTAGCTTTTGGCATTAAAGAATTATATTGTCAAAAAACTTACAAAGAAATTTATTCAACATTTCAAATCTCCAACAAGTATACCAATACTTTTTATAAAGAAAAAAAATAGATCATTGCAAATGCATATTGATTATTGCAGCCTCAAGAAAATAAGAGAGAAGAATCATTACTTGTTATCATTGATATTAGGGCTTTTAAACCAACTTGATTAAGCCAAGATCTATACTAAATGAATCTCCATAAAATATATAATTTAGTAAGAATTAAAGAAGGAGATGAATGGAAGACAATATTTTGGACAAAATATGGATATTTTGAATATGATATCATGCCTTTTGGATTAACAAATACTCTAGCTATTTTTTAATATTTAATAAATGATATTTTTTGAAAACAAAATTTGACTAGTTTGTTGTTTGTTATCTTGATGATATCTTAATCTACTTCAAGATTCTTGGAGAACATGAAAAATATGTGAGATTAGTCTTACAAAAGTTATAAGATGCAAGACTATATGTCAAATTAAAAAAAAATATATTTTATTAGCCAAAAGTAGAATTTCTTGGATATATATCTAATAAAGGCCTATTATTGGATCCAAAGAAAATTCAAGCTATAATAGAGTGAGCAATTCAATAGATAGTACAAGATGTATAATGTATCTTTAGATTTGTTATATTATCATAGATTTGTTATATTATCATAGATGGAAGAAAGTTGAAAAGTTCCTTCAAGTTGAGTTCTATTCTAGAAATTTTTGAGCTACAAAGATCAATTATGAAATTTATAATAGAGAGCTTCTTGCAATTATAGATTCTTTTTTAAAATAGCATAACTTATTGGAAGGTGCTACACATCCTATGATTATATTTAGAGATCATAAAAATTTAGAATATTTTATGTCAGCTCAAGTTTTGAATAGCCACCAAGCTTGTTGTCAAAGCAAGAGTCCACTTTGAATAGAAGCAATGTTCCTTTTCGTATTCAAGATGGATCCAATATGCATAAAACCTTCTTAAATTTTCCTTTGAGTATTTACAAAACTATATATGTAATAAATCAACAAACTTTAAGTTTGAAAATTCATATTTCAAGATTGAGGCATTCAAATAAGCTTAAAATTTGGGAGAATAGAACTTACATCTTTGACCATTATGACACAAATTTTTAGTCACAAATTTGTTACCGATCGTCAGATATCACCAAATCATTAAAATGTACTTTTCAAAGTCAAAACCAAACTGAAAACTTGAAAATTCATATCCCAAGATCTACCTATTCAAATAAGCTCAAAATTTGGGAGTACAAAAATTATATCTTTGATCATTATCACACAAATTTTCAGCTGCAAATTTATTACTAATCGTCTGATATCACCAAATTTTTATTTGGTACTTTTGAAAGCTAAAATCAAACTAGAAACTTGAAAATTCATATTCCAAGATCTAGTCGTTCAAATAAGCTCAAAATTTGGGAGTAGAAAACTTATACCTTTGAATATCATTATACAAATTTTTAATTATAAATCCATTGTCAATCAATTGATATCACTAAATCCTTATCAAGTACTTTTGAAACTCAAAACCCCAGTCACTTGACAACAAATTTTGCCACTTCTTTCAAATCAAGTCTCAATTGACATGAGATTTTAGACATAAGCTTTCTATATCATAAGTAACATGTACACAAAAAATAAACTTCAAATTCGTCTTGAAGCTCAAGTTCTAACTTAAAACCAAAACCCTCTATTTCTCTAATTTCTTCAAAACCTTGATTTTAGTTTACTAGTTTTAATTAGCCATATCTCACTCATTCTAGATTCAATTCTATTGATCCTTTAACATTAAATATTTAGCTTGAAGTCTAGTTTTTTTTCCAACTCCTCGATTTCTTGCTAGTATCTTTAACCTCCTAATATGCAAGAAAAAGTAATAATAGGTATTAATTTAGTAGTCTAAGTTTAAAACAAGTATGTCACTCTCATCCGAACTCCAATTCATGCATTTTTTCCACATAAATTCATGCCAAGAAGCTCTTCTTTCTGAATATCTCTTCTCTACTTGCCAAAACCAAAACCCTTCTCTTTACTTCTAAGCTCGCCAAAGAAATCACAGCTAAGGTCTTCAAAGTCCAAATCAAAAACTAATAGTTTAAAGTTAAACAAACACCAAATCTAATCCTCCAAGTCAGCACAATTAATGGTAGCCAACTAATACTATTCAAACTCCCATTTATCCTTAATAAAAACCTAAATACTACCTCAAAGTCAAAATTCTTCATACATCTATAAATATAACTTTGAATCTACTAAAACCAAAGATTAGAAAGAAAGTAAAAGAAAAAAAAGAATTTCTCAAGGCTTAACCAAAGATAAAGTTAAGATTAAAGATAAAATAAAATTTAGCCGAAATTTCAGAAAATAATAATAATAATAATAATAAATAATTTTATTAAAAACTACAAAAAAAATTAGATTAATAAGGAAAAAAAAGAACTTAATAAAAGTTCAATGAAAAGTACATAAAGTAAGGTTTCCATACATAAATGTATTTACATCATAATATTATTAAAATACATCTTTATTTCATTTTTATTCTAAAAATACATATTATCTTGAGAAACAACAAGGACTATTAGATGCTTTATCAAAGAAATCATATCTTATTCCAAAGTACAAAGAAGTAATATTTGATCAACAATATATCACTCTTTTAAAACCAAAATAATTATATCTTTATACTTCTTCAATAGTAATACTTGTTGATTCAAGTTTTTTTCAATAAATTTATATAACGTCAATTAAGGACTCATTAATTTATAATATTAAGCAACATTGTAACAACAATAAGTTTAAATTTGTCGATGATCTTTTGTATTGCTAAGATCACTTATATATTCTTGAAGGACCAAAGCAACTTTGCGTTTTATAATCTTATCATGATTTCTCAACTACAAGATATTTTAGATTTAACAAAATATTAGAGCTTATCTCTTAAGATTTTAAGTGGCCTCAAATATTAAAGACTACAAAGGATTTTGTCTTCTTATATGACATAAATTCAAGATCCGAGAATTCTCAACATTGTCTTTATGAACTTCTACAGCCACTACCGATTCCAAAGCAACCATGGTCATCAATACCAATAGATTTCATTATTGATTTGCTACCATCAAGTACACTTGATATCATCCATGTTGTTGTGGATGGACTTATAAACATGGCACATTTTATCTTATATAAAAAGCCAATTTTTAGAGAAGAAATGACAAGTTTCTTTCTTTATAACATATATCAACATCATGGCCTATCTAATGACATTATTTTTTATTAAGGACCTCAATTTACATCAAAGTTTTGAAAATCTTTTTTCAAAATATTAAAGATAGATATCAAAAAATTTTCTATATTCTACCCTCAAACTAATGGTCAAACAAAAAAATTCAATCAAATGTTGAAGTAGTATTTGCAATCAACCATCAACTATCAACAAGATGATTAGATCTTGTATTTTAACTTTAGAGTAGTTTTCTTATAATAATATCCTTCATGCTTCAATTCAAAAAATACCATTTTATATTAATTATGGTTTTCATATAAAGCTTAATTTATTAGATATATCAAAAGATAAAAAGCCAACAATTGAAGTTCTTTTAAAAAAATTGTTACATCTCTAGATAACTTTGAAGCTCCATTTATAAATAGTTCAAGATTCTTATAAAGCATCTTTAAAAAAATTAAGAAAAAAAAAACCTACTTTTCAAGATAAAAATAAAGTATGGCTTTTTTGATAAAATATCAAGACCAATTGACCTTACAATAAATTAGGCTACTAAAAATTGAGGTCCTTTTGGTATTCAAAAGCAAATTATTCCGATGGCTTCTCAATTGAAACTATCCACATCCATGAAGGTATATCTAGATTTTTACGTTTTTCTTTTAGAAGCTTATTTAGAATTAACTATTTCATAAAGAATACAACTATCTTTGCCTTGCATTGAAATAAATTATCATGTTAAATATGAGATTAAAAAGAACCTTGATTTTCAACAAAAAAGAAGCATGTTGAAATATTTTATTCATTAACATGGCTGTGATATCAATGAGCATGCATGAGAATTAATAGTAAATTTAATTAATATACTACAAAAGGTACAAGAGTTTCATAGATGTTATCCTCAAAAATCTAAAGCTATTTTAGGATGACTTCTTTATGATGCTATTACTAAAATATTGTATGTATGAAAGAAAGAAAATATGGAATTAATATTTTTTATGGAATTTAGAGTTAGAAAGAGAAATAATATTATAAATATTCAATAAGAAGATTTTAAGATTATTTTTAGAATATTTTATTAGATTGTAAAAGATTTATAGAAGTTTTTTAAAATATTCTAACATATTCTATAAAATTCTAAGAAGATTAAGAAAGTTATCTGAGAAGCTTCTTAGGATTGCTTCATCTTCAAGCAATGTAGAAACTTCTTGAAAACTTCTTAAAGTTACTTTATCTTCAAGTACCATAGAAACTTCTTGAAGAGCTTTCTAATAGCTAATATATACATTGGAGTCAAGGCTAAAGAGATCTTCAATTTTGACAACATATCTCTTGAAATTCTAAATTCACATCTTACAGTGTTGATCTTATACTCATCTCGTTTAATCAAGTCTTTATTAGTTTTCTTGTTGAAATTCTTCCATTCAATTTTTTTTTGGTCTCTTATATAATGTTTTAATAATAATGTATTGTTCCAAAACTTCATTGACTTTTTTTGTTTGACCATCAATTTGAGGATAGAAGATAGAAGAAAGTTTGATATCTATCTTCAATATCTTAAAAATGAATTTTCAAAAATTTGATATAAATTGAAGTCCTCAATTAGAAATATTGTCATCAAGTAGGCCATGATATCAATATATATTATTAAAAAAAATCATTGCCACTTCTTCTCCAAAAATTAACTTTTTGCATGAAAAAAAATAAACCATCTTTATAAATAGATCCACAACAATGTAGATGGCATCAAATATAATTAATGGCCATATATTAGTCATGAAATCCATTGATATTAAAGACCATGGTTGCTTTGAAATTGGCAGTGGCTATAGAAGTCCATACAGATGATGTCAAGAATTATTAGATCTTGAACCAATATAATACATAAAGACAAAATCCTTTACAGTCTTTTATATTTATGCCACCAAAAATCTTAAGAAATATACTCCAATGTTTTGTTAAATTTAAAATGTTTTGCAATTCAAAGATCATGACAAAATTAAAGAATACAAAGTTACATTGGACTTTTTGGAATATATAAACAATCTTTACAATACAAAAGATCTTTCATAAACTTGAACTTTTTGTTTTCAAGGTGTTGCTTGATATTACGAACTAATGAGTCCTTAGTTGATGTTGCATGAATTTTTTTAAGAAACTTGAATTAATAAGTATAACCATAGAAATAGCACAAAGACAAAATTATTTTAGCTTCAAAAAAGTGATATACTACTAATCAAATGTTGCTTCTTTAGTCTTTGGAGCAAGATATGATTTCCTTAATAAAGCATCTGATAGTCCTTACTCCATCCTTGGATGATATATAATTACAAAATTAAAACAAGATAATGACATATTCCAACAAGCTTTGTAGAAAATTAGAATATAAGTTGATATGAAATACTCCAAATTTTTGTAATTTGTATATAAAGTCACAAGATGTATAGCATCTTCTAATAAAGGACATTGTTCTTAGAAAGAGTCTAAAATGAAAAGAAGATCTTTATTATGAATCTTTTAATTGATTATCACACTCAATAACTTTTTAAAATAGTATGCAACTAAATGGAGTTTTCCATCTTCTTCTATCTATGATAGTATAGCTCTTAATACAAAATCAAAAGCATCAATTTCCAAATAAAAGGCCTTGATGAAATCTCAATTCATTAAGATTGGAATTGTAATAAAAATTACCTTCAAATCTTGAAAAGCCTTTTGTACTTGAAGTCTCCATTTTAATTATTTTTTTAAATATCAACCAAGTAAAAAGAAAGGCAATTTGAGAATAATTTTTGATAAATATTTTATAGAAATTAATAAAATTAATAAAATATTATATATCTTGTATTATCTTTGGAATTGCCTACTTTGTTACAACTTGAACTTTCTTCAGATTCATCAAAATGCTTTCATTGGATATAATACATATACAACAAATTTTACTTCTGACTAATAGAATACATATTTTTTTAATTTGTCATATAATTCCACATCTTATAACTTTTGTAAGACTTATCTCACATATTCTTCAAATTCTTTAGGAGCCTTGGAGTAAATAAATATATCATTAATAAAACAAATAACAAATTTATCCAAAAATTCTTAAAAAGTATCATTTATCAAATGCTAGAATATAGCTCAAGTGTTTGTCAATTAAAAAGGCATGATATTATATTCAAAATTTTTGTAATTTTTTCAAAATGGTATCTTTTATTCATTTTTTTTTAATCCATATCAAATTCTATATTTCACAAAGATATATTTTGGAGTAGATCTTCACTTGAGTGAGTTGCTCCAAAAGCCTTGATATCAATGATAGTGGATAATGATTATTTATTATTATTTTTTTGAGGCCGTAATAATCAATATACATTCATAAATATCTATTTTTTTCTTTACAAATAATATTGGTGTACCTGCTTGAAATTTGGAATATCAAATAAAGTTCTTTGCAAGATTTTTATTGATGTAATCTTTCAATGAAAAAAAGTTCATTCTATGATAGGTTGTGGATTGGACCTAGTGGTGATTGAGCCCTTTCTTGAAGATTACTAATATAGAAATACAATTGATGTATTGGTAATATATTAGCATTCTTCTTTTTAAAGATATCTTAGAATTTCTTATACTGCTCTGAGATAGCTATTAACAAGCTTGCTTCGTCACAAGTTGGAGTTGCATAAATAATAAATGTCATTTTATTCTTAAAAGTTTTTATTTAATTCCTTGCTTCAAGAAATAAGAGCTTTAATATTGATGACTTCTTGATAGGTTTTGCTCGAAGGGATTCAGTAGGAAATTTAACCTTATAAAATTTCTAATTTATAGATAAGTTAAATCTTTTCATCCACAAAAGTCCTTAAAAAATAGGATTGGATGAGATTCTAACAATATTGAATATTATTTTGCTACAATAGCCCTCAAATGATGTTTCTAGTAGTATAGTTTTATAAGTAATATTACTTAAAGATAAAAATCAATTGTCTATTACTTCTATATGTACACGTTTTGACTTCTTTACTAGAAGAATGTTATGAAGTTTAGAAAACTCCTCATCTAAAAAGTAAGAAAATGATCTTGAATTTAATAAGGCATTTGTTTGAAGTTTTTGTATACCAAGAAATAAAAGTATAATAAAATAACAAGCAATTTGGGCAAAGATAGAAGGACCTTGATTAACTTGAAGAATTGAAATGTCTAGCCATACAATCCTTATTATGACTAATTCTCTTTGTTTCTTAGAACAATTGCACTCTTAATCTTGATTATAAATTTTTTCTTCAAATAATTTCTAAATTTGTAGTCTTTTTTATCATAATACAAGTATAATACTTATTCAAATTGAAGCTTATTCTCCTCTATTATAAGAGATTTGAATTGTATTGCATTAATTTTCATATTCTCAACTATGGAATGTAGAAGTAATATATTTGTTGAAGCAATAAAGTATGAATTTTTAATACATTGTTTTGTCAAAATATACAAGTGTTATTCTTGATGGCATTGAAATAATTAATTATCATACTTTACAGCTTGGTGGATAGCTTCATTGAGTGTTTAAAGATTAGTTAATGATAATAATAGATCTTTCATATCATTTTGTAGTCTCCAGTAGAATTAGCTCATAAGAGCTTCTTCATCTCAATTAATGTTATAAGTCAATTCCTAAAAATCATATACATAAACTAATATAAAGTGTGATCCTTGATATAATAAGCAAATCTTTATTTTTGTTCATTGGATCTTATCATATTGTCCAAATGCTTCAACAATTGCTTCTAAAAAAGCTTCAAAATTGTTCAAGTTTAGAAATCTCTTTTCAATTAAAGAAGCAAAATAAGATAAGGCTTTTTTTGTGAACAAGGTTCTAACTAAATCAACTTGCAACTTCTTTGTTTGATAGCACTTAGGTTGTAGAAAAATTACCTATCAAATTTGATTAACAAATCTTCAAAATTTGGAGCATGTGTCATCAAACTTTTCTAGAAGACTAATCTAAGGCTCTTTATGTTGTTGAATAGATAAATTTTCTTTTTGAGGCATAGATGCTACTATCTCTTTAGATGTAGAAGCTTGAAAAAGTGATTGCATCATAGGCTAAATTGCTCCAAGTTTTGCATCACAATAAAATCTTGCAAAAAAAATCTTAATTTTAATAATCTATAGGATAAAATATTCAATGTATTTATAATAATATCTAACTTGGATTCAAGAAACTCAACCATACTAACATTTTCACCTCCAACCAAATTAAAAGAAGAAAAAAATAAAAAATCTAATCAATATCAGTTTAGAAGAGGATAATGTACAACCTCGAAAGCACTTAGATGCCTTCAAGTAGAAGAATAATCTACTCCTTATCAAGAAGGATCAAGCTCTAGTATTAATAAGAAAAAGAATCAATAAATTGTCATTGATACATTATATAGAAGATTGAACAAGAAGTTGAATAGAAGAATTTCAACAAGAAAGTTAGGAAGAACTTGATCAAATCAAATGACTACAACATTAATCAACATTAAGAGAATTAAACAAGTGCTCCAAGAAATGTGCTATTGACACTAAGAATCTCCTTAGTCTTGACTCTAATATATACTAGATATTATGAAGTATCTCAAGAAGTTCTTATGTTGCTTAAAGACAAAGTCTTAGAGACATAGTCCTTAGAACCTTCTAGAGACAAGCTTCTAGAACCTTCTAGAAGCAAGTCTCTAGAACCTTCTAGAAGCTTCTTAGTTGGTAGAAGATGTTAGGGACATAGTCCTTAGAACCTTCTAGAGATAAGTTTCTAGAACCTTCTACAAGCAAGTCTCTGGAACCTTCTAGAAGCTTCCTAGTTGGTAGAAGTTGCTAGAGAAGCTTCCTAAATAGGAGTATATATTGGGATCGAGGCTGAAGAGTTCTTCAGTCTCGACAACACATCTCTTGGAGCTCTAGCTCACCTCTCTGGTGTTGTTCTTGTATTCATCTGATTAAACTAGTTCTTGCCAGTTCTTCTTGAACTTCTTGGTAGATATCAAGTCTGTATTCTGTGTCCGTGACAGTTTGTCGAGACTTCACTCACCTCAAATATCAGAGCTAGTTTCTTCTTTGTTAGAGTGTGGATTACCCCTTGGCTTGGAAGTGTACTAGCACTTTAGAGGTTGCAGATTACCCTCTTCTTAACTGATACTTCTTTTGTTATAATATTGGAGTCTTATTCTTCTTGGAGAGAGTAGATTACCCCTTTTCTTGAAGCTCTTAAGGCATTTTAGAGGTTGCAGAGTACCCTCCTCTAAACCAATATTGTCTACTTGTAGAGTCATTTCTATCCTTTTTTTAGAATGGTCGGGGGCAAAGACATTAGTATGACGGAAAGTTCAGAGTCCAAGTTAGATATTATCATGAATACCCTCGCTACGTTATCGCAAAGAACTGCAGAGATTGGAAGAGTCGTGGCAAGGCTTCATAATGATGGAGCATCTGGGATGGCACAATCTAGGTTGCACCAGCCTCAAACTTCTGCACTTGGAGAAGCAACTTTGCCTCAAGTTCGACAAGCACCGCTGGTTCTACAACATAAAGAATCCCGAGTTAGTCTTCCGGACAAGTTCAATGGTACACGTTGTCGTACTGTAATTACTTAAAGTATGTAAAAATTAGTGAAAACATGTAATATGTTTATAAGTCTTAATGTGAGTTAGAATAGTTAGTATGTTAATTTAAAATGAATTGAAATAAAAAAAATTATTTGGAAGTTAATCTAGTTTGATCATAGAGTTTATATTATATAAGATTTAGATAGTTAGTATAAAGATTAAGGGAAGGGAGGAGTTAAAAGATGAAAATATAACTAGAAGGAGGCTTATTGGGAAGGATGAAAGTAAGGCATGGTTGGATGAAGGTAAGGGGTGAAGAACTTCATCCCTATTGGTCGAATACCATGCCCAATGGGGTTTGAGGAGGCTGCCCGAGGCCATATTAGGAATTAGGGTTCCTCTTTCAAGGCCATTCGAGCTTTTGAGGCTAGGGTCAGAAGGTTTAGGGTTTTGGGTATAATTTGGGTGAAGATTTTGTGTGATTTCGAGTTTTTATGGAAAAGATATGAATGTTCAAAGATAAGGTGTCAATTTCGTACCTACTGTCTCTTCTTTTGGGCATCACATACGAATACGGAGAGCAACGGAAGATCGGCGACAGGATTTGAAGAGAGCATTTTCTCGGCTACACACTCTACTTATTGTATAGTGAATTCTAAGATTGGGTGAAGGAGTTATGAGGTGTTGAAGACAGCACTTGTAATTTGAAGGCAGTAAGTATATCGTTTTGTTGCTAGTTCTGAGTGAAGCCATATCTTGAGTTTTTGGACGAATTTATGGCTCAAAATTTCCACAAGTGTGTGTAATTGGGTTAAGAAGCTTTAGCTCAAAGTTTCATAGTATTTGAATAATTACTTTGTGAGATATGAAGGAAGTTGTACACGGGTGTAAAAAAGCTAGGGTTTGAAGCTATAGTTAGGGTTTTCAAGATATCACAAGATCCAAGACGAATTTACAATTGAATTTTGTTGTGGTAGTTGCTAAAGCTATATCGGTACTCCATGTAAAATTTGGAGTTGTTTAGACGGTTAGATCGTAAGTTATGAGCTGTTGAACTTCGGGAAAAATTCCTCATAATGATATATAAGATTTTTATAACACCTTATCAAGTATTTTGGTGTTCTTTGGATTTTAAGGCTTGTATATTGACGTAATTGCTCCAAAGGAGAGGAGTTTATATATATAAAATTGTTACCCTTATATTTCAAACTTGATTGAGTATTTAGTGACAGCCAGAAGCCCAGCGCTTTCTTGAGGCAAACTCTTTCTACCCCGACAACGTTCCAAGTTTCGAGGATTTGTCAACCAAATCAGGTTGATAACAGTTTTACAGCTCGAATGCTATCCAACGGAGGAGTCACATGTTGGGCTTGTTGGAACCTTACTTACAGGACAAGCTCTATCATGCTTTGCTCCTTTGTTTGAGAAACGATCGTCCATACTAAACAACTTTGAAACCTTTTTGGAAGCATTTGCGGAAGCATTTGGTGAACACGACAAGGTTCGATGGGCTACAACAAAGATCTAGTCACTACAACAAGGAATGCGTTCTACATCAGTCTATGCATCGGACTTCAGGCAATTAGCATTCGACATCAATTGGGACGAAGAAACATTGATGAGTCAATTCTATTGGGGTTTAAGGGACGATGTGAAGGATTTGCTGTTAACTCTTCCTGATCCACAAACGCTCAATGAAGCTATTAGCCAAGCTGTGAAGTGCAATAATCACCTATTCCAAAGTCACCAAGATCAACGTTCAAGACAACATACGGTTCGCTACACCCCAACTATGTCAGCAAGCAGCGTGAATTCACATTCAGAGGTAGAAGACATGCAAATTGATGCGGTACATGTCAAATCTCTTACTCTAGAAGAAAAAAAGCGGCGTATGGAAGAAGGTCTATGCTTATATTGCGGTGAAGAAGGCCACAAAGTTGGCAACTGCCCCAAGAAGCAAAATCGACGAATTATCAAGACTAGGGGTGCATTTATTCAGGAAAAACGAGGATGCCCAACCACAATAGGAACCATGCGGTTGGACAGTGAAATATCGCAACAACAACCAGGTTCCTTTCTTTCCGCTCAACCTATCCTTTGTTTTACAATCCCTTTGCTTATTGGCCCTCAGAAACTGAGAACCTTAGCATTATTAGATTCAGGAGCATCTGCTTGTTTTTTAGATGAAGAATTTGCAAAGCGTCATAAGATCCCTTTAGTACAAAAATCCAAACCTGTTCACGTTGAGGTCATAGATGGACAACCTTTATTGTCTGGTAGTGTCACCCATGAATTAGAACATATAGAAGTGACGTTTAAGGACCATAGTAGTCATATTATTTTCAATATTATTAGAACCCCATCAAATCTTGTTATTCTTGGTCTTTCCTGGTTAGAAAAGCATAACCCATCTATAGATTGGAAGTTGTGGAAGATGACCTTTCCCACAAAACCACCCAAGAGCAAGCCTAGTAGAAAACCCCGAATAGAGAAATCCTTATTTATTAGAGCAAGAGCATTTATAAGATTGTCCAAGGGAGGCACACCGTTTGTCATTTATGCGGCTCCAACTACCAGGGAGAAGATCTCGACTGCAAGTATACCAGAGCAATATAAGGATTTTAAAGACGTGTTTCAAAAGAAAAATGCCGACATGCTACCGAAACACAGACCATATGATTGTGCCATAGACTTACAAGAAGGAGCACAACCGCCTTTTGGCCCAATCTATAATCTATCGCAGATGGAGTTGGCGGAGTTGCGGAAGTACATCGACGAGAATCTAGCCAAGAACTTCATCCGTCATTCAAAATCGTGAGCTGGAGCACCCATCTTATTTGTGAAGAAGAAAGATGGCTCGTTGCGGATGTGCATGGACTATCGAGGCCTCAACAAGGTAACAAAGAAGAATCGTTACCCGTTACCCTTGATTTCTGGTCTCTTAGAACAACTTGGACGTGCAAGGATCTTTAGAAAAATTGATCTAAAGCGAGCTTACAACCTTGTATGAATCAAGGAAGGAGATGAGTGAAAGATAGCGTTCCGCACAAGATATGGCCATTTTGAGTATAATATCATGCTCTTTGGTCTTACTAATACTCCAGCGGTCTTTCAACATATGATGAATGGTATTTTTCAAGAGCACCTTGACGATTTTGTTGTCATCTATTTGGATGATATTTTGATATTCTCCAAAAATGAGGAAGAGCATGAAAAGCACGTTTTTTTGGTCTTGGAGAAACTATGCAAGCGAGGACTATATGCCAAGTTGGAGAAGTGTTTGTTTCACCAAATAGAGATGGAGTTTTTGGAGTTCGTTGCGACTACGGAAGGCTTAAAGAAGGTGGAAGCAATCGTGTCCTGGGAGGTTCCGAAGACGATTAGAGATGTACAATGCTTACTTGGTTTTGCCAACTTCTATCAAATCTTTATCAAGAATTACTCTCAAGTTGCTGCTCCTCTCACTCGGTTGATATGCAAGGATAAGCTAGAATTGGGACCTCTAGTTGAGAAGGCGTTTCAAAACCTGAAGACCGCATTTACTATGGCTCCAATCTTGATACATCCAGACTTTACAAAGGCCTTCTATTTAGAAACTGATGCTTCAAATTTTGCTTTGAGAGCTGTACTTTCACAAATGGGAGAAGATAAGAAGCTCCATCTGGTTGCATTCTATTCTCGAAAGTTCTCTATTGCTGAAATCAATTATGAGATCCACGATAAGGAAATTCTTGCTATAGTGGATTCTTTCCAAGAATGGCGTCACTTTCTTGAAGGAGCTGCACATCCAATGACCGTTGTCGTGTTGTAACACGAGTATACAGTGAAAATAAAAAGAAAGGGGAATTTTATTAATATTCAGTTACCTCGAATATTGGGAGCATCGACCAACTCCAGTACAAATACTGAGTGGTCAGGTTCAGTGACTCCGTTACAGTCAGCCGGAGCATACTGGAATGCCCCGTTCGATTCCAATAACGGGAGTCAGCAGGGAGAGAAGGACCAATTCACACGACGGGTTCGAGGAGCCAATTGGATCCAATTTCGATAATCCAATCCGGGTCCTCTTACCCAATATGAGACCTGTATTGGTGGGGCAACCCAATGCAGTCTAGTTACGGAAAATCCAGGTCTTACTACGGGTCTTAGCCAATCTGACGCGAGGACCAATTTGACCCAGTTACGGGAAATCCAGGTCTTACTACGGGTCTTAGCCAATCTGACGCGAGGACCAATTTGACCCAATTACGGGAACATTTAGGTTACTACGGGCATCTTTCCCAATATAGGACCTGAATTGGTCGGGCGACTCAATGTGGTCCCGATTACTGGATTCGATTCTGTTTCAGGCTGTCCTGTTCTCTGTGCCGTCTCAGGGAACGTTGTTTTCGGTAAATGGATTTCTTAAAGGTAAAAACGGAGGAGAAAGCTTGGCGGCGAGAGCCAATTTCGAATCCAAGTTGAGTTGAGAGCCAATTTCGGATCCAAGCTTGAGGTGGGAGCCAATTCCGGATCTAAGACGGAAGATTGAAGAAATTCAAAGATAAGGTTAGATGGGATATAGTTTTGGGGAGGTTTTTTTGAAGATCAAGGGAATTAGAGAGGGGAGCTTCATGCTTCGGGTCGGGGAAGGAAAGACATAGAATTTGGATTTTTCTTCTTCGTAGAGTTTTGGGGAAGACTGAGGCAATCGCTGCTGAAGTCAGTGTTGTAATGGTGAATCGGGATTTTTAAATGAAGTGGGTTTGAATACTCTTGACTGTTTTGTGAAATCGAGTTACGTCTGTGATTGAAGGATTAAAAGGGTGTCTATAGGATTGAGAATGCGGAGTGAATGAAATTTATTGGGTTAATCTAACAAGACAGTCAGTGGATACAAGATCGTAAGTACAAAGCAGTATTGAAGGTTAACAGTTTGGGTTGTACGGGGTTCTCTGTAACGTCTAGAGACCTACCGGCTGGGGCAAAAAGGACTTCGACAAGCAGTCGAAGAGCACCCGTATAGTTTTACGGTACATTGTTGCAGTCGTTTATATTCCAACAGTCAAAAACTGATAGACTGCTTGACTATCGGCGAATCTCCATACTACCTTCTACAGCTAGACGCCCGGCGCGTTCTCGAGCAGGAAAGCACGTAATACGACATAAGTGGTGAACCCGACGTGAAAGCTTGAGGTAGAAGGTATTGGATTTCGGTTGATTTTATCTTTATTTTTATGGAAAACAAAAATAAAAATTTTGAAGGATTTTTGGGAGAAATTTCTGGTGGGGAGTCTTCTAAAGGACAAGGTATGCACATGGATCCGTCTATTGCTAGTTTGTTTCAAGCCTTCTCATTGTCAATGCAGCAACAGCAAAGCAATGATCGAAAGGAAGCTTTGGCAACCAAAGCATTGCAAGCAGTGGTCAATAAAATTGATCAATTTGATGGGAGGAATATTTCAAGGTATTTAAGATGTTATGTTCGTGAAATGGAATTAAATCGGGTTTCTGAGAAGAAAATGGTTGCACTATTTGGACTTGCCGCGATATCGGAGATAAGAGACCAGATTACATCAATTACGGATCGTTGTGGGAATTCATGGGAGGATTTTTCACATGCATTGAAAGACGAATATTTCTTGGAAGATGCTGATCGCGTTACTAAGAAGCTGTTTCTGGGATGGATTGAACGGCCCAATAAGAATTTACTAGCAACAGAGCTACTAAGGGAATTTGAGAGGCAGTACTCTCAATTATCGAAGGTAGAAAAATTGACATTGGAGCCGAACAAAGTTGATCTATTTCTTCAAGCTGCTGATGGAGAATTGCAAGAGAAATTAGAACCCCTTCTTGAAGACAAAGAAGAAGATGAAGGATTGACAACGAAGTGGAAGAACGTTGAAGATGCAGTGGGGTTGCTTACAAAAAAAGAAAGGAGGAAGGATAGGAGTAATATTCCGAAACAAGTACAAGCACCCAAAGCTCCAGTACGTACTACACCACCGACAATGCCTACAGTTCAACCTTCGACATCCTTGTCAAAGAAAGCAGATATGGGTATGGAAGAAATTATACGAAGAATGCGAGATCTTCAAATCAAATTGGCAAGACTTGAAGAGAATACTTCTATAAACAATTCGAAGAATGTTTCAAAACAAGGATATGTACAAAGATGCATTTGGTGTGATGATGCTTCACACACTAGAAAAGATTGCAATGAATTTAATAATATGATACGGCAGGGAATTATTTGCTGGAAAGATGGAAAGATAGCATTGAAAGATAGGGAGGATCTTCTTCAAACCAATTTTGGCAAGGGAGGAATGAGAGCATTGGTTCAAGATTACTTAAAAGGGCATGAAACAGTAGCACGAGAAAGTGCAAGTTATGGTGCTAGAGTAGATGATGAAATTGGTGGAAGTACGGAAACTAGTGAGTTTTGGGCTTTTGCAGTTTCTACAATGCAAGAAGGGAAATTACCTCGAGAAGCATTATTGAGAACCGCAGCTACAATACGAGGAAGAACAGGTTGGGAGGATCCCGTTGAGTCTCTTTCAGTTCATGCATATATTGCTAAGAGCCAACATGAAGCTTTGATGGAAGAAAAAAGACGAGGAAATTTTGATGATACTAGAGAAGGAAATTCTTTTAAGAGGCAAACTCGAGGAGACAAGGCTCGGGAGGCAGCTTCACAAGAATTGCCTGTAAAGGATACCTCAGCATCATTGGGAGAAAAAACAACGGAGACAAAAGATAAGGGCAAATCAATTGCTTATAAGCTACTTTCTGACATTGAAGCGGCAACAAATTTGAAAGGGGTGTTGGAAGAACGTATATTAAACGCTAAGGTGGAATTCACATTGAAAGAAGTCTTGAGAATTGCAAAGAAGGAATTTCATGATGTTATCATTGACAACATTAAGCGAAAGAGGCAATTAATGAGCGAAACTGGAATGAGTCATGCTATTGACGCAAGAATATGTAGAGATGAAGAAGAGGTTGATATTGGTTACAAGCAACCAACAAACGAAAAGAATGGGTATAATCAGCGAATACATTTTGAAGATTCTAGTGACAAGGAAATGGAAACTTTGAGCCATTATACTCAAAAGTATTGGGCATGGCAACTACTGAAGTATTGGTGAAGGTAAGAGATATAGAGGAACCAATAGTTGCTTTAGTGGACCATGGTTCTGAAATAAATCTCATGTCTAAAGATCTTTATAAGAAGCAAAAATGGCCAATTGATATGGAACATGGATGGGCAATACGAGCAGCTAATAACACACGAGGCGAATTATATGGAGCTTGTCCAGATGTCAAAATTCGGATTGGGGATGTTGCGACGGAGCAACATTTCTTCGTTCAAGATACAACGTCTTATCCGTTGATTTTAGAACAACCTTATATCACGGCAACACGGATGGAAACAAAGGTACTTGACGATGGTTCTGCTTATGCAAGGGTACGGAGCGAAGATGGGAGGAAAGCTGTACAATTTCTAACAGTACCTCCTAACCATGAACGGAATCGAGATAGGTTGAGGGAGAAACCATTGCCAAAGATTGTTGAAGGATTTAAGGATTTTGGGGAGGTACCACTGTAAAGCGAGATTATGGAGGTACAAAAGAGGAGGTACTCTCGCGAGATGAAGGTGCCTTTGATGCGAGTTTTATTGGTATATTGGAGAATGGAAATATTATGTATAAGAAAGTTGATGATTTTAAAAGAAAAGAAAGAAAAAGATTATATGATATTGAAGGACAGTTACGCAAGATAGGTACATTGCAAGATGATGAGAGGATTTTGGAGGTTTATGAAGAAAATGGACTGGAAGATTCATTGGAATTGATTACATCTATTGGATTAGGGGATAATGATAAGATTGTTGAGATTCATTCGAGAGAGGTTTATACCATGCTTGAATCTTTTCAAGCACCAAAAGTCACAGTAGAGACGAGATATAAAACGGCAGATAAGAAGGTAAAGCCTGTTGCCGGACCATTACCAGAAGATTCTAAAGAACAAATGGGAGAAGCATCAAAAGAAGCAAGTTTAAGAGATCCAATGAGTATTGGACATCAGTTTACTGAAGAGACTTTTGAAGAATTGAAGATTGATTCTGATGGTTCTTTATTGCCGAAGGAAATTACTTGCTTCAAAAAGATGTTGGCTAAACAAGGTAGATCGTTTGCCTTCGAATCTCATGAAATTAGATGTGTGGATCCAAATATTATAACACCTATGGTTATCTTCACTGTACCGCATGTACCTTGGAATCTAAGACCGATTCCAGTACCGAGGGCACATTTACCTAAATTGGTCGAACTATTAAAAGAAAAGATAAAGATGAAAATATTGAAACCTTCATTTGCGCCGTATTCTAGTCGATGGTTTACGGTACCTAAGAAGAATGGGTCACTACGGTTTATTCAAGATATGCAGCCGGTGAATACTTTAACTCTCAGGAATGCAGGAATTGGACCTATTGTGGATGAATTTGTTGAGGCGTTTGCTGGAAGGGCGATCTATTCAATGGGTGATTTGTATTCAGGTTATGATCAATTTCAACTTGCCTAAGGAAGTAGAGATATGACAACGATGAGGACACCGCTTGGATTGGTTAGAATGTGCACTCTTCCTCAAGGCGCGACCAACTTAGTTGAGCATATGATGAATGGGATGAATAAGGTATTGAGAGATTTTATCTTGGAAAAGACTATGCCTTTTCTGGATGATGTTCCTATAAAAGGGTGCAGAGAAGGAGACAAGGATGAAACTTTAGATACGAGGGGGTGTCGCAGATATATAGTTGATCATATACAAGATTGTGAAAAGATTTTAACTCGGCTTGGAGAAGTTCATCTTACATTATCGGGTATGAAGTCCGTATTTGGAGTGCGAGAGGTTGTAATTGTTGGACATTTATGCGGATCTTACGGAAGAAAACCAGATCCGACTAAAGTTGATGCAATTGGAAGGATGAAAGAGGATTGTGGTTCTTTAACAGAGGTTCGCAGGTTTTTGGGTGCATGTGTATTTTATCGAATCTGGATCCCTCATTTTGCTCACATAGCGGATCCATTATATGAACTGTTACGCAAGGGTTACCGATTTGAATGGAAAGAAAGGCATATTCAGGCAATGCAAAGATTGAAGAAATTTTTGATGTCACCTCCAATATTGAGGAAGGTTGATTATAAGTGCAATAGACCAGTGATTCTTACTGTAGACGCTAGTCCAATTGCCGTTGGATGGACGGTGGGTCAAGATGATTCGAATGGGAGTAGATTTGCAGTTCGATTTGGGGCTAAAGTTTTAAGTATTCGTCAGCGTGCATATTCGCAAGTCAAAAGAGAACTTTGGGGAGTCGTTTCGGCTATGAAAACTGAAAGGGACTATTTGATTGGGGCAGTAGTAGTAATTGAAACAGATTGCTTGCCATTGCTTGGAATGATTATTAACTGTTCAACGCCAGATATTGCAATGTTGAGATGGATTGCTTATATTAAGTCACTAAATCCAGAATTTAAGCATATCACTGGAAAGGACAATTTAGTAGCAAACATGCTATCTCGAGCAAGATACGAGAGGGAGGACGAAATGGTTGAAGACATTGATGATGT
The DNA here is from genome assembly GCF_059467195.1 of Physcomitrium patens. NCBI lineage: Eukaryota > Viridiplantae > Streptophyta > Bryopsida > Funariales > Funariaceae > Physcomitrium > Physcomitrium patens. The sequence continues at coordinate 27,056,380 of NC_143410.1, read as the reverse complement.
CGGATTGAAATTCTATTCAATATCAAATCTCAACAGAGAAGACAAGCTATTTCTTGAAGAATCTTATGAAGGAGAATTATTGGATATTGGTCATTATTTGAATACCTTGTCTAAGCAGGGGAATTGGTCTACAGAAAAATTCAAACAAATAAGAAAAAAAGCATATGGATTTTTACTTCGAGATGGATTCTTATGGAAGAGACCGAAGAAAGGAATTGGGATGCCACAACGAGTGATAGGCAAAAGGGAAGAAAAACTAAAATTATTAAAGGAGTTTCATGATAGTTTATGGGTAGGCCATAGAGGAATCTGGGCTACTTTTGCTAAACTCAAGGAACGATATTGGTGGAAAAATATGTATCGAGATGTGCTCTCATTTGTAGAGTCATGTGAAATCTGTTAATCGTATTCTAATATCCGACATCGAGATGGTCTTCATCCTACGTATCCTCTGGCTATTCATTTTAAATGGGTTGTTGATTTGGTTATTATGCCGGTTGGGTTATGGCAGATGAGATATTTGGTTTTAGCTCGTGAAGATTTATCAAATCAAGTAGAAGGAAGAGCATTGAGGACAAAATCTACAGAGGGGATTTGTAGGTTTTTGCTTGAAGATGTCATTTGCCGTTACGGGTGCGTAGGAAAAATCACTACAGATCGTGGAGAATTAAATGCACAAGAAGCTCGTAAGTTCTTTGAAAGATGTGGAGTTAAACTATCACTGACTACTGCTTATAATCCGGAAGGGAATGCAAAAAGCAAACGCGGTCACCCACCGATTGTGAAAACATTAGTTAAAGCTTGTAATGGGAAGGTTAAAGAGTGGCCACGGCTTTTGTCATTTGCATTATGGGCTGATCGAACAACACATAGTTCGATGACAGGATATATGCCAGTAGAACTTATGACAGGTCAAAAACCAATTATGCCGATTGAAGAAAAGGTACTTACTTGGAGTATGCTACCATGGGAAGATGGATTGACAAGAGAAGAACTTTTGGCTATTAGGATTCGACAATTGGAGCAAAGAACGGAAGATGTCCAGATAGCATTGGAAAGGTTAAAAAGAGCAAGGTTACAAAACAAGGCGCGATTCGATAAGCAACATCGATTGAGACCAAAAGCAATCGAGGAAGGTGACTGGGTACTTGTTTATGACAATAGTCTGGATAATCAACATAGTACTTTGCGGAAATTTTCAAAACGTTGGTTTGGACCATATGTTGTAACAACTGTTCATGATAATGCGACTTACTCATTACGGGAGTTAGATGGTACAAAATTGAAAATACCAATTGCAGGGAAGCGAGTAAAAATATTTAAACGAAGACACGCGGAGATGAATATGGAAGACCTTAATGAAGGTACAAAGATTCCGCAGCAAGAAGATGAAAGTGATATGGATAATGAAGGTGACGACGACGAACTGGACAAAGTCGTAGGGGATATATTCTGAATCAAACAGCAATTGGGTAAATTCGTGCATACCAGAGGATGCACAGGTTCAGGAGGGTGGATGTCGTGTTGTAACACGAGTATACAGTGAAAATAAAAAGAAAGGGGAATTTTATTAATATTCAATTACCTCGAATATTGGGAGCATCGACCAACTCCAGTACAAATACTGAGTGGTCAGGTTCAGTGACTCCGTTACAGTCAGCCGGGGCATACTGGAATGCCCCATTCGATTCCAATAACGGGAGTCAACAGGGAGAGAAGGACCAATTCACAAGACGGGTTCGAGGAGCCAATTGGATCCAATTTCGATAATCCAATCCGGGTCCTCTTACCCAATATGAGACCTGTATTGGTGGGGCAACCCAATGCAGTCTAGTTACGAAAAATCCAGGTCTTACTACGGGTCTTAGCCAATCTGACGCGAGGACCAATTTGACCCAATTACGGGAACATCCAGGTTACTACGGACATCTTTCCCAATATAGGACCTGAATTGGTCGGGCGATTCAATGTGGTCCCGATTACGGGGTTCGATTCTGTTTCAGGCTGTCCTGTTCTCTGTGCCGTCTCAGGGAACGTTGTTTTCGGTAAATGGATTTCTTAAAGGTAAAAATGGAGGAGAAAGCTTGGCGGCGAGAGCCAATTTCGAATCCAAGTTGAGTTGAGAGCCAATTTCGGATCCAAGCTTGAGGTGGGAGCCAATTCCGGATCTAAGACGGAAGATTGAAGAAATTCAAAGGATAAGGTTAGGTGGAATATAGTTTTGGGGAGGTTTTTTTGAAGATCAAGGGAATTAGAGAGGGGAGCTTCATGCTTCGGGTCGGGGAAGGAAAGACATAGAATTTGGATTTTTTTTCTTCGTAGAGTTTTGGGGAAGACTGAGGCAATCGCTGCTGAAGTCAGTGTTGTAATGGTGAATCGGGATTTTTAAATGAAGTGGGTTTGAATACTCTTGACTGTTTTGTGAAATCGAGTTACGTCTGTGATTGAAGGATTAAAAGGATGTCTATAGGATTGAGAATGCGGAGTGAATGAAATTTATTGGATTAATCTAACAAGACAGTCAGTGGATACAAGATCGTAAGTACAAAGCAGTATTGAAGATTAACAGTTTGGGTTGTACGGGGTTCTCTGTAACGTCTAGAGACCTACCGGCTGGGGCAAAAAAGACTTCGACAAGCAGTCGAAGAGCACCCGTATAGTTTTACGGTACATTGTTGCAGTCGTTTATATTCCAGCAGTCAAAAACTGATAGACTGCTTGACTATCAGCGAAACTCCATACTACCTTCTACAGCCAGACGTCCGGCGCGTTCTCGAGCAGGAAAGCACATAATACGACACCGTATATACAGATCACAAGAATTTGGAGTATTTCATGTCGGCTCGAGTTCTAAATTGACGTCAAGGTCGATGGAGTATGTTGCTATCTAGGTTCGATTTTATTATCACTTATCAACTTGGAAAGCAGCAAGGACTATCTGATTTATCGAGGAGATCGTATCTTATACCAAAGGCTGGAAAAGTAGCGTTTGATCAACAATGTACGACATTGTTGAAGCCAGAGCAATTTCAGCTTTGCGCTACTATTATGCCAATTGATGCTGACTTCCTGAATCAGGTACGTGCCGTAACCATTGAAGATTTAATACCCATTGATATTAAGCAGCATGCCAATGACGACAAGTTCAAGGTGGAGGGAGATCTTTTATACCTTGAAGAGCGGTTATATATCCCAAAAAGACCAGCACGACTCTGAGTTCTTCAATCTCGCCACAATTTTCCAACTGCGGGACATTTTGGATTCAACAAGACCTTGGAGCTTATTTCTCGAGATTTTTGGTGGCCCCAAATGTGGAAGGATGTAAAGATTTTGTCCTCTCCTGCGACATCTGTTCAAGATCCAAGAATCCTCGGCATTGCCCTTATGGACTCCTATAGCCATTGCCGATTCCACGTCGACCATGGTCTTCAATTTCCATGGACTTTATCACGGACCTGCCATCCTCGAACTCATTTAACAGCATCTTTGTCGTGGTAGATCGGCTTACAAAAATGGCACACTTTATCCCTTGCAAGAAGACATCATCTAGTGAAGTCACAACAAGGCTCTTTCTCGATAATGTGTATCGATATTATGGACTATCAGATGATATCATATCAGATCGAGGAACCCAGTTTGTATCAAAGTTTTGGAGATCTCTCTTTGAGATACTGAAGGTGGATATCAAGCTTTCTTCGACTTTTCATCCTCAAATTGACGGTCAAATGGAACAGGTGAACCAAGTCTTGGAACAATACTTACGATGCAGCATCAACTATCAGCAAGACGATTGGACTACATATCTGCCGCTAGTCGAGTTTGCATATAACAACACCCTCCATGCGTCGACTCAATACACACCATTCATTTCCAACTATAGGTATCATCCAAAGCTTGATTTATTGAGTCCATTAACAAATAATAATCCAGCAGCTGAAGGATTTGCAAAACAACAATCAGAGCTTCAAAATACATTGAAGCTTCAATTACAATCCGCTCAAGAATCCTACAAGGCATCTGCAGATAGATTTCGGAATCAAGCACCTACTTTCAAAATTGGAGATAAAGCATGGCTTCTTCGATGGAATATCAAAACCAAGCGACTATGTGATAAGTTGGACTATCGAAGATTGGGACCATTTATCATCCAAAAGCAAATCAATCCAATGGCGTACCGTCTGGAATTACCGACTTCTATGAAAGTACATCTAGTCTTTCATGTTTCTTAGTTGGAGCCTTATCGAGAGTCATTTTTTCCTGGAAGAGTGCAATGTCCACGACCTAGTATTGAGATCGAGAACCAGGAGGAATATGAGGTTGAAAAGGTGTTGGATTCTCAGCGAAGGTGGAGCAAGTTGGAGTATCTTGTTCATTGGTGCGGCTACGACATTAATGAGCGAATGTGGGAGCCAGCTGAAAATCTCATCAATGCGCCGCAAAAGGTATAGGAGTTTCATCAATAACATCCTCATAAACCTAAGCCGGTTCGACAATAGCTTCTTTCTGAAGCTTGCTCACCCAAGAATATAAGAAAGGGAGAGAGCACCACCAAAATTCGTAGTTGATGTAGTTATTTTTTCCAAGATAAAATAGAATTTTTTCAGTAGCTATAGTTTGGTCTTCAAATATGGATAGCCAAGAGATAGATACTATGCCAGTCAGATTATCTCAACCAACTAGTTCACGAAGGTGACCCCGAGATGAAGAACTACCTGCACCACGACGACGACGGAGGATACCAAGTAAACAATCACTGGTGATTGTATTTGAGTCCGAGCCTGCTTACGATGGTCAACCAGAAGGCATATTTGTAGGACAATTTCACAATGAAGACACGGAAGTTCATGCTTGGTCAGAAGTTGAGGGAGTGGGCCACTACCGTTGGCTTCAAGGGCCGATGAACCACTTACCTTATGAACAACAGTTGGAGTTCATAGTAGACGTTATGCAACAAATCTTCATTTTCTTGCGTTGGTAGTGATTGACAACAACATTGCTTCTCAGAGACCTCGAAGCTAAAGGAGGAGGTGATGTTAGGGACATAGTCCTTAGAACCTTCTAGAGACAAGTTTCTAGAACCTTCTAGAGACAAGTTTCTAGAACCTTCTATAGACAAGCTTCTAGAACCTTCTAGAAGCAAGTCTCTGGAACCTTCTAGAAGCTTCTTAGTTAGTAGAAGATGTTAGGGACATAGTCCTTAGAACCTTCTAGAGATAAGTTTCTAGAACCTTCTAGAAGCAAGTCTCTGGAGCCTTCTAGAAGCTTCCTAGTTGATAGAAGTTGCTTAAGAAGCTTCCTAAATAGGAGTATATATTGGGATCGAGGCTGAAGAGTTCTTCAGTCTCGACAACACATCTCTTGGAGCTCTAGCTCACCTCCCTGGTGTTGTTCTTGTATTCATCTGATTAATCTAGTTCTTGCCAATTCTTCTTGAACTTCTTGGTAGATATCAAGTCTATATTCTGTGTCCGTGACACAAAGAAACCTTAGAAAGCTTCTTAAGAAGTTCTTATATTCCTTGAAGATAAAACAATCTTAGGAAGCTTCTCAAACAACTTCTTTAATTTTCATAGAACTTTTTAAAATCTATTAAAATATTCTTAAAATCTTCTAAAACTTTTAAGAAATCTTTCTAAAACTTCCTATTAGAATATTTTTAAAATCTTTTGAAACCTTCTAAAAATTAATATATGTAGAATAAGTAGTTATTTTCAAAATGTAGATACCTAGTGTATAGTATAAACAGGGATAGATAATTGTTGAAAAGGTGGTTCAGCAGGTAGAATGGATGAATAGTGAGGAAAAGTAGTTATCATCTATAATATAGGAATTGGTATCTTGGGGTAGTATAAGGAGGATGGGAGAGGGGAAGAAAATGCCAGACTGTGGGAGTTGTGAGCCGAGGGCCAGACTGTGAGAGTTATAAGCCGAAGGTCAGACTACGATAGTACTGAGCCAGGGATAAGCTTGGTGCTATCTCTTCTTCTTAGTTTTCTTGTTTCTTTTGTGTTAGTGTTGATTCTAGTGAAGAGAATTGATTTAATGAATTAATGTTTTATTTATGAAGTTGTTTATGGATAACTGTTTAACAATTGTTGTGAAAGATTGAGGATGTATGGAAGTTTCTAGTCACTGTTTATCGCAAGGTTGTAAGTTTAGTAGAGAGGAATTGTAATCGAAGGAATTGTCTTGATTAGATTCTGTGGATTGGAAGTTGTTCATTCCAGGGTTTGAGATATGCTTGTGTGTTCATGAATTACATAGGGTACTGAAATCGTTGTCATGGATGTTATTGTATTGATATGAAAGAGTGGACAATAGGAGGAAAAGTTAAGTGTTCTTTGGTATGGTAAGCATTCAGCAGTAGCGGTTAATTGTGTGACCCTAACAATTGGAGCTCATATACATGGTCATTCCCCAAGTTCGAATCCCCCTATACAAGTTTATACTGGGAGGTTTCTTTCGGAATAAGTAAAACAAGCAATCACATTTTGGTGCCACTATCGGGGATTGACAATATTATTGAGTGATAGGAATTAACTGTCGAAGCAATAAAAGAGATTAAGAAGAAAACTCTACAGAAATAATGAAAGAGTATGATTATTAAGAATGAGGATTTAACAACAAAGAGAATAAAGTAATCAAAGGAAAGAACAGAGCGATGTCGTGTTGTAACACGATTATACAGTGAAAATAAAAAGAAAGGGGAATTTTATTAATATTCAGTTACCTCGAATATTGGGAGCATCGACCAACTCCAGTACAAATACTGAGTGGTCAGGTTCAGTCACTCCGTTACAGTCAGCCGGGGCATACTGAAATGCTCCATTCGATTCCAATAACGGGAGTCAGCAGGAAGAGAAGGACCAATTCACAAGACGGGTTCGAGGAGCCAATTGGATCCAATTTCGATAATCCAATCCGGGTCCTCTTATCCAATATGAGACCTGAATTGGCCGGTCAACCCAGTGCAGTCTAATTACGGGAAATCCAGGTCTTACTACGGGTCTTAGCCAATCTGACGCGAGGACCAATTTGACCCAATTACGGGAACATCCAGGTTACTACGGGCATCTTTCCCAATATAGGGCCTGAATTGGTCGGGCGACTCAATGTGGTCCCGATTACGGGGTTCGATTCTGTTTCAGGCTGTCCTGTTCTCTGTGCCGTCTCAGGGAACGTTGTTTTCGGTAAAGGATTTCTTAAAGGCAAAAACGGAGGAGAAAGCTTGACGGCAAGAGCCAATTTCGGATCCAAGCTTGAGGTGGGAGCCAATTCCGGATCTAAGACTGAAGATTGAAGAAATTCAGAGGATAAGATTAGGTGGGATATAGTTTTGGGGGTGGTTTTTTTTTGAGGAGGAATCAGGGGAGGGGAAGGATTTTTCAAGCTTCTGCAAGGTTACCAGTTCGGTTTTTTTTATTGGAGGTTTTTGAAGATCAAGGGAATTAGAGGGAGGAGCTTCATGCTTCGGGTCGGGGAAGGAAAGACATAGAATTTGGATTTTTCTTCTTCGTAGAGTTTTGGGGAAGACTGAGGCAATCGCTGCTGAAGTCAGTGTTGTAATGGTGAATCGGGATTTTTAAATGAAGTGGGTTTGAATACTCTTGACTGTTTTGTGAAATCGAGTTACGTCTCTGATTGAAGGATTAAAAGGGTGTCTATAGGATTGAGTATGCGGAGTGAATGAAATTTATTGGGTTAATCTAACAAGACAGTCAGTGGATACAAGATCGTAAGTACAAAGCAGTATTGAAGGTTAACAGTTTGGGTTGTACGGGGTTCTCTGTAACGTCTAGAGACCTACCGGCTGGGGCAAAAAGGACTTCGACAAGCAGTCGAAGAGCACCCGTATAGTTTTACGGTACATTGTTGCAGTCGTTTATATTTCAGCAGTCAAAAACTGATAGACTGCTTGACTATCGGCGAATCTCCATACTACCTTCTACAGCCAGACGCCCGGCGCGTTCTCGAGCAGGAAAGCACGTAATACGACAGCGATCGTAAGCAAGAAATTTGTTGCGTAATGAGCGAGATCACAAATTGATAAAGAAGCATCGACAAAGTTGGATTAAGCCATGGTTGCATGCCTGTCAGCATATTCGATCGTACCCAAAAGACGATCGACCTCTAATATTTCAAAAATACATACCGTTAAAGAAATTGCCAAGAGCACTGGCAGGGAGCGCTATTAATAGTCCAACAAACCTCTCGAAGCCGTTAACAAAAAACGAGGAAGGCATAGAGGAATTAAGTACCCCATTGGGTATCTTCTCAATTGAAAATATGTCCGATCCTAACAAGATTGGTTCTGAAGATCGGCATAAATCACTTGCCAATAAAGACCAATTCAGAGTATATCAAAATCTGTCGTTTTCACCTCATATTCAACCAGTAAAATTATTTGGAGATAATAATAGTCAATCGGAAAGGCCTGGAAGTCCGATAAAGACTTTTGCAGTAGACAGTTTTTATTTTAATAAAAAATTGAGCAGAACACCGGCATCTTTAATGACGTCCAGAGGACCAGTAGTTCCAATTGCAGTTCAAATGGGTGCAGTGGATGATCGAACGACTAGCATCGCACCATTACCTACTTTTCGGGGTTTGCCAAGTGGATCCAGATCAATATTTGTCTCAATTCTTGACGACGTGTGTAGCCAATAATGGAAGAACAGAAGACATTTGGCTGAGATGGCTGCCAATGACATTGAAAGACACAGCGTTTCAGTGGTATAACCGCCAATCTGTGGGACGATTTATCAATTGGGAGGCATTCAAAAATGTATTTTTAGCCCATTTTCGACCAATTGGTTTTGAAGAACGTCTTAGAAAAAAATTAATGAACAACAGAATGGTACCAGGGGAAGCGGTACAGTCATATTATGGTCGTGTAGCGGATATACTTCAAAAATGGCCCAATAACCAAATGTCGGAATCATTTGTGTTGTCCATATTGGTTAATGGACTACATCCACCAGAATTGAAAATGTTTGTAAAGGAGGCCCAATCAGCCACCATTGCATCATCTCTTGAGTGAGCAAAAGTATGGGAGGAATGTCACTATGACCAGAACTTAACAGTTGGAGCCACGATGATTCCATCTCAAGGAGGTTATCAAATGACAAATTAGAATGATGCATCGGGAAATTATCTGGAAAGGAATGATTACGGTACAATTTCACAGGGAATAGTAAATGCCATTCCATTGCAAGCTGTACCACCATTATCATCACATCCGTATGCGCCTTATTTCGTGTATCAGAAACCAATACCTACAAAAGAATTGCCAAATGCATTAGTATTAAGGGATCCCAATGAGTCATTACTGTTAATATTGACAAAAAAAAATGAATGAATTGACTGTGAATCTGGCCAAGGATTAAAAAAAAAAAAAAAAAAAAAAAAAAAAAAAAAAAAAAAAAAAAAAAAAAAAAAAAACATAAACATAAACATAAACCAACCAATATGCGTCCCAATGTCTGATGCAGAAATTGTAAGGGGCAAGGTCATTTAGTAACAGAATGTCCTTCACCACCCCAAATGACTATACAATGTACCTTTTGCGGGGGCAAGTATATTACCACCAACTGTTGGAATTTATGGAAGCAACAACAATTCAGTAACCAAATAATGACTCAACAAACTTCGTGGGATGTCAATCAAGTACAGATGAATAATAGGTTTGGTTGAAATGGAAATCGAGCGAATAAATAAAACAGGAATTATTTTAATTTCCTCAACTCTAAATTTTACCAAGAAGGTGTATCCAATACTCACAGATTGGCGATGAACCAACCAAGATACCATCAATATCCACCCATGACGAAGCCAATGCCAGGCTCTACAATAACAATGGGTCAACCAGGATCCTTTACTCATCTGACATGGAACAGACCTAGCCGTTATATATCAGTAGAGATGCCCATTATTCCTGAAGGGGTTGGCAGGAGACCACTTCATTGCTATAGTTGCAGACAAATCAGACATTATGCGAGTGAATGTTCTAATCCAAGGGCCAGTGATGACTATGCTCCAATATGTAGAAATTATAAGCAATCTGGTCACACTTATCAGCACTGCAATGCACCTTTTAATTATAATAATCGGGACCAGCAAATATAAACAAGCCAATCGGCGGAGGACAAAGGCCCTGTTTAACGAGACGCACTACTACATCATGTCAAGGTGGTGAACGTAGTGCTTACCAGAGGCCAACAAAAAGATAAGAATTCAATTCAAGACATGGATGAACCAATCGCATGAGAGCAAGTAGCGCCGTCCACGAGGCTAAATAAACCAATATCAGTATTGGGACGTATCCCAATATTGAAACCTCAACAGACTGAGGAACCTAATTTGATTCCACATACTAATTGGCCGGGACCAATCAATCCAGGTCTTGTTACGGGCTTCGTACCTAATATGAGACCTGATTCGGTGGCACAACTCAATGAGGTCTCAATTACGAAGGCTTCAGTTCCGTTCCAAGCAGTTCTAATCTCTATGCAGTTCCAAAAAACGTCCTATCCGTTGAAAGATCCTCTTAGGGGCAGGATTTCCAAGGAAGCCCCGATTGTTATTCCAATTCCGAGTCTAGAGCGGAAGAATATCTTACCTCACGGAGTTAAACTCAAACCAATGAAAAGAAAAAGGGCATTGGAAATTATCCTAAATATGAAACCCTATGATATTTTGAAGGATCTAGATGCTATTCGGCCTTCTATTTCTATGAAGCAACTTCTAGCGATCGCACCAGAGTGCCGTTCTACATTGAATTCATCGTTAATACAGCATAGGCACCGTAATAGAGAAGTTTGTGAAGTCAGTTTGAACCTTGATCCAAGTGCACCAACCATCGATGTTTTGATTGACAGTGTTATGATCTTGGGTGTTTAGGTGGATGGTGGTTCCAGCATCAATTTAATGAACGTTGATACAATGGATGCTTTAGATTTGAAACACTTAGTACCCACAACATTGGTATTACGAATGGCAGATCATAGCCGGGTTAAACCAATGGGTATCTTATGGAGTGTTCAAACTATGATTGTCGGTATTGCATATGAAATCGACTATATCATCTTTTGGTTACAACATTCGACTTTATCGTATCCCATTTTATTGGGCAAACCTTGGCTTTATCAAGCAAAGGCCAAAAACGATTGGTGTCGGGGTACTTTGACAATTGGCAAGGGCAGAGACAAAATGGTGTTATAAATGTACCCAGTACACTATCACGGGGAGTCTCAATTGCCAGCATCTGAATTAACGTCGGACAATGAGCTTAGCTCCGATGACGATGCAGTAGCACCAATTACGGAGGTGCTCGTGGAGGCAGCACTATATCCTGGAGTGGTGTACCAATGTGGAGGTCCGGGGGACTACTTGATATACCCGACGGACTCGAAAAACTCGGATTATGTTAGTACTGATTGGATGATCAAGTATGATGTGCACCATGTTAGTGCCCTGGACACAAGATTCAGTACTTCATACATGTCAAACTTACCGACTGACTTTAAACCAGCGCGGGGATTGAAACAGAACATCACCGTTGCACCTTTATGTCAAACTATCAACTTGGCGACCACAGCAAAACCTGGGACAATTAAGGTCTACGAAGGTATTAAGAAACAAGAGTTGACCTGCTGGACCAAATTTTTCTTGCATCATAAATCCGCTTTTACTTGGACTTATGATGATTTAAAAGGTATTCCCGTTGAAGTCTGTGAGCATCGTATCATTTTAGAGGAGAATGCTAAACCGGTACGATAGAGGCAACATCAGCTTAATCCAAAATATTCTCTTTTAGTGAAAGAGGAATTAGACAAACTTCTTGACATGGATTTTATTTATCATGTTCCGCATAGTGCATGGGTGTCGCCAATCGTGATGGTACCGAAAAAGAATGGAAATTGTCAGGATTTTTAGAAACTTAATGTGGCCACCAAAAAAGATTACTTCTCATTATCTTTCATGGACAATATGGGTAACATATTGGTATTATCACCAGGTAGTAAAAGAATAGGAGTGGTGCACCAGTTAAAGTCATTCTGTGGTGTTGTTTTGGGTTGGCTGGAGTGCCATTTTCTTGTATTTCTTGTGTTTTCGAGAGTAGTAGTTCCAGTTAAGAGTTAACAGTGAGGAGCCAGTCACAAGAAAGAGAATGCATGGTGGAGACCCACAGGCAAGAACTATTCCGAGCTCACAGTCATTCAATTTTGAAATTGAAAAAAGCGAAGGGTCAGTTGGTAATGGAACAAGAAAAGACCGAGTTATTGGCGCAAGAGAAATTGGTATTGAGTGACTAACACAGATGTGAAACGGAGCGGTTAAGGGCTGAAATTGAGGTCTTGAATGCCGAGGTGACAAGATTAGTAGAGGATTTAGTCAATATTGGTCAAGTACAAGTATCGACGTTGCCAGTTCCCGAAGTTCCAGAAGAGAGGAGTCACTTTCAGCGCCAATTGGAATTCAGAGATGCCCAGATCCTGAAATTGGAAGCTCAAGTCCGTGAACTAGGCAAGTACAATGAAGACCTTTCAGCTCAGTTGAGGCAAGAGCCAATGGAAGGATTGGAGGAGGACGAAGATTTGTAGTTGGAACCGGAATCGGTAGAACCAATAATAGATACTGCGGCAATTGATTAATTAGATAGGCCAGAGGGATCGCAATTTTTGTAGAGTTTTGTTAGATAATTTTTAGATAGGTATCAATTGAGTGTTTGCGAGGACGCTGCACAGTTAGGAGTGGGGCTATGTAGAATAAGTAGTTATTTTCAAAATGTAGATACCTAGTGTATAGTGTAAACAGGGATAGATAATTGTTGAAAAGGTGGTTCAGCAGGTAGAATGGATGAATAGTCAGGAAAAGTAGTTATCATCTGTAGTATAGGAGTTGGTATCTCGGGGTAGTATAATGAGGATGGGAGAGGGGAAGAAAATGCCAGACTATGAGAGTTGTGAGCCGAGGGCTAAACTGTGAGAGTTGTAAGCCGAGGGTCAGACTGCGATAGTACTGAGCCAGGGATAAGCTTGGTGCTATTTCTTCTTCTTAGTTTTCTTGTTTCTTTTGTGTTAGTGTTGATTCTAATGAAGAGAATCGATTTAATGAATTAATGTTTGATTTATGGAGTTGTTTATAGATCACTGTTTATCAATTGTTGTGAAAGATTGAAGACGTATGGAAGTTTCTAGTCACTATTTATCTCAAGGTTGTAAGTTTAGTGGAGAGGAATTGTAATCGAAGGAATTGTCTTGATTAGATTCTGTGGATTGGAAGTTATTCATTCCAAGGTTTGAGATATGCTTGTATGTTTGTGAATTACATAGGGTACTGAAATCATTGTCGTGGATGTTATTGTATTGATATGAGAGAGTAGACAGTATGAGGAAAAGTTAAGTGTTCTTTGGTATGGTAAGCATTCAGCAGTAGCGGTTAATTGTGTGATCCTAACAATTGGAGCTCATATACATGGTCATTCCCCGTGTTCAAATCCCCCTATACGGGTTTATGTTGGGAGGTTTCTTCCGGAATAAGTAAAACGAGCAATCACAATATAATATTTTTAGAATCTTCTTATTAGATGTCCATAATACTTGCATTAAAACAAAGAAGAAAAGGGAGATGTCTAGGACCCACACTATCACAACAAAGAAGAGGAAGAAGTCAAAGATCCACACTAGGACAAAAAAAAGAGAGAAGGAGACCAAGATCCGTGTTGGCACAAGGAAAGAGGGGATCAAGACCAATGCTAGGACAAAAAAGAAAGAAAAGACAAGATTGGGTCTTGTGTCAAGGCAAGGAAAAGATTGAGAAGGTCTAAGACTTCTCCCAAGATAAAGAAAAAGGGATCTAAATTACCTAATCATAGGCCTTCAATATGTGTATAGACATAACATGAATGCACATAGCAATTTGGGGTGTGTTTGTAGTTTGAGGCTTTGTTTTATAGCCTATATGTGATAAATTATTTTAAAATTGTAAGTACAAATATATTTCATTCAAATTATTGAGATATAAAAGATTTTAAAAATATAATTAATTAATTAAAAAAGATGTGAAAAATATTACATATAATCTTATGATAATAGTTACATTGCTTATAGAAAGATGGATGTTATATCAATTATATAGTTGGCTTACAATTAGTATCATGGTTTTGACAGCATATAATGTGGTACTTCACTATGTTAATTATTTTCAGTCATATTTCTGACAAAAAGAAGAATGGATAAAGGAATAAAATAGCTAGACATCCATTTAGCAAAGAAGGTATGTTTTTGTATATAGTGTCTTCTCTACTTTTCTAAACAATTATATGCTTGGGAACTTAACAAATTGCATTTGTAAATTTGAATTCATAATAAGTAACAACAAAAATCACTTCAACCATAAGAATCCACGACCAAAAGGACAGTTCCTTATAAACAGTACTAATTTTTTTGCATCATTAGCAAAGTGCATCTCGTTTTTTTCATTATAAAACAAAATTATAAAAAACAACTTCATCACAAAGTTTGTTGTGAAACAAAAATGAATTAGAGAAACGATTGATGAAGTAAAACCAAAGGATTGCAAGATAACTAAGGTTACTAAAGCCAAAAGCACATCAAAAACAGGAAGAAGCAACAAACCCACAACAAAAATATTAGAAAAAACCCACAATCTAATCTCAGTTTTATTCAACTGAGATGTCAACCTGACAAAACAATTGATTCCAACACAGTTTTACTAAACTCCGTTCACTGCTCAGTTCTGTCAAGTTTAACTGAAAAGAGTTGATCTGTACCCAGTTGAGCTTGACAGGGTTGGACATGTATAGGGCGGGTGATTTGAGGGTGAATGTGGTGTTGTTAGGTGTCCTGCATCGGACTCTAAAGAAAAAAAATATGTATGTATGTGTATGTATATATATATAGATAGATATATATATATATTAGGGTGCTTAAAAGAAGTCATTCAAATGTTAACAGGATTAACGTTATATGATCCAATTGTGTCATCGAAACACAGTCCAGATGCTTTTTTAAAGTTGCGGTGCCACAATTGAGTGCCGAGTTTTGGCGTATCGGCACAGCGATTTGACAGCACAGCGGTTTGACTTGACTAGTACCTAACAGTCGTACTTTCTACTCCTTGCGACTGATTCACCAGTCCTCAATTTCTTTTTACAATGCACGGGTGCGTCAACCTACGATACGTGAATAAAAGTCTACAAACTATCTGCAGCAACACTTCCCAATAACGCAATGTGAGGATTGTTTTGGTTTCAGAACAGCTCGAAATTTTGAGAATCCCAAAAAAATCGGCCTCGTCTGATCAGTCTGGTTAGTAAGGTGGAGAGACTTCGACACACATGACATATGGCAAACGCAAATTACAGTCATAAATCTGTTCGGCCGTATGATAGTGTTCCTTGGTATCGGGTGATGCCGACAAAGGGTAACCAGAGCGCTGGAGTACGCTGGAAGAACCAGCTTGAAGCAGCCGAGATCACGCATTCAAACACTCCGTGAATGACCCATACCACTCCTCTTTCAGGAGATCCGGCACTTCGGCACCAATACCAACGTCAAATTGGATGGAATCCAACACAGAATACAGATCCCCATAGATGCCTCGGGACAGGTCGGAGCTGGAGATGTTGCGCTTCATGGCATCGAAATTTCCATACACGTTCTTGAGGTCGCCCTTGGATGATGTTTCAAGCTTCACATCTGCGACTTGAGAAGCTTCGCCTCCTCCGACCTGAATTATAAAAGATGGTATCTTTAGTCCACAGCGTCAAGGCCACAACTTGCTTAGGTGAGTAGATGTTTGCATACGGTAACGCTTTCCTAAGCCTGATGTTCAACTTCGAAGTGAATAAACCTCTTTGAAAAAAACCAAACAAAACTAGGTGAATACTGCAGCAGATGAAGCTACTTACCATATTACAAAGACCAGAGGTGTGATTTCCACTTGTGAAGCTTTCAGTTCCACAATCGGGCGAGCCTTGCACATTCTGTTGTCGGATCGCATCCAGCTCTTTTCGCAATCCGTCAACCATCTTCGCCAGGTTGTTCCTCTCTCCTTGAAATATTTTGGCGCGCTGTTCAGCCAACTGTGACCTGCGAGAAAGAGTTGCGTTCTCCAGCCGCAACTGAGCAGTCTGCACAAAAAGAGAAAACAAACAAAAATAAACAAATAAAAAAATTTAAAATAAAATGTTTGAAATAGTCGATAGGCCGCCTCACAAAACATCACAAAGAAACAGTTTCGTAATTCCACAGTTTTCCCTTGACAGACTGGTTTAAGCAATCTATGCTCCAATCTGAGGATGACAAGCAATCACCAATCGACGTGACATGAACAGGCTTCAAAGCGTCAGCGTACCAAAATTTCGAGTTCGTCCAAACGCTCCTGTTTCCTTTGCCGAGATCGTTGTGCCGATGCACGGTTC
The DNA here is from genome assembly GCF_059467195.1 of Physcomitrium patens. Classification (NCBI taxonomy): domain Eukaryota; kingdom Viridiplantae; phylum Streptophyta; class Bryopsida; order Funariales; family Funariaceae; genus Physcomitrium; species Physcomitrium patens. Next base: position 27,039,933 of record NC_143410.1, on the reverse strand, counting down.
GAGGACATCCTGCACCCATAGCATCGAAAAAGATCTCAACTCCTGGCTCATCGCTAGGACTAAAAAAGAAGGCCGGGGAACGTAAACGTTTATGAAAAACACACCTTCTTTTTCTCTTCTCATCAATAAGGGCAGGCGCCACATCATCCATCTCGGAGTCATGCTGGGCATGGCCCTGCTCTCCAGCAACTGATTTACGAGACTTCCTGCTTTTCGGCACAGACTGGAGTACGCCAGCAGCGTCCTGAGGACCGTCCGCAGGAGACAATTTCGGTACCAAAAGCGCAGATTCCTTCGGCGTGGATTTTGTCACTGTGCAGATGTCATCCTTGAAGCAATCAAACCACGTCGACAAGGCTCCAGTGGACGCGAATGCGCTGGCATCAGCGCTGTCAACTTCCTCCGAGTCCAACTTCTTCAAGACAGAGGAGTAATCATTGACAATCTCGGCCAAAGCACCGTCTGACAAACCCGATGACTCTCGCAGCAGCGGCTCGTTAATCATAGGCATCTCGACGCTGCTGTACACGCTTGGATAGTCGTCACCGAACCCATCCCAACCAGGTTCCTGGTACACAAGATCCCTGATGGTGCATGTGAAAAACAGTTAGTGGCGATGACAAAAAACAAAACAAAACAAAACAAAACAAACAAAAAACAAAAAACAACAAAAACACACACTTTCCTTACAATGGTCGTAGCCAAGGTTACGGTGACGGTCATAAGCAGACATGAATCGAAGTCTGATCTGCTTGTAAAAACAAGCGAAAGAAACTGAAAAAAACACTGGTCGAGGAAGGACAGTGACTCTAAATAAGAGCTGATGGGTTTGACGAGCAGTGGTCCCCGAGCTTATCGAAACAATTATATAAGGACCAACGATAAGATTCTTTCCCCATCAACTTGGTACAGGAATTCTTCAAGATAATGCGGCAAGCCCCCGACATTGCAGAATCAACAGAAGCATGGAGGGCGAGGCTTACCTGAGGAGATCAGGCACGCAAACCGTGGCCGGTCGTTTCTCAATCAAACCGTGACACATTGTGCTCGACTAAGTTCCAGCTTTGCTTCAACTTTCCACTAACTTCCTTCAGGCCTTCGTTTTTTCTACAGTAGAGAAGCTCTGCATAAACGGCAACCAAGCATAAGACTCACGCTCAACAACAACAAGTGCGGAGATGCTTGCCGTCCACGACATGGACTGTCCTGTATGACAACCACGATAAATCACGAGTACAAACCATTCCAAACTGCAGTCGGGCATGCGTACCGGACGCCAATGTCTTCAACCTGATGAGTATCTAAACCCTTGTTTCATTATACACTCAAACCACACCCCACCACAACAACAAGCTTAACCTACCTCGAAGTCTTCCGTTTACAATGAAATCCTTGTAGGTTTCCCTTCAACGCTCGCGGAGTTCACCGATCATCAACCTCTTTCTATCACGCCACATATAAACACCACTGCACTACAGATCCTTGAATCGAACACAGACGCTTCAACAAACGACTCTCATCCGCCAACAGAAACACCGCCCACTTCAAATGCAGCACAAAACTCAAAAAACTGCCAACCACACGCTATCCCAACAATCGGTCTATTTTATCCTCACGTTACAAATGAAGGCAACCGGATCGCCGTATGGTTCCTGCATTAACCTCACCAGCACACGACTCACTGTCTGTCGATCACACATCGCTACCACGCGTACTAACACATGGCGCATCTGTCGAAGTTCATGGTTTTGAGTCCCCACCTTCACCAGCAGGCTTTCGTCGTTCCTTCAATGTCCAATTTCAGCGCGCGCAGAAGAGAGCTCACGAGGAAGAAGTCGCGACAGTACACTAACACTTTCGTTCTGTGGGTTACTAAAAACTCGACGACTTTGGACTGGCTTTGTACCATCTCTCGCAACGGATGTGCGACGCATTCATCCTAAGTCCACCACGAGGCCGCAATGAATAGCCCCTAGTATTTAAAAAAATAAAATAAAATAAACTATAAAAAACAAAACACCTCCAATTCATCTAGCTACGCATCCATCATTTGTGGCGCTCTGCGGATCCTACGAAATCGCGTATGGGGCAATACCGGCTCGCTGCGATTCCCAAATTCCCCACACAAGTTGCTGGAAAGGATTCTGGTCTAGAGGGTAGGGCACCTTTGCTAAAAGTCGGCGCTTAAATCCGTAACGTGGAATTCACACGTGTACTCACTTTTAGAAATTAACCAACCACCGCTGCCTTCAAAGTAGATTACGACGATCGCTACAAGTTAGCACTGGTGCTGCTTCCATAACCCATCTCATAATAGCAACTAAAGCTGAGCACCGAAGTGGCCACCAGTCCCCATACAACTCCTAGTTCTTTCCAGCCAAAGCCCTTTTTCCTGAAGTTCACTGCGTGATTGTCTCTAACTTCAATGTTACGTGACAAAACTCTGTCCCCTTTTAATCCGCCAAACCGTGGGTTGAACCAACATCAATATAGAAAGAAGGAAGGGGGTTTTGAACTTAAAGGAGTAGCAGCAAGCAGCACCAGAGAGGGACCACGACTGAAGTCGCCTCAATCGGAGGATGATGTGATCCGAATCCTCTGAGCAAGGCAGACCCCACTTGTGTCCTTCCGTATCAGATACGTAGCGGGGAAACGATCCTCTGACGTCTGCCATCTGGCACAACATTCACTCTTCCCCTGAGCACTCATTCATCCGTCCATGGGTTCCCTTTGGCTTCTGGCTTTTTCCCGTGGGGGCGCGGGGGGGGGGGATGCTCCTCATTAGCATCACTTCCCAGGCACTGATTCGTCTTCTTCTGGCTTCTGCTCTTGCACGGCCAGGGGTGGGGGCTACGTTGGTGCTCATTCCTGCACTGTGGAGAAAAAGCTGCACGCAGGCAGTGCAGCTATAAGGAGGAGGAGGGGAAGCACGCCGGGATGCATTCAGGCGCAGAAGTATGGTGGGTGCATTGGGTGTCCTGATGCTACTATCCCTCTACCTACCCAAGTAGGATCCCCTCCCCTCCACTTTATTTTGTTTCTACATTTGTACCCTGTGCTCAACGTTCATCCATTTCTTTCCTTCCATCCCACCATGTGTCAATTTGCATGGATGTGTGTGTATGTACATTGCAGTGGATATTTATGTGGTTGAGTACAAGAATTTTGGTAAAAAAACTGCAACTTTGGTTTTTACTTGCTGGACCTGTCTGTGAGTTGCATCTAGTCTAATTAGAACATAGTATTATAAAGTTGCAGTTTCTAATTGTTAAGAAACAACGTGAATGATACTACAAAATTTTGATTGTGTAGAATATATCTGATTGGTATCTGCAGTTACTTAAAATTTTGATACTCTAATTTAAAACATACTGTTTTGTTTGTGTAAGTGTGTGTGTGTGTGTGTGTGTCTATGTTATGGTTGTCTTTTGATGATTTAAAAATTGCATCACGGGCCTAATTGATAATTAAATACACATATACATATACTTTTAAACTGATATGCTTATTGCTGCAAAGAAATACATTGATGCTACTACCTTCCTACTATATTTTAAATATTATTTGTTTAGAAATGCCAATTCCAGCTCCATGTTGCTTGCTTCATCAACAGACTTTAATAGTTGATTCTTCAGTATAAATATCACTAATATCAAGTGATTTTGTCTATTTTAATTCTGTGTGTTAATCAGAGGTCATTTTTTCCCTCAATGCAACTAAAATGATAAATGGTTTCATTCAACTTATAAATCAAAAAAGTTATATTAACATGTTTATGTTCACAGCTATTAAGTAATTGAATATAAACTTTGTGATTTCTAAATTTATTTGTTTACTGTTTTATATTTATATCCATTCTCATAAAAATTTAAATAATATATGTGTATTTGTATCATGAACCACCATTTTTCATCACTTACATTTGTGTTTCTAGTCTTAGTTAACCAACTATGCCAGCTACCTCACTTTCCATGACATTTTCATATTCACGATGATCTTGTTGGTTACATATATAATACTGTAATATGGTAACCTACAGTTTTCTTTCTGGGTATGACATTGTGTTTTAATTTAGTTATTTTCACTTTTGACATAATGCTCATGATTGTATCTACTACATGAAGGTCTCCACATATTTTGTAGAATTGGGTGCATGCACCTAGAAGCTTACATCTTCACCGAGGATATATACATATATAGAGAGAGATTTGTATTATTATCCTATTGCTCCTTTGTACATTTTTAAATACAATCATCCATGATCCTCAAGACCTCCCACAGTAAGAGCCAATATTTTTTTATTTGACATCAATATAATTATCAAGGTTACAGTTTTGTATATATATATATATATATATCTTTATAAAAAAATACCTTCTATAGTCTTGATTTTGCAAAGTAAAATGTTGACAAGGTGTTGTTACATTTGATGAGCATTTTGATCATATATAAGACAGTCTTATTCCCCACAAATGCATCCAATAAAAGTGCATTGAATATACTCAAATTGGAAATGTACAGAATTCAACCCAATTAGTTAATTTGCTGTGAAATTAAGAATGTGTACAAAGCATCCTTATCAGTCAACAGAGAGTCATGTGATGCATGACTGAATTCAGTAACTTATCCCATGTTCTTTAAAAAAGTGAAAAAAGTGAAAAAAGTGCAAAAAGACCACACAAAGTGCCTATGTAAGTGGGAGCCCACAGGCCCACAGGCCCACATGTGTTGTAGGATTCCACATTAGGCCTAGTGACAGCAAAAAGTGGGCCTACAGAGACCCACTTTTCAAGTATGTAATCTAAATTCCCACAACATCCGTTGGATGCAGAACTGGTGTGTGCAAGTGGGTGCTGGATGTCACCCATAATTGGAAAGTACTGGCCTCTTGTTGCAGGCATCACTGTTTTATTATTCCCACTCTCTGGAATTGGTGGGGACAATGTTTGAAACCTCTGTAGTGCATGATCACTTTCATCCTTTGTAACCTTGTTCTGTGTATTCTTGGATGAAATGGGGGGATGAGATCCGCAGCTCCCTCTTGTTTGTTTACCTTAGGATAAGGATTTTTCATTTTTTATTACTTTTGTTGTTGTTGTTGCATACAAGAGTTAATGTGTCACACTTTTCATATGATATTTAGGGCACGAAAAAACTATGTTATGTCTTTATCCTCATTTAATATAAATTGCACAAGAGGATTAAATTTGTGAACATTGTACAACTTGGGTCTGTAGACTATTCCTATGAGGTGTACAAATAATCTAGATGTTTGTGTGGGACTCTATTCAACCACCCAAAAGTAGTTTTGTATCTTTTTTTTGTATGATATTCCTTGCCATCCATGACACATGACATCCGTAGATAAGAATGATTTCATGTGTTTTTGTTTCCTTATTATTAATGTTTTTTTATCACTTACTATAGCTTGTGCCCACAGTCTTTGAAATTGACCACACCAATTATCTTGTATGTTAGTTTGTTCCACCAAGTTTCTCCTTCTAAAAACCTTGAGATATTGCAAAATCTACATTCTATGTGGATAAATTGTTGTCATAATCTCAGTAGAATTATTCCTGCAAACATTGTTTATTTCTACAAGAATGTTTTCTATGGCCCCAATCTATGTGGACAAGTTGCAAGTTTGTTGTAACCTCATTTCACATTCTTCTAGATCAAGGACATTCCCCAAATTAGTACATTATTGATTCAGTTCTTTGAAATAACCATAGGGGGGGGGATAGTGCATCAATATGTAGTTATTATCTTTTTGCCTTCTAATCCTTAACTACTGCACCTTTGTGCCCAAATTAACTCTTGTAGGGCTCTTACTATAAGCCACTTATCCTTCCAAACAAACATGAAAATTGGTATGAGATTATCCCTCCATTTTGACGTTGCTGAGTATTAGGGATGAGGATGATGACATGTTTCTAATGGTGGCGCAATCCATGTTCTATCCATCCACTGTTCCATATTATTAAAATTAGAGCACTTCAATGTTGCCTTTGACCACTTACATGCTTTTCTTTCCTTTCCTTTCCTTTTTTTTTTTTTTTTTTTTTTTTTTCCCAACTTGTTCAACTTGTTGAGGGAGTTCACAACAAGTTCGCTTTCTGAGTTCCCCTGTGACCAAAACCCCAATTCTTTTTGGTCTCTGTTGACTGTTACTTTTTTTTGGTGGGTTCCACCATTTCTAAGGCAAATGGGCCGGAGTTCACCTATTCTGTTTGACTGGCCACATCCAACAGCGGGGTGAAGTCTTCATCCAGCTGGCTGTGATTATAGAATGGATGATAGTCGTCTTTTAATTGGGGAGGGGGCACTCATTCAAGGAGCATGACATGGAGGATAAGCCCACTGCAGTGCCAGGAATTAGGGTGCAAGCCTATGTCATTGAATTAGCATGACTTTATTGCATAAAAATTAGAACTCTCATCAGACATTTTTTCATGTGGGTGGTGGGGACACACACCAATAATCTCTTGCTATTAAACAGATATGAACTTTACATCAATATTAATGTTGTCTCAATCCTTATTCTTTTCAACACCACCTCTTCACACTTATTTTTTATTTTTTTTCCCCTAATCATTACTTTCAACTTGTATTACCATCTGTAATTGGAGGTTAAGGATGAAACTATCCAAGCCAAAGAAGGGTTTGAATTTAGAGAATGAAAAAAGTCTCACTCGCAGGCGAACAAATTTAGCGCTGCATATCACACAATTTCCAGGAGTTTCCACATCAGAAAAATCTTCTTGAAAAGGGCCCATTTGAAGGTTCAGGCAAATCCCCGAACTCTCCCCTCTAAATATCCCTCGCCCGCATGGTATGGTCATGTTTCCATAGCTGTGCAGTTGCACTCATGGGATGTGAGAGGAAACAAGTGAAGATGTGCTCGTACAGGAGCCTCTTGCCTCGAGATTCTCAACTCGGTCCCGATCTCGATCCCGAACAGTGGCATCTTAAGTATCTCGAATCGCTTGCTGATCTCTCACAAAGTGTCCGTACACATCTGCTGAAGAAAATAAACTATTCGCCATAGACCAAGCTCCGAGTATTCAACTTCTCAGGAAATTTTGACTAATGTTATGCTGTGACCCAATGCAGAAAATCTGCTTGTTTGATGAGTCCGCGTTGTAACGGATCCCACGGAAGAAGTTTGAGATCCTTTCATTCTGGATTTTCAATGTTGTTTGCAAAGGAGGGTCAAATCTGCTTCCTGCTCTCGGGAGAAATGGGTCCCACCACTTGTAGCTTCGCCACGAAGCTGATCGACGCTACCCTCATTTCTCTAGTTTCATGCCAGGAGTGCTCGTGCATCATCAAATCGTTGCTGCACGTCTTGCTGTGGCTTGATCGATCACTTGTGTGCATTTCCCTCCATACATGTATGTGTATATGTGTTGTTTTTAATGGTTGATTGTTTGCAGAGTTCGGGTGGCATGAGTGAAGATTCGACTCGTGGTGAGGTGCTTCCGTTCTCATGGTTCCTGGCAGCCGAAACTTTAATCTGATTGAACGGCTTGATTGTATCGAGGTGAGAGGTCATTCACCACAATACAGTCATGGTGATATCTATGTCCATGACAATGAATACCTATTCTCTATTCCTCCTGAACCCACATGTTTTAGATACGAGGGTGTACGATTGCAGTTTTTTTGTGTTTTTCTTTTACTCTGATAGGGCCTTAGAATAGTATCCAGTAGTTTCAATCTTCTCGCATGGTGCCATTTCTTACTGTTTTTTCCCCAAGTGGATGCATGGGGTGTACCCATGTTTTCTTGTGTCTTGTTATTGGACTGCGGCCGATCGTATTTGTATGTTGAGTAATGGTAAAGCGAAAATCGGTTGTAGGGTTTAAGAGCTCGTAGGATATGGAATGATCCACGTACTGTGACCGGAATGCATTCGAGAATGTTATTTTGTGGCAACTATTCATGAGATGGACGTTTTTGTTGTTGTAACATTGACTGATGTCAAAAGCTTTGAGAGAATCAATCTGATGATTTTTCATGCTTATGACTTTCAATTTTCGAGCCTCGGATCATAACTCGTAACGTTCAAATCCCTTTATTGAAATACTTGGATAATAATTTAAGTCCACAATGTCGCTGATGTCATTGACTGCAGGAAGGGGCATTGTAATTCCGTGAGTATTAGATTATGGCAGGACTTGATAATGGAACTTGCATTCGGCTTGAGGTCCTGGAGGAGCTTGACATGTCGACTGTGAAGAGGACGCTCTTTGTGAAAAGTGTTTGGGAGCCAACGAGATTATCTCCAACGAGTTTCTCTCTTGCGATCTCCGATGGGCATCGGGCTTGGACGTTTGAAGGTGAATTTCCCTCCTTTGCAATCTGTTTTCCATTGAGTGGCTTCTGGCTGGAATTCTGCACTGATTATAGAATGTTGTGCACTGAACATTTTACATTTCGGATACTGTAAAGGCTCTGAGACCTTCGTGAAGAAAAGGGCTGAAGTGTGGGACAAGAATGTGAGCTGGGTGATGGACAAACTCAAACTCCTCCTCACTGTGGTACAACCGGGGATAGCTTACCACTTGACTGGGATGCTCGATAATCATAGAAAGGTTCTGCATTCCCTCCAATATTTCCCATCTTCCACTGCTAGTGATGCTTCTTGTAATGTGTTTCGACGTTGTTCAAGCGATCAAACATGAGCTGCCTGAACTGCAGTTTAGATGTTCGGTTTTGCAGGTATCTGCCATTCCTTTTTCCAGCTTCTATCCATTGAGAAAAAAACACCAAGTATCTCAGTTTTTCATGAATTTTAAACAAATAGGCTAGTAGGGGTTTTTAAAAAATTATGATCATTATTATTATTATTTTTAAATGGTCATTTTGAGATAAGTTCTCAATTATCTTTTGAGCTTACCTGTCAAGAGGCGTCCATTCGTAATGCCCGGGGTTGAATTGGGTGCACCGATTGTGCAGTTTTCCTTCGAGATTCAAGACATGGAAACAAATCTTTCTTTGACAGCCAATTTTTCATTGGTCGATGCATCTGATCCAGAAATTGTCACGCGTGATTTGTTAGGTTTTCTGTTGCATGGCAATGAAATACTTACGGTACTTTCAATATACCTGTTTAAGTTGTGTTTGTTTGTTTGTTCATTCCTATTTCTGTGTTTTGTTTTTCTTATTTTCCTCTTGTCGAGCGCATCTTAACGCCTTTACGTAAAATCCAACCGTTTTTCTTCTCTTCAGGGCGAAGCTGTCAGAATTACTATTATCATTAAAAATGATTATTTTACATTAGCAGCTGCCTTTGTGAAAGAAGTTTGAGAGTGATATTCATCTTACAATTGCTTTAGGTGGATTATGTGAAAAAATGCCGAAGTTTTGATCAAGTGCTGGCTGAAAATAAAGCCCTCTCTGAGCAGAACAAGCGCTTCGCCCATGAAAAGAAGCAATTCGAGCAAGCTGTGTACAAGAAGGCACTAACCCTGCAATTTCTATGGTGCTTAGATTGAACTATTCTGAAAGTTTTTGTTTTTTTTTGTTTTGTTTTTTTACCAGATTAAATAGGTCCCATAGGATGCTCATTGTGATTGTTTCTATTTCAGTTTGTAGCGGTCCTCAACTCCAAAAAGATAAAATTGAAGGAGCTTAAGAAGGAGATAGAAAAATGGAAAATTCAGCCTGAATCTAAAGTAGAGAGGGATGACACGACCAGTTCGTCCAGTGGCGAAGATGAAAAGGAAATTGATCACCAAGAGGTATTAAGATCGTCATCAAATAAAAGTATCAGGGTATGGTAAATAATGCAATTATTCGTCAAGAAAAGTAAAGAAATAATAATTTACACTTCCTAATCCAAGTATTCAAACATTGTTCTGCATCAGTTGTATTCGTAATCACGATGATGTGCTGTTTGTAGCAGAGGGAAGATGGATCCAGTGGAAGTTTAATCGGTGCATCAGCCTTCAATGACCCGGATGCAACCCAACCATTTTTGGATGAGATGGAAAACAAAGCCCGTATTACTGAGTTTCCGAATGAAGACGTTCCTTCCAACGTAGTGGCAGCTTTGCTTGAGGACACATCCTACACTGCCCTACCAAGAAAACGGCGTCGGCGTTAGTGTTTATTATTTTAATTGTACCAATCATCGTACATCTCTTCTGTAAGGAGAAAATGCCCAATTATTATGTGGAGAATTTAATAAATATCACTGTCTAGTTCTAGAGAAGAATTTCAAGTTGAAATTTGAAATAAGAACTTGCATCTCAAGTTGATATCCTGACCAAAATCAGTCAAAGTTGAGGAAACACGAGTCTTACAAAGTGGACAGATTTCAGTGGCCTGATATTGTCCATGCGCTCCAGACTAGTAGCACATGGTTGAACTGCTATGTACTCGCCTAAGTTTTACTAAAACCCCATTAAAGCTTCCTTGGTCTATGTGCTTGCTAACTGAGCATGCTAAGTAAACAGCATTCGCCCCTAACCTGCAGCCATTGATACATCTCAGAGGCGTATTATTTTGCCGATATTTCGGTTTTACTCAACTCTTTGGATATTGTTTTTCACAATGGTCAGATCATTTCGCACAGAACACCGCATTCCTTGATTAAGACCTACTTGGAGGTGAGCGGAACAAGCCTGCGGCCACAGACACTTGTGTAAACTACAAACTGGAAACGAAAACAAGTATCCGACAAAAAATTAGCTGGTAAGAAAACCATAAGTGAATATATACATCTATATATCTATAAATATCCACTGCTCCGACCAGTGTATGGATCGACCGTCGCAAGGAAACCCAGTAGAAAAGCCAGCCTGGGGGAGAGAAGAATGTCGATACAGTAGCATGAGATTCCAAACAATCAAGGAACCCTCATACTCCTCACCATGGAGCCACACTGGTCTTGGTGGATGTCGTGATGTATTCATCAATCCTCTCATCTTTCAGGAACGAGCTGTTCATTAATACAAGTTAAAACAAGTGTTGTTTCCTGGTGAGCTGGTGCTCTTCCAGCTGTTCGGCCTTAACTCAAAGGTCCAAGTCTTTCTTTAATACTGGATCCTTGAATCTCCCCTCCTCTCTCTCTTATGGTTTGGGTGTCTGAGGTCTCAGAGTCCTTCAGATCGTTTCTTGATGCTGATGACCACATTTCTGTATGTAATTTAATTTTGGTGCAATTTCGTCAATTGGAGTGTTACTTGCTGGGATTGATGTTGTAGATTTTAGCTCAGGGCGTGGATGGTGGAGGATTTAGGGGTTAGGGTATTGGTGTCGGTGGTTCTTGCTGCGGAATGTTGCCGTTGGATGTTGCGTTTTGGAGAGGAAGAATTTCGGGATTGTGGGTTGTCAATTCGTGAATGAGATCTAGGGGATAAGGCAAGCATGCCACGATGGTCAAGGGCTACGGCATGGTGTGACCATTACGATGCTGTGCAGTCGTGCGCTGTCGTGCTCCTTTACATACAGGTGAATTTTAACTTCGTTTGAACTACTTCTGGTGCGATGTCGTTCTCATGTTGTGATTCTAGGGCAATTCGAGCGTCCGAGCTCCGCAGTGAGTGGGTCACTCCAATTCAAGCAGCTACCCTCGGCCAGGATTCTGTATCTGTATTTACTTGGCAGCCTTCCCACTGGGCATTCGAATGTTTGCCTGCTGATGTAAATTCGATGTACTATCTCTTGCATGTGCTTGAATATGCGTATTCTAAGGGAGTGCCAGTATTTCCTTTATGCTTCTCACTTAATTCTGAAATCTGGTTGTCTGACACAATGGAAATTAGGTGTAACTGAAGTACGTGCACAGTGTTACAACAGTTTCACATCATTACTCTAACTCGGACAGACCTGGCCAAATTGTTACCGCATAAGCACACAGGTCCCTTATGTGTCCCGAATATCTCGTATCTAAATTGAAGCGCTTCAGCGCCTTTCATATGGTGAAGGGTTCATCTAGGGCTTATGGAAGGGCGGGAGTATGGAGAGGCCGGGAGAGTATGAATTCTGGATTGTTTGTATAGTCTCACATAATGTCTTAAAAAAATATGTTTGCGCTTTCATGCAATTGTCTGTTACTGATCATGAGTTGGTGCCGTTTATGAGAGCCAGATACTTGGCTGATTAGGGACTGTTGGTGTAGGTGGCTTGTGCATTAATTGGATCGTTAGGGGCTGTTTACACCGGAATTGTGTTGGCCAACTTCACACTCGCTTTGTTCGCCTTGGTTGCGATTGAGAGCGGCAGTCAAAGCCTAGGTCGAGCTTATGGAGGATTTTTGGCTCTTGCTCTCCTCCTTGACATTGTTTGGTTCTGCCTCTTCACCATCGAAATCAGGTGGGTATCTCTCAGTGAATTGCCGCGAGAAACCTTAACTTGTGTGTTTTGCAGCTGAGAGTAAGTTTTAAATTTAAGAAAATCTGTAATGTCCCTGTCAACTAAGTCTTCTTCCTTTTCTGAGGGAGTAACGCTTCTTGGTTGTGAGAAACTGCAGGCACTCCTGGAATGAAACGCAGCTGGGAAAGTTCGGAGCCTTCTCTGTAAAGCTAATGTTCTGTATGCAAGCTTCAGGATGTGGACTGCGCCTCATTTCCTCCTTCCTGTGGTGTCAGATGTACAGACTTCGTGCAATATCAGAGGCATTGAGTTTGCAAGAGCGAGCCGAGTTTCATGGCAGAAATTCAATGTCAAGTCTTCGTAAGCTGAATGATTCAGTATTAGGGGATGACGCAGAATCTGAACTGCTTGGGGGATCGATTTACGACACAGCTGCCTTTTCCTCTCTTTTTGAAAGTTTCAATCTTCAAAGCGACCTTGACGTTGAGGTACACATTTTATCATCTTGCTTTGATTAGGTGTGAGCGGGTACTGGTGCAGCTTAAAAGGTTATTTTGGTGAATTTGCTAGCCATCTTGCTAACCACTGTCTCATCCTAGTGATTATCGTAATACTTCGTCGCTCAATATAATGCATCTTTTCTTATAAAAGCAAGTTAAAAAATTGCTGATTGTGCATGCTAGTTTTTAATCTGGAAGTTGGATTATGATTTTACTTTTTGAATCATTTTGTTCTGTAAGTACTATCTACAACTAGGGTAGATCATTGACTGCGAATGAACTCGTGGCAGAGTAATGGGCAGAGGTCTGAGGACGAGAGGCCACTTCAAACTCCGCTGCTACTTCGTTAGTCCTGATTAGAGGAGTGATCACGTTCATTCTCGTTTGTAGGATGCATTCTTGAGACGCAGCATCAAGTATGACTGGCGTTTATCAGCCATAGCATATCACTTCATTCACTATGGTGACTTGCTGTACATGATTTGGGCTTGCGTGTTAAGCTTTTATACTTTCCAGCTAATTTGATTTTCTACAATTATTTTACTATGTAGAAGATTCTTATGGTTCGACTTGGTACACTTTTTGCAATTCAAGAGGTGAGCCGGCGATTTTAGTCAAGCCAAACAGACAATATTTTGATATATGCTGGGGCTGTTAAGTCACCCATATATTTCAGTATGAGCAACATTTTATTTCTTTATGAATCAAGTCTCCAATCTCACATTGAAAACACAAAAATGTGAACTATTGTACAAAGCTGTTAAACTTTTATACGTTTGACATGCATTTTGCAGACAATTTGTCTAAATTGAGAAGCAAAATTGCTAACCAAGATTGTTAGGAACAAAATGGTAGGCGGCTAAAAGTGGTTAACCAGTTAAATTCATGAAGTCTAATTCTATGCACACAAGCATTACTAGTAAATTCTTTTTTTATCACTAAGAAAACAAATCACGGTCATCTTTTCCAACAATCTCATCTACACTCCCGATGCTAACCTTGATTGATTATGGACCTCCAACCTTTGATTAAGGAAATCCAATCGCTTTAATCTTCCTATATGTCAAAAACCCGGAGTACTTTCCAGGCGTGATGGAATGTGTCATCACACCTGATGGCAGCCTTTGGCGGTTCAAGGACCGCCTGCCTATACTCTTCCACTCTAGCGAAGAACAGAAAAGCTCTAAGGAGCTGGCAAATTCTTCAAATCAACTTCTTTAAGAAACCAGTCGGGTATGAGCTTGGCTGCGTGGGGATAGAGATCCTTGTAAGAATTTCGGATAGTCACTTCAGCCACCCCAGCCACCCTTGATATGTCTGAAAACAAAAGTAATTGGTTTCAAAATTCCATGGGATAATCAAGAGTCCTAAAATCACCCCATAATGTTTCGTAGCAATTAACCAATCAATTACAAAGTACTTGGTCATCAATAATGTACCACCAGTCAGAGCCTGTGCATTGTAAAATCACAAACTAGCAACCACAAATCTTTACAACTGTTAGACCAATGGATGGAATTACCTTTTAGAGCTTTCTTATCTTTTTCATTAAGCTGTGAGATCATGTATATAGCAGCAGCAGCAACTGATATTGGACTTTTTCTGCATACGCGCACAAAAAGAAACAAATCAAATACTCTGTCAGTACTGCAAATACTATCATATAATTAGTGTGAATAATACAAAGACCTTGCTTGAGATAGGCAGTATCCTTAGAATAGAGGACAATGTAAACCAGACCAATTTACTTCTACAAATTAGTGCATAGATGTGAAGTGAAATAGACGTCACTAACCGGATATCCAGCATCTCTGACTTCTTTACCGTCTCTGTGGCAGCTCTGACCTCGTTGTTTTCCATATTCAGATGCGAGCAGAATCTCCTCTGTAAAAATAGAAGAAACATTTAGACAACAATGTTCAATGTCCAAGATGATCAGTATTAGTCTCAAGAGTACATGATTTGTACGGATATACATGATTACCTCACCAAACAAGAAACTCATCAAGTTCGAACATGGTCAATAAAATTACTAATTGCCTGAGTTCTGATAGATGCAAGCCACAAATGTAGAATAAAAGAGGACCTACCAAGAAGTCACCAGCATGGATTGTTCCCATCTCCATAGAAATACCCATATCCTCTTCTAATTGCTTCACAATAAACTTGGTTGCTCTCCCAATGTCCTTCTTCGATGCTCCATTAGCAACTGAGCATATTTCTGCTCATCCACAAAAAATCTGTAAGAAAATATAGTTACGGAGCATCACCTCTGCAGCAGGAATTTTACCCACGTCGACCGGAATTCGCCATGTCCATATCAGTGCGAATTTACAGGCATGTATACATGTTCACCTAATGCCCAAAGAATCCAATTCAGGTGGATAATTCAGCGCCGAATACCTCAATGTCATCTGTATAGTCCGTCCAAGGATATGATTGATTCAAATAAATCGTTGTCAAGTGCTAAGAGAGTTAAAGTGTAAATCAATTAGCAGGCTAGACGAACAATGCTTCCAAGTGCACTTCTCGAATATGAAATTCTCACAACTTCGAATAAACCTTACGGATTCCCAGGTCTAGCGCTGAATTGCCCACATCCAGGAAAAACATACGGACACGCTCCACAGTGATTGCACTCTGAGCTACTTTCACAGGATTTCATTAAAGAAGAACTGGATCCATCCACCATGAAACTGATGCTAAAAGCCACAACCTAGATATTCGATGGCAGATTTTCACCCCCAGCATACTTGTCGACTTAGCATCTTCCAAAAATGATTGAACATATCCAGAAGTATGCAGACCAGAAAATGGAAAGCCAGAACCCAATCATACTTGACAAGGGACCTTACTACCCGAAACAAATCAATCAGTGAGAAGGTACGACCTTTGAATGTTCGAGGTTTATCTTCCTGTCGGCAAGCGATGTATAAGCAGGCAGCCAGTATCGCATCCTGACTTCGACCACGGATAGATTTCAGGTCTTCCACCTTCTTATATATCTCATTGGCCCGATCCTTCACACCAAAACCGAGGGAGGCATAAGCACCACTCTGCGTATTGCATCATTACATGATCCCATTTCCAAATAATCTCTTTCACTTGCTCATATTTTCAGGTGCAAGGATCTCCAGTGTCAATGGACCAACAAGAGTCCCAACAACTGAAAACATCTGCTCACCTTGATTGTTGACACTAGTCCGAGCCTGAGCCACGCCCCACATCACCCAACCCCTCAATAAATTAATATGTTCGAGTTAATTTGAAGTATTTAGAACCCATTGACCCGAGGAAAGTAATAGTGGAGACCTAATCTCAGTTGTGCATTGCTATTATGAATCCGAACAGCTAGGACAGGGTTAAACCACAAGAAACGTATCTTAAGTACAAACCCTAATTTAAACACAAGCCATGATAACATCATGCAACAGATATTCGCTTCCCTTTCATGCCAAGCGCTACCACTCGCATAGCGCTGTGATTCTAATGCTGTTAAGGAAAAAAATGTACAGAATACTATGCACAACAAAGAGCGCAAGTTAACTGTAAAGCTGACAGCAATAGTCTAATGAGCATGTCTCAACATTGTCGAACAGAACTTTGCCGCTATGACAGGTTATGCTTTCCTCTTCAAACTGAACTATGGGGAGCCGCTAGGAAGAGCGAGAGTGATATTAAGCGTACCTGTCTGCCATGGTTCCAATTGATCGAAAAGCAATGATAAGAGACCGATCAGGATTTGAGCCCCTGTTCTGCCAACGTCCAAGAGATGACATGAAATCGCCCTGCGCACCGTTGGGCTTGGATATGATGGTTGACAGCCCACCATCTGTGAGGAGGGGATTGGAAGGACCACCGACACGGACTGGGTCGCTGGAAGTTGAATCCGAAAACGTTCGCCATTCCGAGCTTTCATCTACGGAATGCTGCTCTAAGACTAATCCGCATTCTGCACACACCATGTCCCCCGCGGCATGGTCCACTACCACCTCTGTCGCCTTCCGACACTCAGGACACACTGTCTTGTTCATCTTCGGATACTTTGCGCTTTCAGATTAATGCAAAACGAACTGCTCTCGTCTGGACGTCTGGACTTGAGCTCCCCCTCCAATAACTGCAACTCAAGGGAGAAATTTATGTCGTCAAGCAACTACCCAAACCCATTCATATGCCACTCCACCGATGTTATAGCCAAAGCTCGAATCTTCCCCTCAAAGATCGATGTCGGCACCAAACGCAAGAGTTACTGGAACAAACGAAAATTAGGGTTTCTACAAGTGTGGATAATTCTTCACGCAATTCACCACGAACCCAACAACAAATCGCATATTCCTTAGATCACTCCAGCCATCTCTCAACATCTATCTCAGCACCATAATCACACCACCACTACATCATTGAAATTCCAAAACCTACGGCTGTGTTATTCCTCTGTATTAGTCGCGTTTCCTTGAATTTTCGACCCAGCAAGCAGTGTCAGCGTGAGAGGACGAGTTCGGTTCCGTGAAGAGGTATACACAGGGTGCTGGTTGTGAAGAGGTATACACACATGGGTGCTGGTTGGGCACTGGGCTACGCTCTCTCGGCACCAGACGAAGAGGGCACAAGCGCCGTGGACAACAAGTGAGAATGTGGATGTGCGGCGCTACTTATGCTTGTCAGTGGTCATAGGACGCGTCTTGATTCCCGAATCCCGTTGCCGCGCAATCTTCAGCCGCAAGTCGCAGACCCGGCTTTCGGCTCAAGATTGCGCGGCAGCAGGTCCACGATGAGAACCTGCTTCTGCAATTCCATGGCCACCTATCGCCGAAGCCAGTTGGAAAGTCGGTGCTCATCTGCTGGCTGCTGCTTCCCCCTGGCCCCACTGGCCTTACCTTGCCCCCTACTTGGCTTTGGCTCATTTGGCTCTCACTCTCTGGCTATGGCCACGGCGGCTTCTTCTTCCTTGGCCTGCGCGTCGGAGCACGGCCACCCACCCTCCTACCCTTCCGACAGATGAACGTCCGCATTCATTTAGTAGAACTCGTGCATGAAAAGTTGATGGCTACCATATTAGTTGGATTTTGTTGAGAATGTTTAGAAAGACACAAGAGTAATAGTAAGTCATACACACAAGAGTAGTAGTAAGTCATACACACACAAGAGTAGTAGTAAGTCATACACACAAGAGGGTTTCTAAGGAGAGAGAGAGCTTCACACATAAAAATTTGTTCATCTGGTTGTGTCTCGTATACAAGAAGAGAAAAGAAGAGAGGATAAATAGTACTTCTCCACTAGATTCTAAATACTGTAGCTATAATATTTACTGTAGTCCATAGTAAATATTATGGAGAGCGTCGGCTACATTTAATGATCTCAACACTTCTCCTCACTCATCATAATATTTACATAATATAAAATTTGTATAGAATTATGTTCTATACTTTTTTGTGATCTTGCAAGATCAACAATTGTTGCCTCATTAAAACCTTATCTAGGAAAACCTTATTTTATTTAAGGATAAAACCATAGATGAAGAAAAAAGAGTACAACATCATTTTCTTTAATTATTTAAAGAGCTCATTAACTTTCTTATTCAAGAAGAGCAAGTCACCGCATACTAATGCCATAAGTAAGTCGACAAGGTTGCTTAATGGGAGAGCTTTGGTGAAGAGATCAGTAAGGTTATTTGTAGATTCAATTTTCTTAATTATAAGTGCTTGATCAATAATCAAGTCATGGATATAACTAAAATACTTTGGATCAATATGCTTTGTCCTTTCGCCTTTAATCAAACCAACTTGTATTTGTGCAATATAAGCACTATTATCTTCATGCAAGATAGTTGGAGAATCATCATATGAAAATCCACAGGTTGTTTGAATGAATTTATCAATTGATCGCAACTAAATACATTCTCGAGATGCTTCATGTAAGGCAATAATTTCTACATGGTTGGATGAAGTTGCAGTTATTGTTTGTTTCACTCATTTCCATGATATTACAGCTCCATGTTTTAAGAATACATATCATGTTTGAGATTTAGCTGTTGCAATATCAGATTTATATCCTGCATCTCAATATCCAATCAATTTTGGATCTGCGAATTGTATGTAGTATAATCCCAAGTGTTCAGTATCTTTTAAATAATGTAATAAATATTTGATGCCATTCCAATGTCGTAGTATTGGATGTGCACTATGTCTTATAAGAACACTAACTGCAAATGTAATATCTGGTCTTGTAGATGTAGCTAAATACAAAAGTGCTCCAACCGCTGCGAGTGTCAAGGATAAGAACTCGATAAAAAAGTAATTTAGAAAAGTGAGCCTTCACTCAAAGAAAGGTAAAAAAATATAAATAAACAAGTATGAATATTGAAAGAGAAATTGGAATGGCTATTGCCAAAAGACAAGAAAATTAGAAACCCTAGAAACTAGACTGGAAGTAAGAAAGGAGTTGATAAGAGTGAAGAAGGATTTACTCTTGTTTCTATATATACTATCTAATTAAGGGCTATGTGGTGACGTTCTATAGGACCTCCAATAAGTGTTGACTTTGCAAGACACATGCCTTGACTTACAAGGCAAGTTTTTCTACGTGTGGGCCGCATTGTTAGCTTGGTCTTCAAGCTAACAACATGTGTGGCACATAGCTAACTTGTTGACGACGTTTCTAATCCAAAAAGTCAATTAAAGACACCTATAAAGTCAAAATAGTGTCTATGAAGCTTCTAAAAAGCTACCATATCAAATGCTATAGAATTAACTTATTTTTATCTACTTTTATTTACTTCTATCTATTTATATATGTAATTATTGGCTTATATGAGTATGTTCGGGACATAACCTCCTCTTTTAGAGACGAGTTCCACAAAGAGTGATCATCATATGTTGAGAAAATCTATGATGCAACAAATTGTATTTGCCACATACTCTGATCTTTATTCTCTTTGAAGATGATTGATAGGGCCTCTCAACCATCGGTAGTGTCCCATATCAGGGCGGGAAGACCACCCAGTTATTTGATCATTGTTGAGGCCTTCATAACTTCCTTCGAATAGAATATTTGAAACACCATGAGGAGTTGTTTCTATCTCTAGTAAAATCACCAAACATCAGGAGTCCCTTCCCAAGTCGTAATACTAAACGCGTTGTATCTCGCTATCTATTTGAGGAAGAACATGTCATTCTTGAAGATCTTCATCTCGATTGCATCAACTTGAAGGTTGTGACAATCGTAATATCTCGTCCGATAAGTCAACAAATGAAGGCTCTTGAGTCGAATCAGTTGGTTGTTGGTTTTCCATCTCCTGAGCGTCACAATTACAAAGAAGCTACAAACAAGGATTGAAAGTAGAATGTTATCTTGCCTAGATGTTGTTTCTTTTATAAAGAAGGTTTTTATCTTGATTTTGATGGATGTCGTCGATGAAAAGCCTCCACCGCCTTTGCTGCATTTATAAGATTCTTTATTGGCTCCCATGTGCGTTCACTAATATCATATCCGTACTTATGGACAAGATATTCCAATTTATTTTGGCACCGCCTAGAATCTAAGACTTCTTTTACTTCAAACTCTTCAATATTATCCACTTCTATAAGAAGAGGTGGACCTTGTTGTCTTCTTGGTATATCCATTGTCTTGTATGGTTCAAGAAGATACACGTGGAATACTAGATGGATTTTCATTGACTCCGGTAGATGTAAACGATATGCGACTGGATTGATTTGTGCAAAAATAGAAAATGGTCCCAACCTTTGATAGTCTAACTTGTCACAATGACGAGGAGTCTTGATATTATGACAAAGTAGCCATACCTTATCACCTAAGTGGAATGGTCGTTGTTCCTTTTGATAGACATCTGCATTGACCTTTTGTTGTTCTTGAGCTTCTTTTAACTGCACCTTCATCGTTGCATGTAACTCTAATAAATGAATTGCCAAATCTTTTGCAGTAGGATTATCAACTTTTGAGAAGTCAAAAGTATCAAGTTGTGGATGATAACCATAATTGATAAAGAAAGGTGTTTGTTTTGTAGAAGAATATACCATATTATTATAAGCAAATTCTGCCAATGGTAAAAGAATTATCCAATCATCTTATTGGTAGTTAATGATACATCTTAAATATTGCTCTAAAACTTGATTAATACGCTCTGTTTGTCCATCAGTTTGAAGATGGAATGCTGAAGATAGTTTTATATCCACTTTTAGAATCTTGAAAAGAGTCTGCCAAAATCTTGATATAAATTGAGTTCCCATATCTGATATAATATCCTTGGATAATCCATGATAGCGATAGATATTGTCAAGAAAGAGCTTAGCTGTTTCTTCACTTGTGATAGATTTTATATATGGTATAAAATGTGCCATCTTGGTAAAACGATCTACCATCACAAATATAGAATCATAAGAACTTGAGATTGGAAGATCCGTGATGAAGTCTATAGAAACAGATGGCCATGGTTGTTTTGGAATGGATAATGGCTGAAGAAGTCCAAAAGGTCAATGACGAGGAGTATTTGATCTTGAGCAAACATCACATGATTGTACAAAATCTTTAACTGCCTTCCACATTTGAGGCCACCAAAAATCTTTAGATATTAGCTCCAAAGTCTTATTGTATCCAAAATGTCCTACTGCTAGAAAGTCGTGACGAGCTTCAAGAATATGTAAATGTTGTCGTATGGCGTGATTTGCTATCTGGGAATACACTGGGTATCTAGCTGTAGAGAGTGTACCTTAAACCTTTATAAGATTCTTTTCTTGGCTTCCAAAACTCCTTTATTTTTGTATAAAACTCCAAATATAACAAAATCCCTTCAAAACATATTTTTTCCGCGAAGGGTTTTCTCGCCCCGAACTTTAAAAAATCATAACTATTGATCGAACCGTTCAGTTTGTTTCAAATTTACAAGATAGGTAGAATTTATCCTTAACTTGTACCACAAAAAAAACCAACTACAAATTCACTCCCGATCTTCTGAAATCTAAGAAACCCTAGCAGACACTCCAAACCCTAATTTACAAGCATCCGAAAACTATTTTCCTTATATCTCAAAAACCCGAACTCCAAATGACATAAAACTTATGCATAAAGTTTACTAACATGAAATTACACGTTCTTTGAAATTTTGAGCCAAAACCTCACAAAATTGCTCAAGATATAGCTCAAGAGACAAACACTAGTAAATCAATTTACTTACTACCCTTAGATTGCATGTGCTGACTTCAAAATCCAATAACTCCTTCATCCCAACTTAGAATCCAGTAAGCAGTATTTGAAAAGTTTAGCCGCAAAAGTGCTCTTTCCAGTCGCGGTTGCCGATCCTCAATTGCCATCTGTACGCGTGCGTTATGCCCAAAAGAGTGACAGTAGGTCCAAAACTAACACCTTAACTTTGAGCGCCTATAACTTCTTCATAAAAACCTCAAATGACACAAAACTGGCACCAAAACCTTAATCAAAAACCTAAACCTTCTGACCCTAGCCTTCAAAGTTCGAATGGCCTCGAGAAACTAACCCTAATCACTAATATGGCCTCGGGTAGCCTCCTCAAAGCCCATTGGTCATGATTTTTGACCAATAGGAATGGAGATTTTTATTTTTCATCTCCATTCATATATATTGGTGCCCTAATTCCTCCCTTTGCTACCAAAATCCTTCTTCAATCCTTTTTCTTATAAGATTTACATAATGTATGCTCTAAACACCAAATGAAAGAATCAAAATAAGTTTTTAAATGTCACCAATGTCTAACAAAAGTAACTCTAAATATTTAGAAGTTACTATCAACCAAAACCAATCTTAAAAGCCACTATCAAAAAGAAATTAAAGTTATACAAATTCTATAGTAATCTTTTTAAACAACCTCTTCTCAAAGTAATAATCAAATTATATCCTACAACCAACTAAAATCTACTAACATGGCTCTTACCATATTACTTAATAAATTATATATTAAGTACATAATTACATTATTTTTATATAGTAGCCGAACCACAACACGACAACGTGCTTCTCCTTCTGGAAGATATAGACATCCTTCGAAATAGAGTAGGTTGTTCTTGAATTCGAATTTAGAAGAATCATGAGATTTAGAAGAATTATTCTTGATATCATGAACAAGAGGGTTTGAAGACATACTTAATTGTATTTTCTTGAGAAAAGTTAAATCAATAGTCAATGTTGATTTTATTGCTCGAAGATGAAATTGCTCCGGCTTCAAGAGAACCATTCTTTGTTGCTCAAAAGCTTTATCTCTTTCTTTAGGTGCAAGATAAGAACGTCTAGACAAGGCATTGAACAAATCTTGTTGTTTTCTTGGTCGATAAGTGATGATAAATTTGAATCTTGATAAAGACATACTCCAACGAGCTTGACGACAATTTAATATGCATGCTAACATAAAATACTCAAGGTTCTTGAGATTCGTATATATAATGACTAGACTGGAAGCGCCTTCTAGATAATGATGCCATTCATGAAAAGAATCTACAATTGCAAGAAGTTTTTTGTCATGGATCTTATAATTGATTTCTGCAGCTGAGAATTTTCTTGAATGAAAGGCTACTAGATGAAGTTTGTCATCTATTCCCATTTGTGACAAAATCGCACCCAGAGCAAAGTCTGATGCATTTGTTTCCATAAAGAACGCTTTGAAAAACTTAACACGATACAAGTTTGGTGCAGAAATAAATGTTGTCTTTAAAGATTCAAGAGAAACTTCTGCTTCATGATTCCATTGGAGTTTGTCTTTACAAGTCAAACGTGTAAGTGGAGCTGCAACTCAAGAGAAGTCTTTGATGAAGATCCGATAGTAGTTGGCAAATTCCAAAAAGCATTGGACATCTCTTACCGTTTTTGGGATTTTCCAATAATAATAGTTTGAACTTTCTTAAGATTCATCATAAGTCCATCATTTGAAATGATGTAACCTAAGAAATTGACTTGAGTAGTGTGAAATACACACTTTTCTATCTTGGCATAGAGTCTCGCATCTCTTAATTTTTGTAACACATGATGAACATGAAGTTCATGTTCTTTTGGATTCTTAGAATAGATCAAAATGTCGTCTAGATTACAAACTACAAAATCATCCAAAAACTCTCGAAAAACATCATTCATTAGATGTTAAAAAGCTATTGGTGTATTTGTAAGTCTAAAAGGCATGACGCTGTATTTAAAATGTTCATATCTAGTTCGAAATGCAAGCTTCCATTCATCTCTTTTTTTTGATGTGTACTAGATTGTATGCTACTCGAAGATCTATTTTTGTATAGATCTTAGTTTGATTCAGTTGATCAAAAAGTCCAGATATTAAAGGTAGTAGATACTTGTTGTTGATGGTAATCTTGTTGAATCCTCGATAATCAACACACATCTGCAATGATCAATCTTTTTTCTTTACAAATAGAATTGGAGCTTCTACCGGAGATTTAAAATGGGGTATGAAATTCTTCGCTAGATTTTCTATAATATACTCCTTGAGTTCAGTCAATTCATTTTGTAATAAACTGTAGATTGATTCGAATGGCGGTTGTGTTCCTTCTTGAAGATCAATTGAGCAATCATAGGGACGATGTTTTGGGAGTGTATCCGCATACTTTTTTTCAAATACATCTTGAAATTCTTGATATTGGCCTTGAATGCCATGTGAAGTCTTTGCACCATTAGAAATGGGTGTGGCATAAATAATATATGGTGATTCTTTCATAGCAGCATGCAAGAAAGCTTTTACACCTATAAACACAGGTTTAATTGAACTAGACTTATGACTCTCTAATTGATTAATTATAATATTAGTTATACTTTTAGAGAAAGTAAGAGTTCGGAAAATCCAATCTATTTGAGGGTTGTATTTTTCTAACCACGATAAACCTAAAATAACTTGATTAGAGAAAGATCTAATGATATTAAATACTACAAAGCTATTATGACCATTAATTATTACTTCTATAGGAATGGTTTTGTGAGTAATATCTCCAGAAGACAATGGACAACCATCTATGACTTCTATATGAATATGTTTAGTTTTCTTTACTAAAGATATGCTATGCCTTTTAGTAAATTCTTCATCTAAGAAATACGCTTAGACTCCTGAATCTAACAAGCTAGAGGCTTTGTAATCTTTAGGTCCTAAAATAACATTTAATGTAAAACAAGGAGAAGGCTCTGAGGAGAGAATAGGACCTTTACTAGATGTTATGCAAGGTTCTAGCTTCACGGTCCCTATTGTAGCTGGACAAACTTGTATTTTGACATATTATCTTCTTTCATAGCCATACTCCTCATTTTGTGGTTGTGTCATTTCTTTGAACAATGTTGAGTAGTGTGTTTTAGTTCTCCACAATATAAACATAATCCTTCTTGACGACGACGAGTCTTTTCTTGCTCAGTAAGAGGTTTGAAATATATTGCATCAATTTACATATCCTCTACTTTCAAATGTATGTGTTGAAGAGATGTTGGTGTTGCCATTGAATTATAGTAACATTGTGGTCCACTTGTACGGTTCTCAGATTGGAATTCAAAAAGGTGATTGTCGCACTTTATAACAAAGTCAATTGCTTGACTCAATGTTTGAGGATCAAGTAAGTTGAGCATTAATTTTTTTACCTCATATTATAATCTGTAGAGAAATTGGCTAATAAGTGCAGCATCATCCCACTTGATATTAGTTGCAAGTTATCAAAATTATGAAGCATACAACGTTACTGATCGATTGCCTTGTCATAAAATACAGATCTTATTGGTTGTAACATAAATTGCATCATGTTCTCCATACATGGATCGAAACTTCATCAAAAAAGCCTCTAGATTATCTAATATTGGATCTCGTCGTTCAAGAAAAGATGAAAACCATGATAGTACAGAACTTGAAAGAAGCATACTAATGAATCTAACTTGCGATCTTGGAGTTGGATAACTTAAGGGTTGAAGTTCAATTACAAGTTGTACTTGATTGATAAATCCTCGAAACTTAGATCTGATGCCATCAAACTTCTCGGGTAGGACAATTCTTGATTCTCTAACACTGGAAGGGCATTCCACCATAGGAGAAAGCACATGATTTGGTACAGATGTTGAAGCAGCTCCAACCATTTCTATATCTTGACTTCCTGCCAATCTTGTTACTCCTTGTAGTGGTAAATTGAATTGATGCATCGCAAGCATTAATTCCCTCAATTGCTCTTGCATTTGTGCCATTGCACTCTTTATTTCAATAAGTTCTACTATGATAATACTTAGAATAGAGAAGATGTCTAATATTGCTCAAGACAAATAGAAGAGAGGACTTGAGAACAAAGAAAATACTAAAGACAATATCAATTTAGAAGAGGGTAATCCGCAACTTCTAATATGCTTATATCTTATAAAAAAAAAAGGGATAATCCACTCTTAATCAAGATTAGACAAAGCTCTGATATTGTAGGTATATTCTTGTCAATCTGTCAAGGACAAGAACTCGATGAAAAAGTAATTCAGATAAGTGAGCCTTCACTCAAAGAAAGGTAACAAAATATAAATAAACAAGTATGTATATTGAAAAAGAAACTGGAATGGCTATTGCCAAAAGACAAGAAAACTAGAAATCCTTGAAACTAGATTGGAAGCAAGAAAGGAGTTGACAAGAGTGAAGAAGGCTTCACTCTTGTCTCTATATATACTATCTAACTAGGGGGTCTTATAGAAATTCATGTGACGTTCTATAAGACCTCCAATATGTGTTGATTTTATAGGACACATGCCTTGATTTACAAGGCAAGTTTTTCTACGTGTGGGCTACATTGTTAGCTTGGTCTTCAAGTTAACAACATGGATGGCACATGGCCAACTTATTGACCACGTTTATAATCCAAAAAGTTAATTAAAGACATCCAGAAAGTCAAAGCAGCATCTATAAAGCTTCTAAGAAGCTTCCATATCAAATACTATAGAGATAACTTAGTTTTATCTATTTTTACTTACTTCTACCTATTTATATATGTAATTACTGGCTTACATGAGTATGTCCGTGATAGCAAGGTATGGATATTGGTCTCCCAATATTTCCTCATCCTCCTCGCATGGATAGTATGGATCATGACCATCATGACCATGTCCAACCATTAGTGTAGACAATAGATAAGCATTAATCATATTAAATCTTTGCAAGCTTTGTCTAATATACGTTAATTGGTAGAAAAAAATGCTACCATCTATTAAATGCATAATTTGAAGACCAATGTAGAAAGTTATTTTTCCTAGCATTTTTATCTCAAAGTCATGTATAAGTAGTTTGTAGCTATAACACATGTAGATGTAGTGCCCACTAGGTTAAGATCATCAACATATACAGTGATGATTACAAAACTAGTTTTATCTTGTTTGATAAAAAAATAAGGAATTAGTACATCACTTATAAAATTATTTGTAATTAAATAATCTCGAAGATGTTGATACTATATGTGTCCAAATTGTTTTAAACCATACAAGGCCTTACATAATTTAATACCACAATATTTTCCTAGAGTGGGTCGATTTGAAGTTCCTGTTTTTAAGCCAGGTGGAACTTTCATATAATTATTTGCATCAAGAGAACCATATAGATATGCAGTTACTACATCCATCAGATGCATTTTAAGGGTGGCATGAACTTTCGTTCCAATAATATATCAAAATGTAATTGAATCCATGACAGAAGAATATGTGGATTCATAATCAATGCCAAATCGTTGAGTAAATCCTTGAGCAAAAAAACGAGTTTTATAGCGGATTATTTGGTCTTGAGCATCTCGCTTGCATATTAATACCATTTTATATCCCACAAGGCGAGATGTAAGAGTGTCTACAATTGGACCAAAGACTTTCCTCTTACTTAAAGAGGCATTCTCCTCATCAATAGCAGTTTTTTATTTTGACCAATCTAAGCGATACATCACCTCTTCGATGGTTTGAGGTTCAAGATCGTCTTCTTTACAAGAAAGGGCTTCTATAATCATATATGAAAATGATTCATCTACCTTAATAGATGGTCTATCCCAAATATCATCTATAATATAATACAAAATAGATAATTCTTTAGTCAACTTGTTCTTATTCCTTCCAATTCCAAGATTTTTTTTCATAGGAATTGAAGATATATTATGCATGGATATATCATCATGAATTCGTAGTCCTATAAGATGTGTGGTAATTTCTTGAAAAATAATACCAAGATTAGTCAATTTTATAGCTTTCTTCTTATGTGGTTGCTTATCTGGTCTACGAGTTCTTTTAGTTGTTGTTGTTATAACTTGAGGTATTATAGTCAATGGCATTGCAATCTAAGCAGGTGCATTCTGAGCCTCATTAATAGGAACTCTTGTAATTCTAGGTACATCATTGAAGCCATCAAGTATTTCATATGCAATCCGTTTTAGATGCAAAATCTTAGCAACTTTAGTTTCTACTAAAGATGTCCTAGGATCAGGATTCATTGTAAACGTTGTCGTGTTGTAACACGAGTATACTGTGAGAATATAAAGAAAGGGGACTTTTATTAATGTTCAGTTACCTCGAATATTGGGAGCAACGACCAACTCCAGTGCAAATACTGAGTGGCCAGGTTCAGTCACCCCGTTACAGTCAGCCGGGGCATACTGAAATGCTCCATTCGATTCCAATAACGGGAGTCAGCAGGAAGAGAAAGGACCAATTCACACGACAGGTGAGCTGGTTCGAAGAGCCAATTGGATCCAATTTCAAGAATCCAATCCGGGTCCTCTTACCCAATATGAGACCTGCATTGGTTGGGCAACCCAATGCAGTCTAATTACGAGAAAATCCAGGTCTTACTACGGGCCTCAGCCAGTCTGACGCGAAGAGCCAATTGGATCCAATTTCAAGGATCCAATCCGGGTCCTCTTACCCAATATGAGACCTGCATTGGTTGGGCAACCCAATGCAGTCTAATTATGGGAAAATCCAGGTCTTACTACTGGACTCTTATCCAATATGAGACCTGAATTGGTCGAGCGATTCAATGTGGATCCGAGTACGGGATTTCGATTCTGTTTCAGGTTGTCCTATTCTTTGTTTCAGAGAACGTTGTTTTCGGTAAATGGATCTCTTAAAGGTAAAAACGGAGGAGAAAGCTCTGACAGCGGGAGCCAATTTTGGATCTAAGCTCTGACGATGGGAGCCAATTCCGGATCCAAGACGGAAGATTGAAGAAATTCAGAGGATAAGGTTAGGGGAAGAATGAGAGGGGGGGAGGGGGGGGGGGAGATTTTGGATCAAAGAGCTAGCTTCAAGTTTTTTCAAGGTTACTAGTTCGGTTTCATTGGAGGTTTTTGAAGATCAAGGGAATTGGAGAGGAGCTTCATGCTTCGGGTCGGGGAAGAAAAGACGGAGAATTGGATTTTTCTTCTTCATAGAGTTTTGGGAAGACTGAGGCAATCGTTGCTGAAGTCAGTGTTGTAATGGTGAATCGGGATTTTTTTAATGAAGTGGATTTGATTACTCTTGACAGTTTTGTGAAATCGAGTGATGTCTGTGATTGAAGGATTAAAAGGGTGTCTATAGGATTGAGTATGTGGAGTGAATGAAATTTATTGGGTTAATCTAACAAGACAGTCAGTGGATACAAGATTGTAAGTACAAAGCGGTGTCGTACTGTAATTACTTATAGTATGTAAAAATTAGTGAAAATATGTAATATTTTTATAAGTCTTAATGTGAGTTAGAATAGTTAGTATGTTAATTTAAAATGAATTGAAATAAAAAAAATTATTTGGAAGTTAATCTAGTTTGATCATAGAGTTTATATTATATAGGATTTAGATAGTTAGTATAAAGATTAAGGGAAGGGAGGAGTTAAAAGATGAAAATATAACTAGAAGGAGGCTTATTGGGAAGGATGAAAGTAAGGCATGGTTGGATGAAGGCAAGGGGTGAAGAACTTCATCTCTATTGGTCGAATACCATGCCCAATGGGGTTTGAGGAGGCTGCCCGAGGCCATATTAGGAATTAGGGTTCCTCTTTCGAGGCCATTCAAGCTTTTGAGGCTAGGGTCAGAAGGTTTAGGGTTTTGGGTATAATTTGGGTGAAGATTTTGTGTGATTTCGAGTTTTTATGGAAAAGATATGAATGTTCAAAGATAAGGTGTCAATTTCGTACCTACTGTCTCTTCTTTTGGGCATCACATACGAATACGGAGAGCAACGGAAGATCGGCGACAAGATTTGAAGAGAGCATTTTCTTGGCTACACATTCTACTTACTGTATAGTGAATTCTAAGATTGGGTGAAGGAGTTATGAGGCATTGAAGACAGCACTTGTAATTTGAAGGCAGTAAGTATATCGTTTTGTTGCTAGTTATGGGTGAAGCCATATCTTGAGTTTTTGGACGAATTTATGGCTCAAAATTTCCACAAGTGTGTGTAATTGGGTTAAGAAGCTTTAGCTCAAAGTTTCATAGTATTTGAATAATTACTTTGTGAGATATGAAGGAAGTTGTACATGGGTGTAAAAAAGATAGGGTTTGAAGCTACAGTTAGGATTTTCAAGATATCACAAGATCCGAGACGAATTTACGGTTGAATTTTGTTGTGGTAGTTGCTAAAGCTATATCGGTACTCCATGTAAAATTTGGAGTTGTTTAGACGGTTAGATCGTAAGTTATGAGCTGTTGAACTTTGGAAAAAATTCCTCATAAGGATATATAAGTTTTTTATAACACCTTATCAAGTATTTTGGTGTTCTTTGGATTTTAAGGCTTGTATATTGATGTAATTGCTCCAAAGGAGAGGAGTTTATATATATAAAATTGTTACCCTTATATTTCAAATTTGATTGAGTATTTAGTGACAGCAAGAAGCCCAGCGCTTTCTTGAGGCAAACTCTCTCTACCCCAACCTATTTGGTGCTTTCACTGAGAGAGCCTTAAGGCACTAAAATTCTCAATAAGTTAGAATGGAGGATTAAGTTCCAGGGTTTGGATTACCAAGTGGAGTAGGTGCTCATGATTTATTCAGGGCATTTGCTCAATTCATGGAAGAAAGGCAACAGGTGCATGGGAAGGATAAGAATACCACCAAAGCTTTACAAGTAGTGGTAGTTAAGGTTGGGAGGTTTGATGGGAGGAACATCGCTAAGTTCCTCAGGGTTTATACATGTGAAATGGAAGTGCATCAGGTTTCAGAAGTAAAGATGATTTCTACCTTTGATTTGGCAGTGGTACCAGAAATCAGAGAGAGGGTGCAAGAGTTGCATACTGAGACTATATCATGGAAGAAATTTGAAGAACTCTTAAAAGATGAGTTTTTTGAGGAGGATTCAGAAAGAATGACAAAACAAACTTTTTTGGATTGGATTGATCAAAGGCCAGGGAATCAAATGGCTCCCAATGAATTAATCATGGAATTTGAGGCCAAGTTTGGACAGTTACCACGACAAGAGAGGCAGCTTTTGGAAACAAGGAAGATTGGATTGTTTTTGCAAGCAGCTGATGAATATTTGGAGGATAAGCTACTCTTTTATCTAGCAGACAAGACATCTGAGAGTGGTTTTATTAATGATTGGAAGCTAGTAAAAGAGACAGTGGGGCTTTTGGCTAGGCAACAAAAGATTAAGACTCGTGGATTATTACCAAGGTTGGAGCCAATGCCTGCATCTTAAAATCTAATGCCACCTCAAAACGGAATCAAGACTGTTAAGGATGGTACTCTTGAAGAAGTAATTAAGGGCATACAGGACTTGAAGGTGGAAATGACTGAATTGAAGAAATCCCAGATGGCAAGCTCATCAAAGACAATTAAAGGCTCAAAGGGATTTATAGAAAGATGTATGTGGTGTGACAATCCAAACCATAAGCGTGGTGAGTGTGATAGCTATAAGGCTGCAATCAAGGATGGTATTGTGTATTTCAAAGAGGGCAAGATAAGACTCACAGGGTCAGATGAGCCTCTAAAGACTAATTTTGGAAAGGGTGGCATGAAAAAATTAGTAGAGGAGCAAACATCAAAGAATAGTGCCATAAAAGGGGAAGGAGCTGAGTCTTATTCTATTACAGTTGAACAAAAGGGAGTTAAGGCTGTTTCTTTGCCAACTAAAGGAGTCATGATGAGGGGAGCTGAAGCTATCAGAAAGAAAACTGGGTGGAATGATCCAGTTGATGCTATTAGCATTAAAACATATTTGTGTGGAGACAAGCATTATGATGATATGTATGATGCTATGGTTGAGGAAAAAAGAGGTAGAACTATTCATGAAGAGGATGTTATTGAGCCTGAAAACAAGAGGAGATCTCCAAGAAATAAAGAAGCTTCTAAGGAGTAAAAAATTGAGAAGGTATCTTCTTCTATTCATCCTGGTAGTGCACCATTACCAAAAGAGTGGTGGGAGAAGGGCAAAGAAAAGGAGAAAGAAGATAAAAGCAAACTTAAAGGTAAAACTCCTACTTATAAACTTCAATCTGAGATTGAATCATCTTCAGATATGAAGAGTATTTTAGAGGAGAAGATCTTGGATGCAAAGATTGAATTCACTCTAAGAGAGGCTCTAGGCATAGCCTAGATGGATTTTCATGAATTAATCATCAATGTGATAAAGAGGAAGAGACAAATGACAGCAGAAGCTATTATGGTAGAGGCATTGGATACTCAGGTAACTGTGGATGAAGAAGAAGAGATAGGACAGGTATTTGCACAATTTGCAATGCCTAAAACTAGAAATAAGGTTGATATGGAAAACAAGGTTTCATTTAAACATGTTGAAGGTAAAAGAGAGCATCAAGTGGAATGCATACTTTTGAGATTTACAGGGATAAGAAAGGATGCACAAGAAGCAAGTGTTAATACTTGCTCCAAATGTGAAAATGAGGGAATAGAGAGTAGTAGTTATTCAGTTTCTTATTGGGCTAGAGCTACTACAGAAACATATGTGAGATTGGGGGACTTTAAAGATCCAATTTTGGCCCTGGTTGATCATGGATCTGAAATCAACATCATGTCAAGGAAGATATATGAGAAGAATAAGTGGCCAATTGATATCAACCATGGTTGGGTAATTAGAGCTGCAAACAATCAACAAGGTGATTTACATGGAGCTTGTCCAGCTGTAAAGACTAGAATTGGAGATGTAGAAGTAGAGCAAAATTTCTTTGTGCAAAACTCTGCTACATATCCGGTAATACTTGGTCAACCTTATATTACAGCTGCTAGAATGGAGACTAGAGTCTTGAATGATGGTTCACATTATGCCAGAATTCGAAGTTGGGATGGAAGAAAAGCTGTGCAATTTATTACTGTGATACCTATACATAAGAGACACAGAGAACAATTAAGAGGGATGTCCTTGGAGCCAGGAAATAACTTTGTGGATTTCTAAAAAGCTCCCTTGTAAGATGGGGGCACATGGGTGCAAATGATTCATCTACAAACCCCAGTGTAGATAGTATGAGTTTTAGATTTTTGAACTTATCTAGTAATGGATTTGTGAGTGTTCAAAAGGTTAAAGATTTAGATTCTATAAAGAAAAAAAGGATAAAGAAACAAGAGAAGAACTTAAAAAGAGTGGGTTTAGTTTCAAGTGATGAAGCCATAGTTGGAGTAATAGAAGAAATAGGTTTGGAAGATGATTTGGTAAAGGTTTTGGAGAATCTGGCTATAAACATAGATGGAGATGCTATAGTAGAAATATATTCAAGAAGGACTTATGAAGGATTAGAAAGGATGGTAGCAAATGGTAGACTTGCTACAAACTATGGGTTAAAGCATGAGGCTAGAGTACAAACTAAATATAAAACTGTGGCAAGAAAGGTAAAGCCTGTAGCTACACAATTACCAGTTGATAATATGGAGCATATTAAATAAGCAGTTATGGAGCCAAGTCTAAGAAAAAGGCGTCGAATTGGACATCAATTTACACAAGAATCATTAGCTAAGTTGAAGATTGGAGGTGGTGATTTTTTAACATCAACGGAGGAAGATATGTTTCAAGAAATGCTTATTAGACATGGTAAGGCATTTGCCTTAACTCCTGATGAAATCGGATGTGTGGATCCTAGTATTATAGTACCTATGGTAATCTTTACAGTGCCACATGTTCCATGGGATTTAAAGCCTATACCTGTGCCTAGAGCTTTACTTCCAAAATTGATAGAATTATTAAAAGAGAAGGTGAAGATGGATATTTTGGAACCTTCAATTGCTCCCTATTCTAACAGATGGTTCATAGTACCTAAGAAGTCAGGGGCATTAAGGTTTATTCAGGATATGCAACCTGCAAACAGGGTGACTATTCGAAATATGGGATCAGGTCCCATAGTAGATGAAGTGGCTGAACAATTTGCAGGTCATGCCATTTATTCTATTGGAGACTTATATTTTGGATATGACCAATTTCAATTGGCTAAAGAGAGTAGAGATTTAACTACCATGAAGTCTCCTTTGGGTTTAATGAGGATGTGTACGCTACCTCAAGGTGCAACCAACTCAGTGGCTCATATGCAAAATACTATGAACCAAATATTAAAAGAATTTGTACATGAGAAAACCATTCCATTTCTAGATGATATACCTATAAAAGGAGATAAAAAAGAAGACAAGGATGAGACTATGGAGGTTGAAGGTTGTAGAAAGTTTGTGAAGAAACATATTGAAGATGTGGCTCAGATATTGGAGAGATTGGAGTCAGTTAATCTCACGTTATCTTTGGAAAAATCAAGCTTTGGAGTTGATGAGATTCTAGTGGTGGAGTACATGTGTGGCAAGTATGGTAGGAAACCAAACCCTGATAAGATTGATGCTATATCTAGAATTAAGGCTTGTAAAAATGTTACAGAAGCTAGAAGGTTTTTAGGAGCATGTGTATTCTATCACATTTGGGTGCCACACTTTGCCCATATCTCAGAGCCGCTATATAAGTTATTAAGGAAGGGTAAGAAATTTTTATGGAAAGAAGAACAAGAAACAGCTATGGAAAATCTAAAAAAAAAATGTTGAGTTTACCACCTGTGCTTAAATAAGTGGATTATCAATGTGAAAGACCAGTAGTTGTAACAGTGGATACAAGCCCTATAGCAATTGGATGGACTATTGGACAAAATGATGTAGAAGGAAGAAGATTTGCTATAAGGTTTGGAGCTAGGGTTCTTACAAAGAGACAAAGGACTTATCCACAAGTTAAAAGAGAGCTTTGGGGAGCGCTTACAGCATTAAAGGCTGAGAAGAATTATTTGATTGGAGCAAGTATGGTTTTGGAAACAGATTGTTTGCCATTACTTGGAATGATAATTAATTGTACTACTCCAGATATTGCCATGCTAAGATGGATAGCCTATATAAGGACATTAAACCCTGTTTTGGTACATATTACTGGTAAAGAGAACTTGGTGGCAGATATGTTGTCCAGAGCTAGATATACATTTGAAAAAGAGATGATGGCATATGAAAGAGGTGAAGATGAAGAAGAGAAGAATTATGGAAGTTCATTTGCTACTGGTGGAATGGATTTTGGTGACAAGGTTCAAAATTTCTATGAAGGTACGTATGAAGGCAAGTTGAAGGATATTGGAATTTATTTAAGCACAATGAAAAAACAAGAAGGGTGGATGGACAAAACCTTCAAAGATATTAGACACCAATCCTATGGTTATATACTCAGGGATGGATTTCTATAGAAGAGGCCAAAAAGAGGTGACAAAATCCCATTGAGAGTTATAGGAGATCTTGAAACTAAAATTAAGGTTTTAAGAGAATATCATGATACACTTTGGGCAGGACATAGAGGAGTTTGGCCACATATACCAAGATCAAAGAAAGGTATTGGTAGAAAGGTTTATACAAAGATGTAGAAGACTTTGTGAGTTCATGCACAGAGTGCCAACTACAATCTAAGGTTAGGTATAGAGATGGATTACATCCTACTTATCCACCTTCTATACATTTTCAATGGGTAATTGATTTGGTAGCTATGCCTTCAAGATTATGGGGTATGAAATATTTGGTTTTAGCAAGAGAAGAGTTATCAAACTATGTTGAAGGAAAGGCTTTGAGAACCAAGACCACGGAAGCAATATGCAGGTTTATATTAGAAGACATCTTCAGCAGATATGGCTATATTGGGAAGATGAGAGCTGATAGAGGAGAATTGGATGCCATAGAAGCAAGAGATTTTTTCAAAAGGTACGGAGTTCAATTGAAGTTGACTACTTCTTATAATCCTGAAGCCAATGGAAAGAGTAAAAGAGGTCACGTCCAATCATTTATGCATTGGTTAAGGCATGTAAGGGTAAATCAATTCAATGGCCTAAAATGCTTCCATTTGCTTTATGGGCTGATAGAACTACTCATAGTACTGTCACTGGTTTTATGCCTATGGAATTAATGCTAGGACAAAAACCTATAATGCCTGCTGAAGCAACCTATCCTACATGGATGTTTTTGTCTTGGAAAGATAACATTAATAGAGAAAGGTTATTAGAGCTTCGAATCCAACAGTTAAGAAGATTACCTGAGGACCTACAAATTGCAGCTGAGAGGTTAAAGGAAGCAAGATTGAAAAATAAAGAGAGGTTTGATAAGACTCATAGGTTAAGGCCTAAACCTATAGAGATTGGAGATTGGGTTCTAGTTTATGATAGCAGCCTTGAGCATCAACATAGTACTGTAAAGAAATTTGCAAAAAAATGGTTTGGACCATATGTGGTGGTTATAGTCCATGATAATGCCACATATACCTTACGTGAGTTAGATGGAGCTATCATTAGAATTCCAATAGCAGAGAAGAGGGTGAAGGCTTTCAAAAGAAGAGATGGGTGGTTTCAAATAGAAGATCTTGAAGAATTCTTACCTCAATATTTGGACCAAGAACATGAAGAAGAACACTCTAGGAGTGATTCCAAGAAGTCTCAAGAGGATGAAGAAGAGTAGTATGTGGCACATACCAGAGGATGTGCAGGTTTGGAGGGGGTGGATGTCGTACTGTAATTACTTACAGTATGTAAAAATTAGTGAAAATATGTAATATTTTTATAAGTCTTAATGTGAGTTAGAATAGTTAGTATGTTAATTTAAAATGAATTGAAATAAAAAAAATTATTTGGAAGTTAATCTAGTTTGATCATAGAGTTTATATTATATAGGATTTAGATAATTAGTATAAAGATTAAGGGAAGGGAGGAGTTAAAAGATGAAAATATAACTAGAAGGAGGCTTATTGGGAAGGATGAAAGTAAGGCATGGTTGGATGAAGGCAAGGGGTGAAGAACTTCATCCCTATTGGTCGAATACCATGCCCAATGGGGTTTGAGGAGGCTGCCCGAGGCCATATTAGGAATTAGGGTTCCTCTTTCGAGGCCATTCGAGCTTTTGAGGCTAGGGTCAGAAGGTTTAGGGTTTTGGGTATAATTTGGGTGAAGATTTTGTGTGATTTCGAGTTTTTATGGAAAAGATATGAATGTTCAAAGATAAGGTGTCAATTTCGTACCTACTGTCTCTTCTTTTGGGCATCACATACGAATACGGAGAGCAACGGAAGATCGGCGACAGGATTTGAAGAGAGCATTTTCTTGGCTACACATTCTACTTACTGTATAGTGAATTCTAAGATTGGGTGAAAGAGTTATGAGGCATTGAAGACAGCACTTGTAATTTGAAGGCAGTAAGTATATCGTTTTGTTGCTAGTTATGGGTGAAGCCATATCTTGAGTTTTTGGACGAATTTATGGCTCAAAATTTCCAAAAGTGTGTGTAATTGGGTTAAGAAGCTTTAGCTCAAAGTTTCATAGTATTTGAATAATTACTTTGTGAGATATGAAGGAAGTTGTACATGGGTGTAAAAAAGCTAGGGTTTGAAGCTACAGTTAGGATTTTCAAGATATCACAAGATCCAAGATGAATTTACGGTTGAATTTTGGTGTGGTAGTTGTTAGAGATATATCAGTACTCCATGTAAAATTTGGAGTTGTTTAGACGGTTAGATCGTAAGTTATGAGCTATTGAACTTTGGGAAAAATTCCTCATAAGGATATATAAGTTTTTTATAACACCTTATCAAGTATTTTGGTGTTCTTTTGATTTTAAGGCTT
Source organism: Physcomitrium patens (assembly GCF_059467195.1). Taxonomy (NCBI): domain Eukaryota; kingdom Viridiplantae; phylum Streptophyta; class Bryopsida; order Funariales; family Funariaceae; genus Physcomitrium; species Physcomitrium patens. The sequence continues at coordinate 27,002,069 of NC_143410.1, read as the reverse complement.
GTATATTGATGTAATTGCTCCAAAGGAGAGGAGTTTATATATATAAAATTGTTACCCTTATATTTCAAACTTGATTGAGTATTTAGTGACAGCAAGAAGCCTAGCGCTTTCTTGAGGCAAACTCTCTCTACCCTGACAGCGGTATCGGAAGATTAGTAGATTGGGTTGTTCGGGGTTCTCTGTAACGTCTAGAGACCTACCGGCTGGGGCAAAAAGGACTTCGACAAGCAGTCGAAGAGCACCCATATAGATTTACGGTACATTGTTGCAGTCGTTTATATTCCAGCAGTCAAAACTGATAGACTGCATGACTATCGGCGAATCTCCATACTACCTTCTACAGCCAGATGCCCGGCGCGTTCTCGAGCAAGAAAGCACGTAATACGACAAAAAGTGGTGAACCCGACGTGAAAGCTTGAAGTGGAAGGTATTGGATTTCGGTTGATTTTATCTTTATTTTTATGGAAAACAAAAATAAAAATTTTGAAGGATTTTTTGGAGGAGTTTCTGGTGGGGAGTCTTCTAAAGGACAAGGTATGCACATGGATCGATCTATCGCTAGTTTGTTTCAAGCCTTCTCATTGTCAATGCAGCAACAGCAAAGCAATGATCGAAAGGAAGCTTTGGCAACTAAAGCATTGCAAGTAGTGGTCAATAAAATTGATCAATTTGATGGAAGGAATATTTCAAGGTATTTAAGATGTTATGTTCGTGAAATGGAATTAAATCGGGTTTCTGAGAAGAAAATGGTTGCACTATTTGGACTTGCCGCGATATCGGAGATAAGAGACCAGATTACATCAATTACGGATTGTTATGGGAATTCATGGGAGTTTTTTTCACATACATTGAAAAACAAATATTTCTTGGAAGATGCTGATCGCGTTACTAAGAAGCTGTTTCTGGAATGGATTGAACGGCCCAATAAGAATTTACTAGCAACAGAGCTACTAAGGGAATTTGAGAGGCAGTACTTTCAATTGTCGAAGGTAGAAAAATTGACATTGGAGCCGAACAAAGTTGATCTATTTCTTCAAGCTGCTGATGGAGAATTGCAAGAGAAATAAGAACTCCTTCTTGAAGACAAAGAAGAAGATGAAGGGTTGACAACGAAGTGGAAGAACGTTGAAGATGCGGTGGGGTTGCTTACAAAAAGAGAAAGGAGGAAGGATAGGAGCAATATTCAGAAAGCAGTACAAGCACCCAAAGCTCCAGTACGTACAACTCCACCAACAATGCCTACAGTTCAACCTTCGACATCCTTATCAAAGAAAGCAGATATGGGGATGGAAGAAATTATACGAGGAATGCGAGATCTTCAAATCAAATTGGCAAGACTTGAAGAGAATACTTCTATAAACAATTCGAAGAATGTTTCAAAACAAGGATATGTACAAAGATGCATTTCGTGTGATGATGCTTCATACACTAGAAAAGATTGCAATGAATTAAATAATATGATACGGCATGGAATTATTTGCTAGAAAGATGAGAAGATAGCATTGAAAAATAGAGAGGATCTTCTTCAAACCAATTTTGGCAAGAGCATTGGTTCAAGATTACTTAAAAGAGCATGAAACAGCAGCACAAGAAAGTGCAAGTTATGGTGCTAGAGTAGATGATGAAATTGGTGGAAGTACTGAAACTAGTGAGTTTTGGGCTTCTGTCGTTTCTACAATGCAAGAAGGGAAATTACCTCGAGAAGCGTTATTGAGGACTACAGCTACAATACGAGGTAGAACAGATTGGGAGGATCCTGTTGAGTCTCTTTCAGTTCATGCATATATATTGCTAAGAGCCAACATGAAGCTTTGATGGAAGAAAAAAGACGAGGAAATTTTGATGATACTAGAGAAGGAAATTCTTCTAAGAGGTAAACTTGAGGAGACAAGGCTCGGGAGGCAGCTTTACAAGAATTGCCTGTAAAGGATACCTCAGCATCATTGATAGAAAAAACAAAGGAGACAAAAGATAAAGGCAAATCAATTGCTTATAAGCTACTTTCTGACATTGAAGCGACAACAAATTTGAAAGGGGTGTTATAAGAACGTATATTAAATGCTAAGGTGGAATTCACATTGAAAGAAGTCTTGGAAATTGCAAAGAAGGAGTTTCATGATGTTATCATTGACAGCATTAAGCGAAAGATGCAATTAATGGACGAAACTGGAATGAGTCATGCTATTGATGCAAGAATATATAGAGATGAAGTAGAGGTTGATATTGGTTACAAGCAACCAACAAATGAAAAGAATGGATATAATCAACGAGTACGTTTCGAAGATTCTAGTGACAAGGAAATGGAAACTTTGAGCCATTATACTGGAAAGCATTGGGCAAGGGCAACTATTGAGGTATTGGTAAAAGTAGGAGATATAGAAGAACCAATAGTTGCTTTAGTCGACCATGGTTCTGAAATAAATCTCATGTCTAAAGATCTTTATAAGAAGCAAAAATGGCCAATTGATATGGAACATGGATGGGCAATTTGAGCAGCTAATAACACACGGGGCGAATTATATGGAGCTTGTCCAGATGTCAAAATTCGGATTGGGGATGTTGTGACGGAGCAACATTTCTTTGTTCAAGATACAATGTCTTATCTATTGATTTTAGGACAACCTTATATTATGGCAACACGGATGGAAACAAAAGTACTTGACGATGGTTTTGCTTATGCAAGGGTACGGAGCGAAGATGGGAGGAAAGCTGTATAATTTCTAACAATACTTCCTAACCATGAACGGAATCGAGATAGGTTAAGGGAGAAACCATTGCCATAGATTGTTGAAGGATTTAAGGATTTTGAGGAGGTACCACTGTAAAGCGAGATTATGGAGGTACAAAAGAGGAGGTACTCTCGCGAGATGAAGGTGCCTTTGATGCGAGTTTTATTGGTATATTGGAGAATGGAAATATTATGTATAAGAAAGTTGATGATTTTAAAAGAAAAGAAAGAAAAAGATTATATGATATTGAAGGACAATTACGCAAGTTAGGTACATTGCAAGATGATGAGAGGATTTTAGGTGTTTATGAAGAAAATGGACTGGAAGATTCATTGGAATTGATTACATCTATTGGATTAGAGGATAATAATAAGATTGTTGAGATTCATTCAAGAGAGGTTTATACCATACTTGAATCTTTTCAAGCACCAGAAGTCACTGTAGAGACGAGATATAAAATGGCAGATAAGAAGGTAAAGCCTGTTGCCGGACCATTACCAGAAGATTCTAAAGAACAAATGGGAGAAGCATCAAAAGAAGCAAGTTTAAGAGATCCAATGAGTATTGGACACCAGTTTACTAAAGAGATTTTTGAAGAATTGAAGATTGGTTCTCATGGTTCTTTATTACCGGAGGAAATTACTTGCTTCAAAAAGATGTTGGCTAAACAAGGTAGATCGTTTGCCTTCGAATATCATAAAATTGGGTGTGTGGATCCAAATATTGTAACACCTATGGTTATTTTCACTGTACCGCATGTACCTTGGAATCTAAGACTGATTCCAATACCGAGGGCACATTTACCTAAATTGGTTGAACTATTAAAAGAAAAGATAAAGATAAAAATATTGAAACCTTCATTTGCGCCGTATTCTAGTCGATGGTTTACGGTACCTAAGAAGAATAGGTCACTACGGTTTATTCAAGATATGCAACCGGTGAATGCAGTAACTGTCAGGAATGCAGGAATTGGGCCTATTGTGGATGAATTTGCTGAGGCGTTTGCTGGAAGGGCAATCTATTCAATGGGTGACTTGTATTCAGGTTATGATCAATTTCAACTTGCCGAAGGAAGTAGAGATATGACAACAATGAGGACACCACTTGGATTGGTTAGAATGTGCACTCTTCCTCAAGGCGCGACCAACTCAGTTGCGCATATGATGAATGGGATGAATAAGGTATTGAGAGATTTTATTCCGGAAAAGACTATGCCTTTTCTGGATGATGTTCCTATAAAAAGGTCTAGAGAAGGAGACAAGGATGAAACTTTAGATACGAGGGGGTGTCGCAAATATGTTGTTGATCATATACAAGATTGTGAAAAGATTATAACTCGGCTTGGAGAAGTTCATCTTACATTATCGGGTATGAAGTCCGTATTTGGAGTACGAGAGGTTGTAATTGTTGGACATTTATGTGGATCTTACGGAAGAAAACCAGATCCGACTAAAGTTGATGCAATTGGAAGGATGAAAGAGGATTGTGGTTCTTTAACAGAGGTTCGCAGGTTTTTGGGTGCATGTGTATTTTATCGAATCTGGATCCCTCATTTTGCTCATATAGCAGATCCATTACATGAACTATTACGCAAGGGTTACCGATTTAAATGGAAAGAAAGGCATATTCAGGCAATGCAAAGATTGAAGAAATTATTGATGTCACCTCCAATATTGAGGAAGGTTGATTATAAGTGCAATAGATCAATGATTCTTACTGTGGACGCTAGTCCAATTGCCATTGGATGGGCTGTGGGTCAAGATGATTCCAGTGGGAATAGATTTGCAGTTTGATTTGGGGCTAAAGTTTTAAGTATTTGTCAGCGTGCATATTCGCAAGTCAAAAGAGAACTTTGGGGAGTCGTTTCTCCTATGAAAGCTGAAAAGGACTATTTGATTGGGGCAGTAGTAGTAATTGAAACAGATTGCTTGCCATTGCTTGGAATGATTATTAACTGTTTAACGCCAGATATTACAATGTTGAGATGGATTGCTTATATTAAGTTACTAAATCCAGAATTTAAGCATATCACTGGGAAGGACAATTTAGTAGCAGACATGCTATCTCGAGCAAGGTACGAGAGGGAGGACGAAATGGTTGAAGAAATTGATGACGTTGGATTGAAATTCTATTCAATATCAAATCTCAACAGAGAAGACAAGCTATTTCTTGAAGAATCTTATGAAGGAGAATTATTGGATATTGGTCATTACTTGAATACCTTGACTAAGCAGGGGAATTGGTCTACAGAAAAATTCAAACAAATAAGAAAAAAAGCATATGGATTTTTACTTCGAGATGGATTCTTATGGAAGAGACCGAAGAAAGGAATTGCGGTGCTACGATGAGTGATAGGCAAAAATTAAGAAAGACTAAAATTATTAAAGGAGTTTCATGATAGTTTATGGGCAGGGCATAGAGGAATCTGGGCTACTTTTGCTAAACTCAAGGAACGATATTGGTGGAAAAATATGTATCGAGATGTGCTCTCATTTGTAGAGTCATGTGAAATCTGTCAATCGTATTCTAATATCCGACATCGAGATGGTCTTCATCCTACGTATCCTCTGGCTATTCATTTTAAATGGGTTGTTGATTTGGTTATTATGCCAGTTGGGTTATAGCAGATGAGATATTTGGTTTTAGCTCGTGAAGATTTATCAAATCAAGTAGAAGGAAGAGCATTGAGGACAAAATCTACAGAGGGGATTTGTAGGTTTTTGCTTGAAGATGTCATTTGTCGCTACGGATGCGTAGGAAAAATCACTGCAGATCATGGAGAATTAAATGCACAAGAAGCTCGTAAGTTCTTTGAAAGATGTGGAGTTAAACTATCACTGACTACTGCTTATAATCCAGAAGGGAATGCAAAAAGCAAACGCGGTCACCCACCGATTGTGAAAACATTAGTTAAAGCTTGTAATGGAAAAGTTAAAGAGTGGCCACGGCTTTTGTCATTTGCATTATGGGCTGATCGAACAACACATAGTTCGGTGAGAGGATATATGCCAATAGAACTTATGATAGGTCAAAAACCAATTATGCCGATTGAAGAAAAGATACTTACTTGGAGTATGCTACCATGGGAAGATGGATTGACAAGAGAAGAACTTCTGGCTATTAGGATTCGACAATTGGAGGAAAGAACGGAAGATGTGCAAATAGCATTGGGAAGGTTGAAAAGAGCAAGGTTACAAAACAAGGCGCGATTCGATAAGCAACATCGATTGAGACCAAAAGCAATCGAGGAAGGTGATTGGGTACTTGTTTATGACAATAGTCTGGATAATCAACATAGTACTTTGCAAAAATTTTCAAAACGTTGGTTTGGACCATATTTGGTAACAACAGTTCATGATAATGCGACTTACTTGTTACGGGAGTTAGATGGTACAAAATTGAAAATACCAATTGCAGGGAAGCGAGTAAAAATATTTAAACGAAGACACGCGGAGATGAATATGGAAGACCTTAATGAAGGTATAGAGATTCAGCAGCAAGAAGATGAAAGTGATTTGGATAATGAAGGTGACGAAGACGAACAGGACAAAGACGTAGAGGATATATTCTGAATCAAACAGCAATTGGGTAAATTGGTGCATATCGGAGGATGCACAGGTTCAGAGGGGGTGGATGTCGTGTTGTAACACGAGTATACTGTGAAAATATAAAAAAAGGGGACTTTTATTAATGTTCAGTTACCTCGAATATTGGGAGCAACGACCAACTCCAGTGCATATACTGAGTGGCCAGGTTCAGTCACCCCGTTACAGTCAGCCGGGGCATACTGAAATGCTCCATTCGATTCCAATAACGGGAGTCAGCAGGAAGAGAAAGGACCAATTCATACGACAGGTGAGCTGGTTCGAAGAGCCAATTGGATCCAATTTCAAGAATCTAATCCGGGTCCTCTTACCCAATATGAGACCTGCATTGGTCGGGCAACTCAATGCAGTCTTATTACGGGAAAATCCAGGTCTTACTATGGGCCTCAGCCAGTCTGACGTGAAGAGCCAATTGGATCTAATTTCAAGAATCCAATCCGGGTCCTCTTACCCAATATGAGACCTGCATTGGTTGGGCAACCCAATGCAGTCTAATTACGAGAAAATCCAGGTCTTACTATGGGCCTCAACCAATCTGACTCGAAGAGCCAATTGGATCCAATTTCAAGAATCCAATCCGGGTCCTCTTATCCAATATGAGACCTGCATTGGTCGGGCAACCCAATGCAGTCTAATTACGAGAAAATCCGGATCTTACTACTGGACTCTTATCCAATATGAGACCTGAATTGGTCGGGCGACTCAATGTGGACCCGAGTAAGGGTTTTCGATTCTGTTTCAGGCTGTCCTATTCTCTTTTTCAGAGAACGTTGTTTTCGGTAAATAGATTTCTTAAAGGTAAAAACGGAGGAGAAAGCTCTGACGGCGGGAGCCAATTTCGGATCTAAGCTCTGATGATGGGAGCCAATTCTGGATCCAAGATGGAAGATTGAAGAAATTCAGAGGATAAGGTTAGGGGAAGAATGAGAGGGGGGGGGGGGGTTTGGATCGAAGAGCTAGCTTCAAGTTTTTTCAAGGTTACTAGTTCGGTTTCATTGGAGGTTTTTGAAGATCAAGGGAATTGGAGAGGAGCTTCATGCTTCGGGTCGGGGAAGAAAAGACGGAGAATTGGATTTTTCTTCTTCATAGAGTTTTGAGAAGACTGAGGCAATCGTTGCTGAAGTCAGTGTTGTAATGGTGAATCAGGATTTTTTTAATGAAGTGGATTTGATTACTCTTGACTATTTTGTGAAATCGAGTTACGTCTGTGATTGAAGGATTAAAAGGGTGTCTATAGGATTGAGTATGTGGAGTGAATGAAATTTATTGGATTAATCTAACAAGACAGTCAGTAGATACAAGATCGTAAGTACAAAGCGGTATCGGAGATTAGTAGATTGGGTTGTTCGGGGTTCTCTGTAACGTCTAGAGGCCTACCGGTTGGGGCAAAAAGGACTTCGACAAGCAGTCGAAGGGCATCCGTATAGATTTATGGTGTATTCTTGCAATCGTTTATATTCCAGCAGTCAAAAACTGATAGACTACTTGACTATTGGCGAATCTCCATACTACCTTCTACAGCCAGACGCCCGGCGCATTCTCGAGCAAGAAAGCACGTAATACGACAACGTTTTTAGTGCTTCAAATATGAATACTTTATTTCTTTGTTGGTTGGATACTCCTCGTTGAAGAGATGGGAATATATTTTCTTCAAAATGACAATTTTACAAATGTGTATATAATAATGTGCTAGTTGATGGATCATCAATACGATTAATGCTTGGTGAATCAAAAACAACATATATGCCTTCTTATCATAAGCTCCCATAGTACACCGTTGAGGTTCTAATATTAGAATCCAAGCATGGCAACGAAATACTTATAAGTGAGATACTTTTAGAACACGACCCAAAATGAGCTCATGTAGTGAAATAATTTCAAGAAAAGAAGGGCGGAGGCGTATTAATGTTGCAGCATATAAAACTACATGACCCCACATAGATGCAGATAGATTTGCATGAAGAAAGAGTGACCGGGTAATGAGTTATATATGCTTTATAAATGACTCTGCAAGTCCATTTTGAGCATGTTCATATAGAACACAATATATCAACTCGATTCCTATTGCAGTACAATAGTCTTCAAAAGACTTTGATGCAAATTCTTTTGCATTACCCATACACAATTTTTTTAATAGAATAATCAGAAAAATGTATTGGAAAGCAAATAAGCATAGATATAAGATTGGCAAAGACCATGTTTCGAGTTGATAATAATGAAATATGTGATTTTTTACGTGATGCATCAACAAGGACCAAAAAATAACGAAATGGTCTTGATATTGGATTAATATGACCACAAATATCACCATATAATCTTTCAAGCATTGGTGGTAATTCTTGTAGAAGTTTTCAAATTGAAGGCTGAGTAATCATTTTACCTTGCATGCATGGATGACATAATTCTATAGAGTCTACATATGTAGGCTTTAAAATATGTCCAGTTATACATGGAATGATCTTTCTAAATAATGTGGATCCTGGATGTCCCAATCGTCCATGCTAGAGAGAAACACGACTCTCTGAGATAGATGATGTAAAATTAAATATAATGGGAGGCCAAATCACAATTTGGTATAAACCATTTTTTGTCGCAAAAGCTTTTTCAACAACTTTATGGTTCTTTGCAAGAACTAAAACTTCTTTTCTATTTAAAGTGGTGGTCGAGAGGTGATAACCATTAATATGTACATCTCGATAGTTGATCAGATTCTGAGGTGTTGAGGGTGCAAACATTGCATGGTTATATTTTATGATGGAATCCACAAGTAATTTTACCATCATTGTGCCTTCTTGGAAACAAAATGCATTTGCTCCAGCCATGGTCATCATATTTTTAGTTTGCCAAGTTGAAGATTTTTCAATAAAAAATTATCTATCTTGCAAGATAGTATGTGTTATTGCAGAATCAATGAGCGCATCATTTGATTCATCATTAGAGGTTCTATCATTCATATAAGCCTCTAAGTCATCAATACCAATTGAATCTATGGATGCATCCATGGTATGAACTTCATGAGCTTAGCTCGCAATTTCTTATTTTCTTGGAACATTTTAATAAAATATTCTGAAGTACGGCACGCATGTGCTAAATATCCAATCATTCCACACTTATAGCAAGAATACATCTCTCATTTTTGTTTTCTACTATAATTAATAATAAAATATTTATTCTTTCCATATAGGTAGAAATAGTCTTGACTATGATTATCCTGATACTTATGAGCACGTTTCCCATATTTATATAATTTCTTCTTAGACTTTGAAATATTAAGTACATGAGATTTTGGAACTATAGTTTCAATAGGATGAGCTTCCGCATTGTGCAAGAGTAGCTCATTTTGCTTCTCCGCAAGAAGTAGATAGGACATGAGATTAGAATGACTCTGAAATTTCATGTTCTTGTATTATTGTGCAAGCACAATAGATACAGGAAGAAATGTAGAGAGAGTTTTCTCAATCATTTCTTCTTCAGAAATGTTTTGTCCACATAATCGTAATTGTGAGACAATACTATATATTTTACTATTGAAAGCATTTAAATTTGAAAAATCCAAGACACATAAATGTGTCCAATTATGATGTGCACGTGGAAGAAAAATAGTCTTTTGATGATCAAACCTAGATTTAAGATTCTTCCAAAGTTTTACAGGATCTTCCATTTCTAAATATTGATATTGTAATGTAGGTACAAGACGATGACAAAGGAGAAGAAGTACTTTCCAACAAATAGCAAGAGGTATAGAAATACTTATTGTAGGAGATTCTTCAAAGATAATGGTATCTGAGAGTTGTTCTGTAAAAAAAATTTACTTTTGCCATTTTTGTCCATAATAGATAATTGTTTCCATCCACAGTCAATGGTAGAAATAAAAGAGCTTGAAAATATTGGGATGCACTGGTAATAGTTGGAACCATAGTAGAAGTAGTTGAAGCACTCATTATAAATAAGTCTGTAAAGAAAATACAAGATCAAGTAGAAAAGTTGAATAAAACGTACCTTAAAATATAAAGTCAAATAAAATGATAAACTTGAACTTGAAAATATATATATATTTTAAAGAGATTGTAGATTATGGCAGTACAACAACAATAAGATGGCGATAGCACGCAGTGGTAGGACGACAGCAGTAGGGCAGGAGGGTGGTAGCGACGAGCGATGATAGGCAACGGCGGGCAATAGCGGACAACGATGGGCGGCAGCGACGGACAACAACAGTGGGTGACAGGAGATAGCAGCGTTAAGGCACCGACGGCAACGTGCAGCAACACCAGAGGCGACAAGGTGGCAGTGGCAGGTTTGACGGCTGTTCGGCAGCAGGCATAGGGCATAGCAGGGAGCAAGGAGCAAGCTGGGGTGGAGTTGAGCTGAATCAAGTATTCTAAGTTAGCAGAACAGAGAGTGGAACAAGTGCTCTAAGCAAGCAGCTAATGTGTGACGGGCCAGCAAGAAGAATAAGATCATGAGGCAGACACTGAGTAAGGGTAGCAACAAGTTTGAAGAGTCAAAGACTAGAGCAAAAAATTGTGATAGTGTGTAGAAATGAGTCATACTGATAATGTATTGAGAATGTTTAGAAAGACACAAGAGTAATAATAAATCATAAATACACACAAGAGTAGTAGTAAGTCATACACACACAAGAGTAGTAGTAAGTCATACACACAAGAGGGTTTTTTAGGAGAGAGAGCTTCACACATAAAAATTTATTTATCTGGTTGTGTCTCGTATACAAGTAGAGAAAAGAAGAGAGGATAAACAATACTTCTCGACTAGACTGTAAATACTGTAGCTATGGTATTTACTGTAGTCTACAGTAAATATTATTGAGAGCGCCTGCTACATTTAATGATCTCAACAGATTTGAAAGAACTTTTGAACAAGTAAGTTTGGTTTAAACATGTTGGTGGGAAAAAAAGTTTAAGAATAAAATAATATACTTTATAAATTGCTTTGGAAGTATCTAATCAAATATCATTTATTTATTTTTGAACCAAATATGAAAACTTCATTGTCATAAGTAGTATACACAATCAATCTTAGCTGAATACAATCTAAGATTGATCCATAAATAAAATATATGACAAACTATGACAAATTGATGCAACACCCTAATGTTATATCCACCATTGGTCCTTCTTGGCCTTGACTAAGTAGGACAAGTATTTTGAATTCAATTACACATACTCCAAAACTAGCCTTAAATCATGAATCCACATCTAAGGTCCTTGAAATACAAAACTAGATGCAAGTCCATCAATGTCTAGTGTAATTATTGTCTTTTCATTTTGGTAATGAAATTATGCTTTGGCACTAATTTTTTTCAAACCTATTTTGGAGTACAATACCTTTAGGTTTTTTTTGCGTATAGCTTGTATCTTGATCTAATCTACCTTGCCATAATCCAAAATGCATAATCAAATGCATTAAAAAAAACTTTAGCATCCGACCACCTTCATGCATTGAAAGTTACATTGTTTCTTTCAATCCAAAGTATTAAGAGTACTTTTGTATGTATTTATATCTAGATATTATGAAATTGTGTAAACTTATGTGGGAAACATTCTAAAAAAATATCTTGGCTCTATAATAGAGGTTGCTACAAATCTTATGTGATTTATATGGATACTTAATATAATAAAGATATGTATATTCCATTGCTATGTGCATTAAGCCAAAAGACACTTTCAAAACTTGTCTTGGTCTTCTATAGATACATCAAATAATTAAGATTTAATGTGTTATCAATCATTCGCCTTCAAGTATTAATGACTATGGGTGTATTTGTGACAGATAACTATTTGAGAGACCAAACAAGAAGTTGAAGAAAAGAATTTTAAGAAGAAAGCTAACAAGAACTTAATTAAACTAAATGAGTATAAGATCAATATCAAGAGAGATAAGCTAAAACTCCAAATGATATATTGTCAAGATTAAGGATTCTTTCAACTTCAATTTTAATATATATTAGGTATTAAGATGCTTTTCAAGAAATTTCTATATTTCTTGAAGATGAAGCAATTTTATAAAGCTTCTAAAAAAATTTCCATATTGCTTAAAGATGAAACAACCTTAAGAAGCTTCTTGAGAAGTTTCTATATTGCTTCAAGATGAAGCAATCATATAAAACTTCTCAAATAAATTCTATAATCTTTTTATGACTCTATAGAATTTATTAAAATATTCTAAAAATATTTCTTGAACTTTTTATTAAAATATGTTAAGAATCTTTTAAAATCTAATAAAATATTTTAAGAATATTTTCAAAATCTTCTTATTTGATGTCTGTAACATCACCTCTCTTTTTAACTTTGAGTTTTACAAAAAATATTGATTCCATATTTGTAATAGAATGATTAAAATTTGACCATCATCTTCAAAATTGTTTTTTTTGAATTGATTGTAGCATATATATTTCTTCTCTTGTAATTGTAGTTATTTGAAATTGATAGGACTAGAAGGTAAGAAAGTTGAATTTAGAGTTTTTGATGGAGCTTTGGATAGAACTTCAAGTGGATTTTCTATTGGTGGACAAGATATGTACTTTGATTCAAATATTGTAAATATGTTTCAAGTATTTATATTATTTATACAATAGTAACAAGGCAATGATTGCAAAGAGGCTTTAGCAATAAAAGCATTGTAAGCAAAGATTAATAAAATTGACCAATTTGATGGAAAGAATATTTTAAAATATTTGAAATATTCTATAAAAAAAATAGAATTGAATCGAGTTTTTTTAAAAAAGATAATTGATCTATTTGGACTTGCTACAATATTGTAGATAAAAAAATATGTTAAATCAATTATAGAGCATTTTAAAGATTCATAGAAAATATTTTTACATGCATTAAAGAAAAAATATTTTTTAAAAGATATTGATTGAGTTATTAAAAAATCATTTTTGGAATGAATTGAGTGACCTAATAAGAATTTGCAAGCTACAAAGCTTTTGAAGGAATTTAAAAAGGAATATTTTTAATTATCAAAGATAGAAAATTTAACTATAAAGCCAAATAAGGTTGAATTTATTTTTGAGCAATTGATGGAAAATTGCAAGAGAAGTTAAAAATTCTTCTTGAAGATAAAAAAAAGAAGATGAAAGATTGATAATAAAATTGAAAGAAGTTGAAGATATTGCAATATTACTTGCAAAGAAGGAATATGAAAAAAATTAGGATTGGAATTCAAAGAATTGGACAAATATCTAAAATTCAAGTACTTACTTTATAATCAATAGTTCCTATTGTCTAACCTCCAAGCATTGTATCAAAAGAAGAAGATATAGAATTTGAAGAGATTATACATAAGATGCAAGATCTTCAAAACAAACTTACAAGGCTTGAGGAAAAGACTTCTACAAAAAGTTCAAAGGCTATTTCTAAGTAAGAGTATGTGCAAAGATGTATTTGGTGTGGTGATGATTTTTATTCTCAAAAAAATTGTGGTGAATTCAATAAAATGATGCAACAAGGTATTATTTTTTAGAAAAATGGAAAAGTGGTGTCAAAGGATATTGCTAATCTTCTTCAAACCAACTTTGATAAAGGAGGTATAAAAGCATTGATTAAAGATTATTTGGCTACATATGGAGTTGCAGCAATGGAAGCTATAAGTTATGGTACTAAAGTACATGATAATGATAAATAAGAATTTTTTGGAAATATTGTATCAAGAGGACTTTGGTTTTTTGTTATTTCTATAATACAAAAAATGAAGATGCCACGGAATTCATTGTTGAGGATTGCTACTATAATTCATAGAGCTATAAGTTGACAAGATCTTGTAGAAGCTTTGTCAATGCATGCCTATATTGCTAAAAACTAACATGAGGCTTTAATAGAAGAAAAGAAGAGGCAAGATTTTGAGGATGCAAGAAAAGAAAATAGTCCCAAGAGACAAACTCAAAGAGATAAGGCTTATGAATGGCTTCATAAGAATTACCAATAGAGAATGCTTTGACAACATTGAAAAAAAAATCAAAAGATATAAGAAATAAAGATAAGTCATCAATATACAAACTATTCTTTGATATTAAGGAAGTAAAAAATTTAGAGGAGGTGCTTGAGTAACATGTGCTCAATGTTAAGGTTGAATTTTTATTGAAGGAGATTTTAAAAATTTCCAATTTTTTTTTTTATGATATCATTATTGATAATATTAAATAAAAGATATAACTAATGGGAGAAATTGAATTGAATCTTGCTATTGATGCATGCATATGTAAAGATAAAGAAGATAAATTTGATAATTATTACAAACAATCAATAAGTGAGGGAAGGAGTCATAATCAAAGAATATATTTTGATGATCAAAGTAAAAAGAATAAAGAAATTTTAAGTCATTATATTCAAAAGCATTGAGCTAAAGCAACTATAGAAACATTGGTGAAGGTTGAAGATATAGCTGAGCCAGTTGTTGCTTTGATTGATTACAATTTGGAAATAAATCTTATGTCCAAGGGTCTTTAAATGAAACAAAGGTAGCCAATTGATATAAAACATAGATGGACAATACAAATAGCTAATAATACATGAGGTGATTTATATGGTACTTGTCCAAATGTGAAAATTTGAATTGGCAATGTTGGGATAGAATAAAATTTCTTTGTTTAAGATATAATATCTTATCCTCTTATTTTAAGGCAACCATATATTATTACAATCTAGATAGAAATAAAAATACTTGATAGTAGTTTAACTTATGTAAAAATTTAAAGTGAAGATGGAAGAAGAATAATACAATTTTTGACTGTGATTCCAAATTGTGAGTGGAATCAAGACAAATTGAGAGAAAATTTATTACCGAGAATTATTGAAGAATTGAAGAATTTTTGGAGAGTACCACTATAAAGCAACATTATTAAAGTATAAAAGAGGAAGTATTCTTGCAAAATGTAGGTACCTTTGATATAAGTTTTATTGACATTTTTGAAAATGGAAGTACTATGTATAAGAAGATTGAAGATTTAAAAAAAAAAAAATATTTGCTATTGAAAAAGAGTTATATGAATTATAAATATTAGAAGAGAATAAAAAGATTACTGATATTTATGAAGAAAATATATTGGAAGATCCCTTGGAATTGATTGCATCTATTGGATTAGATAATGATGATAAAGTTATATAAATTTATTTGAGAGAATTTTATGATATGATTGAATCTTTTCAAGCATTAGAGGTCATAGTTGAAACAAAATATAAGATAGTGGATAAGAAGATGAAATCTATTATTGGACCTTTATCAAAAGATTTTAAAGGATAGATAAAAGAAGCATCAAAGAAAAAAAAAAAAACTTAAGGAATTCAAGAAATATTAGGCACAAGTTCTCTAAAAGAACTTTTGAGGAATTAAAGATTAGTTTTGATAGTTTTTTATTATTAGAAAAAATTATATACTTCAAAGAGATGTTAGAAAAATAAAATAAATAATTTGCCTTTGAATCTCATGTAATTAGGTATGAGGATCCAAATATTATAATGCCAATTGTTATTTTTACTATATCACATGTATCTTGGAATTTGAAGCCAATTCTAATGCCAAGGACACATTTACCAAGCTTGGTGGAATTAGTAAAAGAAAAGATGAAAATGAAGATTTTAGAATTGTCTTTTACACCATATTCTATTTAATTATTTATAGTACATAAGAAAAATGGATCATTACAATTTATTTAAGATATGTAGTGAATACAATGACTATTAAGAATGCAAAAATTGGACCAATAGTAAATGAGTTTACTGAAGCATTTATAAGAAGGACAATTTATTCAATAGGTAATTTATATTCAAGCTATGACAAATTTCAACTTGTAGAAGAGAATAGAGACATGAAAACAATAAAAATACCACTTGAGCTAGTTAGAATGTATACTCTTTCTCAAGATGCTATTAACTCAATTACGCATATGATGAAGGAGATAAACAAGGTGTTGAGGGATTTTATTTCCGAAAAGACTATACCTTTTTTGCATGATGTTCTTATTAAAGAGTGCAAAGAAAAAGATAAAGATGAGACTTAAGATAAAAGGAGATGTTGCAAGTACATAGTGGATCTATTGTATGAGCTGTAATGCAAGGATTATTGGTTTAAATGGAAAAAAAAAGCATATTAAAGTAGTACATAGATTGAAGAAATTATTGACATCATGTCTAGTGTTGAGAAAATTTTATTATAAATGTAATAGACCAATGATTCTTATAGTGGATATTAGTTTTATTACCATTAAATGGATTGTAGATCAAGATAATTTGAATGGATACAGATTTGCAATCTAATTTATAACTAAGATTTAAGTACTCACCAAAGTGCATATTTAGAAGTGAAAAGAGAATTATGGAAGATTGTTTCAGTTATGAAAGTTAAAAAAGATTATTTAGTAGGAGCAATGGTGGTGATTGAAATGAATTATTTACCTTTACTTGGAATAATTACTAATTATACAACACCAAATATTACAATGTTGAGATGGATTGCTTATATTAAGTCATTAAATCTAGAATTTAGGTATATTACAGGAAAAAATAATCCGATAGCAGATATATTATCTCAAACAAAATATGATGGAAAAAATAAGATGATTGAGGATGTTGATGATATGGGTATAAAATTTTATTTGATTTTATAATTACACAAAGAAGATAAGCTATTTCATGAAAAAAATTATAAAAGAGAGTTATTAGATATTAGATATTATTTGAGCATATTAACCAAGCATATTAATTGGTTGATTGAAAACTTTAAACAAATCAAGAAAAAAACATAGAAGTTTATATTATAAGAAGGATTTATTTAGAAAAGGCCAAAATCAAATATCTAAATGTGACAATGAGTACTAAGTATCAATGAAGATTAATAAAAATTATTCAAGGAGTTTCATGATAGTCTATGGATGGAACATAAAGAAATTTGGACTACTTTTGTTAAATTAAAGGAAAGATATTGGTGGAAGAATATGTATCAAGATATAGCTTTATTTGTAGAATCTTGTATAACTTGTCAAATATATTCAAATATATAACATCAAGATGTTCTACATCTAACATATTCTTTAATTATTCATTTTAAGTGGATTATTGATTTGATTATTATACTAATGGCACTATAACAAATGAGATATTTAATTTTGGCTTGTGAAGATTTATCAAACTAAGTAAAAGATAAGGCATTAAAAACAAAGTTTATAGAAGGAATTTGTAAGTTTTTTCTTAAAGATGTTATTTGTCACTATGGATATATAAGAAAGATTATTACAAATTGTGGATAAAATTGGATGCACATAAAGCTTGCAAATTCTTTAAAAGATACACAATTAAATTATCATTGATTATTGCTTATAATTCAAAAGAAATTGCAAAGAATGAAAGTGGACATCTACCAATTATAAAAGCCTTAATTAAAGCTTGAAATGGAATAATGAAGGAATAGCTTCACCTTCTACCTTATACATTATAGGTTGATCAAACAACACATAGTTTAGTCATATGATATATGCCAATGGAATTCATGATAGGTCAAAAGCTCATTCTGACAATTGAAGAATATGTATCAACTTGGAATATGCTACTTTGGAAAGATATGTAACAAAGGAAGAGTTGTTGGCTATTAGAATTTGAAAATTTGATTCAAAATTAGAAGATGTAGAACTAGCATTGAGAAAATTATAAAAAACTAGGCTAGGAAATAAGGCTCAATTTAAAAAAGAACATCTATTGAGGCCTTGAAGAATTGAAGGTCATTGGATACTCATTTATGATAGCAATTTAAATAACCAATACAATATTTTGTAAAAGTTTTTAAAACTATGGTTTAGACTATATGTAGTGATAATACTCTATCATAATACTACATATTCATTATAGGAATTGGATAGTATAAGGTTGAAGATAATTATTGTTGAAAAGAAAATGAAGATTTTTAAAAGACGAGATAGAGAAATCAATGTGAAAGATCATGTTGAAGATAACAATATTTTTGAAGAAGATAATTATCCTAAAATAGATAATAAAAATAATAATGAAGGAATTAATATAGAAAATAAAGAGATGGTATAACGCCAATTATAATACATGGTTTATTTGGCACATATCAAAGAATATTTAAGTTTAGAGAGGGTGGATGTCATGTTGTAATACAATTATATGATAAAAATATGATAAAAAATAAATTTTTAATTAATATTTAATCATCTTAATTCAATATTAATTCAAAATATTTAAACTTGACTTTTATAAAAGCTTCTTAGTTTATTTTTTTATCTTAATAGCTAGTAGATTAAAGGTTGATTAGTAATTTTATCTTCTAGACTATAGAATTATTTTTAATACTTTAAGAAGATTATAAATTAATAAAAATAGAATAAAAGAAATAAATAATTAATATGGTTGATACTAAGATTAAGTTGAAGGTAAGATTGGATTAAAAAATCCCTAAGATAGGTTGGATTGATATCCAATGATCGACCATTTGTAGAACAAGGTCGAAATCAAACCTCTAGCTACTAAAACAACCATCTAGAGCAAAGTAGGGATTTATTTGAAGATTGACAATTGGAATTCATGAGCTAGCTTCAAACTTATTTCAAAGATATAAGGCTTATTTTTATAGAATTTGGAATGTCTTCGCAATTATTGCTCAATATCAGGGTTTGTATTAGTGACTTATGATTTATATAATATAATTATGATTAATACTCTAGGCTAGTTTATACAATTGGTGTCACATCTATAATTCAAAATTTGATAGTACTTCACAGATTAGATGTATTAAGTGTCTTAAATCTTATATTAATCTAATAGTGAAGTTAGAAGATATTTAGGTTTTGTTACAAGAAGATATTAGAAGTTAGTAGTTTGAGGTCAGATAGGATATCTATGATATTTAAAGATCTCTTAGTTGGTTCAAGGTAAAATTTGGCATGGTATTAGAAGACTTTAAGATCAAGGTATACACTGATTATGAGTTGAAGTTAACAGTTGAAGAAAGAAAAATTGCTACTGAAATATTTGCATCAACTTTTAAGTGACCAAGTGACATTAGTGTAGTTTTTGGATTTTTTTTCATAATTTGTAAATTAGATTGAATTATTTTTTTTAAAATATATAGAAGAATTATAGTAGCATTTGTATACAAAATTTTGTATCAAATAGATAATCACATTAAAAATTACAGCTTGCCAAAGCTTACTAATTAAGATTGGGGCTTTTAAAGAAAAATCAAAATTACTTAATTATGAAAGTAATAAGGCAATTGGAGTTTATGTATAGTTGAGATTACTAAGAAGAATATTTTTGAGTACTTTGTATTAGCTTTAAGTACTTTTGAATTAAATTTAAATTTTATTCTTATATGAATGAAACCTATTAGAATTTTTTGGATATTTTTAAAACAACTTCACCTTCTACAGCCAGGTCCTTAATGCATTTCCAAAGAAAAAAACTTGTATTACAACACTATATATCTTTGATTTATTTAAGTCCAACTTAGTATAGATGTGAAGCTTTAAGTCTTAAGAAGTTGAGCACTATGAGCAAAAGAAAAGGTGACCATCAAAGTAATTTATCTTCAATTTTTGTCAACAAATAAGAAGAGATGGCTTCTAAGTTGAGTACCATAGTCTATCATACTTTGCTAGTATAATTCTAAATCTTTGAATTCTACTTCATTTGATAATTTGGTAATATAAAATATCAAAAGCAAAGATGCTATTATGTACAATTATAAGGTTGAAATTAGGCAAGCTTGTACCAAAGCATAGCATTGTTATTTGAAGTCCTTAGTTTATATACCTTGAGGATCTATTTGATTATGAAGGTAGCTAAAGTATCTTAAAAATTTACTATATTGATATCCTCTCTGACTTTTTGTTGAGAGCATTACAACTACAAAATCTTTGATTTTTTCTTTTAGAGGGTGTCAAATTACATGTATCTTTGTATTTTTGAACAAACCATCTTAATACCTATCTTTGAGTCTTTCTATATAAATGAAAAAAATAAAATAGATGGTAATAAATTATTATCAGTTATCACTCCTTTTCTTATAATATTCACTTTAGCCGTATTTTAATCTTGTAACTTTTGATTATCTCTCTCTTGTAGGAATCTATCAATATTTTATGCCATCAATATCATCTGAAATGAGATCCTAAAGAGTTTTTTTATCTCTCCATTGTCATATAGTAACATGGCTTTTAAGTGAAAAAAAAAGAAAAAAAAGTATTTTATTATAAAAGAGCCTAATTAAAAAAATATAATAAAAAATATTGATAAAAGACAGGTAGATAGTAAAATCTTATAGTATTAGAATTATTTTTTATGAAAACAGATTCTATTTACTTTGTACATCCATAAATAAGGAAAAATAAGATAGATTAGAAAATAAAGAATATAAGCATATATAAAAAATCGTTAGGAATTGATTCTAGAAAAAATTATCTCAAAAAAATAAGAATTGATACTTGAATAGGACCAATTATCAACCATAATTGAAATCAGACCTTAAGACACAAAACCAAGTACCTATGCCATTTTCAGGATTCTTTGATAAATCAAAGAATGAAATTTAAAAGAAAATTGGATTAAGTTTTTTTGAGTATTAATTTTTAAATATTTTAATTTTTAATGATTTTATAAAAGCTTTATAAAGTTAGAGATGTTTAGAGTGACTGTAGTTTTTATGAAATTAAATAGGTTAAATTTTGGATAATTTTGTGAGTTTTATAATAAATGTAGAAATAAAAATTTGTCGATTTTTAAGTATAGTTGTGTTTAATATGTGTTGTAAATTTGAGCTTAATCAAACAATTATATTAAATATTATTGAAGTTCAAATGGATTAAGATCTTAGAAATTGAAATTTGAGGATAAATGAGAGTTTTTAAGATCTTCAATATTCTGCCTATTGGATTGAAATAAAAATTATTTATATAGATAGTAGACTTGATTTTTAACATTTATCTGAATTTTTAGAGTAATTCAATAGTTTAAAAAGGAGATATTTGCATTGAGAGCTAAGTATCAAGATTGGAGAAAGAGGTCGTCCAACATTCAAATGGATTATCTTACATTTTTTTCAATTAGTAAGTTTGATTGCTCTCATTTTTTTATATTTTTTTTCAACTAAGTTTTTATAAAATATAAAAAAATTTGAGTTGATATCATTAGTTTTTGAAATTTCAATTTGTTTTAAGATTTGTTAAAAATTTGGTTAAGATTTAGGATTTGATTAGGATTTGGTGTAGAATTTGGTTAGGATTTAATTAGGATTTGATTAAGATTTTATCTAGAATTTTACTATAATTAATTTAGAACATTATTAAGATTTGATTAGGATTTAATTAGGATTCTATTAGAATTTGATCTAAGATTTGGTTAGGATTTATTGAAAATTATATTAGAATTTGATTAGGATTCAATTAATATTTTTTATTTTTAATATTTTTAAAGATTTTTTTAATACTTATTTAGGATTTTTTTATTATATATATTCCTATAAAATTAATATATGATTTTTTTAATATTTTTTTATAAGTCCTTTAAGACTCTTTTTGAATTTAATTAAAGATTAAATAATATTTTATAATTTAATTAGAATTTATTTAGGATTCTATTAGAATTATTAGGATCTTTTTATTGCAAGTTCTATTTTATTTCTTACAGCTACGTCCTTGATACATCTTCAAGCAAACTTCATAAAATATAATATTATCCATTATCTAATCACTTCCAAATAATCCATCTAAGGTGGCCTATAAATATTTGCTTATTAATATCTATAAATCGTTTATTAATTCAAAGCCAATCTTGAATCAAGGCAAAAGAACTCTAAGATGTAAAATAATTCTCAAATTGATTCTTCTTCTCCATAATAGATAAAAGAAGGGTCATTAGCATAATATGCTATGACTTCCTATCTTTCTTCCATTGAGAGGCAAACACCCTTGACTTGTCCCTTATCTATCCTTGCTTTGACCATATTATTGAGAATCTCTACAACCAGCAAAAATAATTATGAAGCTAGTACACAACCTTGCCTCATTCTATAAGCAATTCCAAATGTGAGAGATAATACTCCATTAACCTTTACTAAAGCTGAAGTATCATAAAAAAAATCTTATTATAATTACAAATTTAGGATATATTCCAAAAATTAGCATAATTGAAAATATAAAATTCCAATTTACTATATTATTAGCTTTGAAAAAATCAAATTAAAAATAAATCATTGATTGATTCAAATAGAAAACCTACTCCATTGTCTCATGCAATAGAAAAATGTTATCAAGAATGAATGTCATGATAAGAAATGTCAATTGGTCAATGAAAATGATTTCTATAAAAATTGATTGAAGTTTGAATTGAAGAGCTTTAACATAAAGCTTATAAGTTATATTCAAAAATATAATGGAGTACCTATTTGTGAAGCACCTTATTTCTTCTCTTTCATATAGCAATGATAAAAGTTCTTTTGTCACCTCAAGAGAAAAGTAGTTCTTAGCCACTGTTGTCATAATTATAATAAAATAATCTTCTTTAATCACCATATAACATTTAATGTAGTATTTTATTAAAATACTATCACATCTTAAGGCTCTGCCTAGTATCATACTAGCCAAGGCTTCATCCAATTCTCTCATTATTATTAGACCTATAATCATGTTGGAAAAAAGATGACATGATACAAAATCTAATGCTTATATGACTGCCTCAATCTTATCTCCAAATTGTGGAGAAGTCACATATAATACCTAATAGTATTACGTGCATACTTTTTTTAGTTTATCTTCATCTATTTGAACAAATTCATCAACATCCTTCAATTTTGTAATAAAAAAGTACCAAATAGATTCTTTACTTAAAAGAATTCTTTTAAGTAGGAGTCTTCTATTCTCTTCCATTGTATCCTACTTATGACTCTCTATCACTCTTCTTTCTATTGCTCAAGCTCTTACAGTTGATTTACAACTACGTTGAGTTCACCTTGAATCCTAAGATCAAGAAGGATGCAATAGAGAGCCATGATGAAATGTTTGAGTTCCTAGTAGGTAGTTTTTTTGTAAATCTATAGTTCTAAGCCTTCTATATGCCATAACCACATTAATATTTAACAACTTTCTTCAATTATTTATAAATCCAAAACTTGGATTACCAAATCACATTCCTTCAATCATAATGTGGATCTCTTTGTTATCAAAATAAAGCCGAGGTATCAATGACAAAAATTCAATGAAGGTAAATATATAAATGAGACTTTTTTCAAAGAAAGATGAAAAAATAAAATTAGTTGAATATGTATATTAAAAAAAAACTATAAAATATATTTCCAAAAGATAAAAAAATTAAAAATCTTTAAAAATTAGAGTAAAAATAATAAAAAAAAATTGGCAAGAGTAAAAAATAATTTACTCTTGCTTCTATATATACTATCTAAGTAAGAGCTATGTGGAAACATTCTATAGGACCTCTAATACATGTCTAATATGTAAGATATGTATTTTAATTTGTAAGGCAAATTTTTTATATGCCACATAGTTAGCTTATATCACAAACTACTAATATGTTATTATATTATGCATTATCTTGTTTAAAAATATATAATTTATAATATTATTATATTATGTTATTATATTATAATTTATAATGTTATTATATTAAAATTAGGTACTTGATTATAGAAGTGTCAAGGACACAAAATAAAAGAAGATGCATAAAGTCATGGAATCTATATCAAAATAAAAGTCACAAAATAGAAGAAAATATATATATTCAAGGAAGAACTAGAATGGCTATTTTCAAAGACTAAAAAACATAAGACTCTTGAAACTAGACTAAAGGAATTGATAAGAGTGAAGAAAGCCTCACTCTTGTCTCTATATATATACTACTAAACTAAAGAATACAAGAAAATATGCTGTAAGACCTCTAATATACATCCAACTTGTAGGACACATGTCTAATTTGTAAGGCAAGTTTCTTAGGTGTACACCATATGTCCAACTTGTACTACAAGTGATCAACATGTTAACATATGGTCTCTTTATTAGCTAAGTTTTCAACCTATCAATCACCCATAGACATGTATAAAGGCAAAGTAGTGTCTATGAAGCTTTTAAGAAGCTTTCTACAAGTTATTATCATTTTTATCTACTTTGACTTACTTCTACCTATTTTTATTATTTAAATAATTATGGAGATAAATATGTATGTCTGTGACATTATCCCCCCTTCTAGAGACGACTTCTACAAAGAAGGGTGATTATATGTAGATGAAGTCCAAAATACGCCGAATTATATTTGCTACATACTCTAATCTTTGTTTCCTTTAAAGGTAGTTGATAGATTCTTTCAACCATCGGTAATGTTCCATATTAGGACAAGAAGACCACCTTGATATTTGATAATTATTAAAGCCTTCATAACTTCTTTCAAATAAAATATTAGTAATACCACCAAGAGTGGTTCCTATCTCTAAAAGTATCACTAAATATTGGAAGTCCCTTCCAAGGTCGTGGTATCAAATGTGTTATATCTCACCTTCTATTCGAGGAATAACATGTCATTTTTGAAGATCTTCATCTCGATTTCACCGTCTCAAAGGTTGTGATAGTCGCAATGTCTCATCTAGTAGCTCAACAAATGATAGCTCTTGAATTGAATCTGCTGGTTGTTGATTCTCCATCTCCTAAGTATTAAAAAATCCAAAGAAACAATGATATAAGATAGAATAAAGTCTCCATTGGGCTTGCTTTGCTTTAAATCAAAGATTTTTTTGACTCTTCATCTTAGTTTTGATAGATGTCATTGATGAAAAGCTTTAACTTTGGCTGATGCATTTGTTAGATTCCTAGATGGCTCCCATGAGCATTCATTAATATCATATCCACACCAATGTACTAGATATTTTAACCTATTTTGGTATTGCCTTGAACCTAAGACTTCTTCTACCTCAAATTCTTCATTATTGTCCACTTTTATAGTAGATGGTGGCATTTGTCTCTTTCTTTGTATATCCATTGTCTTTTATGGCTCAAATTAAGACACATGGAATACAGGATGGATTTTTGTAGACTCCAATAGGTATAATCAATAAGCAATTGGATTGATTTGTTCACAAATGGAAAATGGTCCAAGCCTATGATAATCCAGCTTGTCATAAAGATGAATAGTTTTAATAATATGACAAAGTAATCATATCTTATTCTCCACGTTGAATTGAGGTTATTCCTTACAATAGACATTTGTGTTTGCTTTTTGTCATTCTTGAGCTACTTTTAGTTATGCCTTCATTGTTGCATGTAGCTCTAACAATCAACTTTCTATATCTTCTACCACAAGATTATCAACTTTTAAAAAGTCAAAAATATTAAATTATGTATGATAACCGTAATTGGTAAAAAAAGATGTTTATTGAGTAGAAGAATATATTAAATTATTCTAAGCAAACTTTGCCAATAACAAAAGAGCTGTCCAATCATCTTATTGATAATTGATGGTACACCTCAAATATTACTTTAAGACTTGATTTACTTGTTCTAATTGTCCATCAGTTTGAAGGTGAAAAGCCAAACTTAGTTTTATATCCAACTTTAATATCTTAAAAGGAAATCTCTAAAGTCTCAATAAAAATTATATTCCTCTATCTGATATAATATCCCTTCGTAATCCATGATAGCAATAGATGTTGTCAACAAAAAATTTAGCTATTCCTTCACATGTGATAGATTTTGTACATCGTACAAAATATGCCACATTGGTGAAACAATCTACAATCATGAATATGGAATCATATGAACTTGAAATTGGAAGATCCATGATAAAATCCATAGAGACAAAAGACTATAGTTGTTTTGGTATAGGTAATGGTTGGAGGAGTCTATAAGATTGATAACAAGGAGTTTTTGATCTTGAACAAACATCAAATGTATGTACATTTGATACCCAAGGATCGACCATTTACGAGACAAGGTCAAAATCAGACCTCTAGTCACAAAAACAATGGCCTAGGACAAATTAGGGATTCATTCAAAGTTTAGAGATTAAGGTTTGAGAGCTAGCTTTAAGTTATTTTCAAAGGCATAAGAGTTGTTTTTGTAGGGTTTTTAAAGATGTAGCAATTATTGTTTAAAATCAGGGTTTGTATTGGTAATTTAGATTTTATATAATATAATTAGGGCTAGCAATTTTAGCTAGTTCGTGCAATTGGTGTAACATCTATTATTCAAAATTTGATATTACTTGGATTTTTAGGTGTACTAAGTGTATACAAAATTTTGTAATAATCTAATAATGTGGTTTAGAGATATGTGGTTTTTAGCACAAGAAGGTTTTGAAAGTTGGCAGTTTGGGATTGAGTAGGATTTCTATGATATTTGAAGATCTACTAGTTGAATCAAGGTGAAATTTGGCATGGTATTGAAAGACTTAAAGATCAAGTTGCATACCAATTTTGAGTTGAAGGTAATGGTTGGAGAAGAAAAAATCACTATTGGAACTTTTGCTTCACCTTTAAGTTGGCAACCAAGTGACATCAATGTAGTTTTTGGAAGTTTTTTCACAATCTGTAAGATGGATTGGATTGAAATTTCTTAAGATATAGAAGACTTACATTGACAATTGCATACAAAATTTCACATCAAGTGATTGGTTAGATTAGAAGTTATAGCTTATCAAAGCTCATTGATTAGGATTAGGACTTACAAGAAAAATCTAAATTGCTTAAATATGAAAGTAACAAGATAATTGGGATTTATATATGATTAAGGCTACTAAAAAGAATATTTTTTTAGTACTTTTGAATTGAAATTTGGATTATATTCTTCTCATATGGATGAAACCTATTAGGATTTCTTAGATACTTGTGAAATACAACCTCACCTTCCAGAGCTAGGTTCTCAATGCATTCCTAAACAAGACAACATGTAATACGACAACGTAATCATACTTCTCCTTCTAGAACATATAAGCATCTTTCAAAATAGAATAGATTCTCTTTAAATTCAAATTTGGAAGTATCTTGAGATATAGAAGAATTATTTTTAATATCATGAACAAGAAGATCTCAGTACATACTTACTTGGATCTGCTTAAAAAAAGTCAAATCAACAGTCAATATTGATTTCATTGCTCGAAGATGAAATTATTTTGGCTTCAATAAAATTATCTTTTGTTAGTCAAAAGCTTCTTCTCCTTCTTTTGATATAAGATAAGAACATCTAGAAAGTACATCAGACAAACTTTGTTATTTTCCTAGCTAATAAGTGATATTGAACTCAAATCTATACAAAGATATATTCCAATAAACTTGGAAACAATTCAAAATACATGTTGACATGAAATATTTGAGGTTCTTCTAATCCATATACATGATGACTAGACTTGAAGTGCCTTCTAAATAATAATGCCATTCTTGAAAAGAATCCATCATTGTAAGAAGTTCCTTGTCATGGATCTCATAATTAATCTCTACTGCTCAAAATTTTCTTGAATGAAAAGCTATTAGATGAAGTTTATCATTTGCTCCTATTTGTGATAAGACTGCACCCACGGCAAAGTCAAATGCATTTATTTCCATAAAAAATACTTTAAAAAAGTCAACATAATACAAGATTGGTGCAGAAGTAAAAGCTTTCTTCAAAACTTCAAATGATGCTTTTGCTTCTTTACTCCACTCAAGCTTGTCTTTACAAGTTAAGCGTGTAAGTGGCATTGCAACTTGAAAAAAGTTCTTGATGAAGATTTGATAGTAATTGGCAAATCCCAAAAAGTATTATACATCTCTTATTATTTTTGGAGTCTTCCAATTCATGATTGTGTGAACTTTTTTAGGATCCATCATTAGACCATTGTTTGAAATGATATATCATAAGAAGTCAACTTGAGTAGTGTGGAATACATACTTTTCTATCTTGGCATACAATCCCATATTTCTAAGTTTTTGTAATACACGACGAATATAAACTTTATATTCTTCTTTATCTTTAGAATAGATTAAAATTTTATTTAAATAATAGACAATAAAATCATTTAGAAATTCACAAAAAACATCATTTATAAGATGTTGAAAAGTAGCTGGTATATTTGTGAGTCCAAAAGGCATGACATTATATTCAAAATGTCCATATCTTATTAAAAATGTAATCTTCTATTCATCTCCTTTTTTAATATGGACCACATTGTATGCTCCTCATAGATCTATTTTTATATAAATCTTAGCTTGATTTAATTGATCAAGAAATCTAGATATCAAAATCAGAGGATATCTATTCTTGATGGTAATCTTATTGAGTCCTCGATAATCTACGCACATTTGTAATGATCCATTCTTTTTGTTTACAAATAAGATAGGAGCTCTTGCAGGAGATTTTGAATGGCATATGAAATTCTTAGCCAAGTTTTCATCAATGTACTTCTTGAATTTAGCCAATTCATTTTGTGATAAACTATAGATTGGACCAAATAGTGGCTGAGTTCCTTCTTTAAGATCGATTGAGCAATCATATGGACGATGCTTTGAGAGAATATCTACATTCTTCTTCTCAAAAATAGCTCGAAAATCTTAATATTGACTTGGAATTTTACTTGAAATTTTCCCATCATTTAAAATGGATGTGGCGTAAATAACAAAAGATGATTTTTCTTTTGTAGCATGCAAAAAAGCTTTTGCACCTACAAGTACAAGTTTAGCTATACTAGACTCATGGCTTTCTATTGGATTAGAAAAATTCTTAATAATATTCAAAGAAAAATCAAGTTTATGAAAAATCTAATCCATCACAAGATTGTATTTTTTTAGCCATGATAAATCTAAAATGATTGGATTAGATGGAGATCTAATTATATTAAAAATTATGCAACTATTATGACTATTCATTACTACATCTATAAGAAGTATTTCATAAGTAATATCTCCAGAAGATAATAGACGATTGTCTATGACTTCTACATGTATGGGTTTAGTTTTTTGTATTAATTGTATATTATAACTTTTAACAAATTCTTCATCTAAAAAATAAGTAGAGACTTGTGAATCTATTAAGGCAAAAGCTTTGTGGTTATAAGATCCTAAATGCACATCTATTGTAAAATAAGAAGAGGGTTTTAAAGAGAGAATAGAACCTTCATTAGGAATCATAAAAGATTTCAACCACAAGGTCCCTATTGTAGCTATACAAATTCATGTTTCGACATGTTTTCATCTTTGATAGCAGTACTCCTCATTTTGTAGTTGTGTCATTTTTTTGGACAATATGGAGCAATATGCTTAGCTATTCTACAATATAAACATAGTCTTTTTTGACAATGACGAGTCTTTTCTTGTTCAATAAGAAGTTTGAAACATATTGCATTAATTTACATATCTTCTACTTCTAAATGCTTAGATTGAAAAGTCGTTGGTGTTGTCATTGAATTGTAATAACATTAAAGTTTCCTTGTGCAATTTTTAGATTGAAACTCTAAAAGTCGATTGTCACATTTTATAGTTAAGTCAATTACTTGATTCAATGTTTGAGGATTAGATAAATTGAGCATCAATTTCTTTACTTCATATTCTAATCCGTAGAAAAATTGGTTGATGAGTGCTGCACGATCCCATTTAATATCTATCGCTAATTGTCAAAATTATGAAGCATATAATGTCACTAATCAATTGCCTTGTCACAAAATATGAAGCTTGTTAGTTGCAACATAGATTGCATCATGTTCTCTATACATAGATCAAAATTCTACTAAAAATGCTTCTAAATTATCCAATATTAGATCATGTTGTTCAAAAAATGATGAAAACTATGATAAAGTAGAGTTTGAAAGTAGTATTATAATAAACTTAACTTGTGATCTTTGAGTTGGATAACTTTGAGGTTGTAGTTCAATCACCAATTGTATCTAATTGATGAATTCTCAAAACTTAGATCTTATGCCATGAAACTTTTGAGACAATCTAATTTTTGGTTCTTTGAAACTTGAACAATGTTCCATTATAGGAGGAGTAGTATGGCTTGGTGTAGATATTGAAGCAACTCCAATCATCTCTATATCTTCATTGCTTGATAATCTTATTGCTCCTTGTGGTGGTAGACTGAATTGATGCATTGCAAGCATTAATTCTTTGATTTGCTCTTCCATTTGAACCATTGCACTCTTCATTTCAGCAAGCTCTGCAATGCTAGTACAATAAAAAAAAAAAAAAATGTGTCTATTCTCACAGAATACAATATTCAAGAATAATAAATAAAAAAATATAAAAAAAAAAATCTAAAAACAATATCAATTTAGAAGAGAGTAATCCACAACTTTTGATATACTTAGGTCTTATCAAGAAAAAGGGATAATTCTCTCTTAATCAAGAAAAGTCAAGGCTCTAATATTATATGTATAATCTTGTCAACTTGTCAAAGACACAAACTGAAAGAAGATGCATAAAGTCATGGAATCTATGTCAAAAAAAAAGTGACAAAATAGAAGAAAGTATGTATATTTAGGAAAGAACTGGAATGGATATTGCTAAAGATTAAAAAACATAAGATTCTTGAAACTAGACTAAAAAGCAAGAAAGGAATTGATAAGAGTAAGGAAAGCCTCACTCTTACTTCTTTACATATTACTTAACTAAGGAATATGTGGCGACATGCTATAGGACTTTTAATACACATCCAACTTGTAAGACACATGTCTAATTTGCAAGGCAAGTTTCTTAGGTGTGTGCCATATGTCCAACTTGTACTACAAGTGGTCAACATGTTGACATGTGGCCTCCTTTTTGGTCAAGTTTTCAATCTATCAATCACTTATTGACATGTATAAAGGCAAAACAACATCTATAGAGCTTTTGGGAAGCTTTTTATAAGATATTATTATATTTATTTACTTTGACTTATTTCTATCTATTCTTATTATTTAGATAATTATCATGATAAATATGTATGTCCATAACATGAAGGTATAGTTGTGTTTTATAAGTATCTAAGTAACTCTAATAGGTTTCATTTATATAAAAAAAAATGTAACTTGAATTTCAATTAAAAGTCCTTAAAGTTCATACAAAGTACTCAAAAAAATCTTTTTAGTAACTTTAGTTATATATAAATTCCAATTGCCTTATTACTTTTATAATTAGATAATTTTAATTTTTCTTTATAAACTCTAATCCTAATTAGTAAGCTTTAGTAAGTTGTAACTTATAATTTGATTGTCTATTTCATACAAAATTTTGCATACATATGCCACTATAAGTCTTTTACATCTTTATAAAAATTTAATCTAGTCTAATTTACAAATTGTGAGAAAATATCCAAAAACTGTACTAATGTCACTCATCTGTCAACTCAAAAGTTAATACAGATGTTCCAATAGCAATTTTTTCTTATAAAATTATTATCTTTAGCTCAAAATTGGTTAATAGCTTTATCTTTAAGTCTTCTATTACTATGCCAAATTTCACCTTGTTCCAAGTAGTAGATGTTTAGATATCATAGAAATCCTACTTGACTTCAAACTAATAACTTTGAATATCTTCTTGTATCAAAAACTAGATATCTTTTAACCGCACTATCAGATTAATATAAGATTTTATATACACTTAGTACACTCAAAAACTAAGTATTGTCAAATTTTGAATTATAGATGTGACAATAATTGCACAAACTAGTCAAGAGTACAAGCCTTAATTATATTGCATAAATCGAAAGTCACTAATACAAATTCTAATTTTGAATAATAATTTTAAAGTTATGGCAAGCATTATGAAAACAAACCTTATGCTTCTAAAACAAGCTTAAAGCTAACTCTTCAATCCTAGTTGTCGATCTCCAAATGCCTCTAAACTTTACCCTAGGTAGAGAATTTAGTGGCTAGAGGTCTGATTTCAATCCTATTCCATAAATGATCGAGTACTACATATCAATATAAGTTAGAGATTTTTTAGTCCAATCCTACCTTCAACTAAATCCTAGTATCAACCATATTCATTATTTATCTCTTTTATCTTATTTTTATTAATTTATGGCTTTTCTAAGGTAATAGAAGAGTTTCTATAGCCTAGAAGATAGAATTACTAACCAATCTTTAATCTACTAGCTATTAAGATAAGAAAATAAACTAAGAGACTTTTATAAAAGCCATGTTTAAATGTCTTGAATTATTATTGAACCAAGATGATTAGATATTAATTAAAATTTTATTTTTGATTATATTTTTACCATATAATTTTATTGCAATACAACAACATGTAATACATGGCTAATTTTTTGGATAAATATTCAACCTATCAATTACCTATAAATATGTATAAAAGTAAAAATATGTCTATAAAGCTTTTAAGAAGTTTTTTTATAAGATATTATAAAATTTATCTATTTTTATCTACTTCTATATATTCATATCATCTAAGTAACTACTAAAATAAATATAAATGTCTATAACATTATCCATTCTTCTAAAGACAAGTTCTACAAAGAGCAGTAATTACATATTCATAAAGTCCAAGATGTGACAAATTATATTTACTATATACTTTGATCTTTGTTGCCTTTGAAGGTAATTGATAAGTTCTCTTTGCCATTGATAATATTTCATTCTAAGGTAGGAAGACCTCCTTAATATTTTTTTATTGTTGAGGCCTTTGTAACTTCTTTCAAATAAAACATTTGTAATACTATTAAGAATTGTTTTTACATCCAATAAAACCACCAAAGATTGAGAGTTTCTTCTAAGGTCATGATATCAAATGTATTGTATCTAATCATCTATTCAAGAAAGAACATGTCATTTTTAAAGGTCTTCATATCTATTATATCATCTTAAAGACTGTCATAATTACCATATCTTGTCTAGTAAGTCAAGAAAGAATAGCTCTTGAATTGAATCTACTAGCTAATAGTTCTTCATCTTATTAGCACCACTAATACAAAGAAATTATGATAAAAAATAGAAGATGGAATGAAATCTTTATTAAATATTTCTTTAATAACAAAGATTTGTTTGATTCTTCATCTTAATTTTGATAGATGTCATTGAAAAAAAGCTTTAACCTTCTCTATTGCATTTACAAGATTCTTTCTTGGCTTTCGTGTATGTTTATTAATATCATATTTGTACTAATGAACAAGATATTCTAATATTAATTGATGCTACTTTGAATCTAAGACTTCTTCTACCTCAAATTTTTAATTATTATCTTTTTTTATAGGATGCAATAATATATTTTTTTAATATATATTTAATGTCTTATATAATTTAAGAAAAAATATGTAAAATATGACATAGATCTTCATAGATTCCAATAGATATAATTAATAAGCAAGTGAATTGATTTTTTCACATACAAAAAATGGCTTAGGTTTACAACAATCCAACTTATTATAAGGACAAATAATCTTGATATTACAATGACATAACCATATCTAATTGCTAATGTATAATTGAGGTTGTTCTTTGTAATAAGCATCTATATTGATCTTTTGTCATTCTTGAGTTTTTTTTAATTATGTCTTTATTGTTGTATGTAGCTCAAATAAATAATTTGTCAAATCTTTTACCGCAACATTATTATCTTCTAAAAAATCAAGAACATCAAGTCATAGATGATAACCATAATTAACAAAAAAATATGTTTCTTGAGTAAAATAATGTACTTTGTTATCATAAAAAAACTCTACCAATGGCAAAAGAATTATGCAATCATTTTATTAATCATTAATAGTATACCTCAAATATTATTACAAAACTTAATTTATATACTATGTTTGTGTATTTGTTTGAAGATGAAAAGTCAAAGATGATTATATAACTATCTTTAAAATCTTAAAAATAATTCTCTAAAATCTTAACACAAATGAAATTTCCTTATTTGATATAATATCCTTGGACAATCTATAATAATAATAATAAATATTCTTAAAGAAAACCTTACTCATTTCTTTACTTGTGATAGATTTTATATATGGTATAAATTGTATTATCTTGGTGAATTGATCTACTATCACAAATATAAAATCATAAGAACTTAAGATTAAAAGATCCATCATAAAATCCATAGAAATAAAAAAATAATAATTATTTAAAATAGATAATTATTAAAAAAGTCCATAAATTTAATGATAAGGAATTTTTGATCTTGAATAAATATCACACAATTGTATAAAGTCTTTTGCCTTCTATATTTTAGACTACTAAAAATCTTTAGATATTAGTTCTAAAGTTTTATTGTATTTAAAATATCTTGTTTTAGAAAAGTTATAACAAGCTTGAAAAATATGTAATTATATTTTGTCATTTGAAGTATTTAAGCGTCTCTTGAAATAGAATAGATTATTCTTAAAATTGAACTTAAAAGTATGATAAGACTTACAAGAATAATTACAAATATTACAAATAAGAAGGTCAAAGGACATACTTGATTGAACTTACTTGAAAAAAATTGAATCAATAGTCAATGTTGATTTCATTATTTAAAGATGAAAATGCTTTCGCTTCAAAAGAATCATTTTTTGTTGATCAAAAGGTGCATCTCCTTCATTTGATATAAGATAAGAAAATTTAGAAATGGCAACTAATAAACCTTATTATTTTCTTGTTTAATAAGTAATCTTGAAATCAAAGCTTGATAAGTACATGCTCTAATAGGCTTGGCAATAATTCAAAATAAATGTTGCCATGAAATACTTAAGGTTCTTATAATTTGTATATAAAGTGACTACACTAAAAGTGCCTTCTAAGTAATGACAACATTTTTAAAATAAATCCAAAATTGCAAGAAGTTCTTTATTACAAATCTTGTAGTTAATTTTTTATTAGAGAAAGTTTTTTGGAATAGAAAGCTATCAAATAGAATTTGTTATCTACTTCCATTTGTAACCATATTATATCTCTTTTTTTGATGCATACCAAGTTATATGCTCTTCGTAGATCTATTTTAATATAGATCTTAGCTTGATTCAATTGATTAAGAAGTCAGAATGTTAAAAGTAGATGATATTTATTTTTGATGGTTATCTTATTGAATCTCCAATAATCCATATACATTAGTAGTCATCTATCATTTTATTTTTATGAATAAAATATGAACTCTTATATGAGATTTTGAATGGCATATGAAATTCTTGGCTAAATTTTCATCAATATATTTCTTTAGTTCAACCAACTCATTTTGCAATAAATTATAGATTAGTCCAAAAAATGGTTGAGCTCCCTCTCCTTCAACCTAGTGGATTGTCAAATAATGTTGAACCAACATTCAAAGGTGGGATTTCTATTACAACTTTCTTGTGCCTGAGTTTCTCCAACTTCTATTGTAATGAATGATTTTCTACCTTCCAATTCAGCATTTCTACCATGTTATGTAATGATGTAACAATAGAAAAAATATTCTACAAAATGGGTTCTACTTTTTACTTGTCATTTGCTATGTGCTGATGCCATGATAGTATTCATTGAATTGTCATAGCAACATTCAAGTTTTGTAAATAATTTAAAGGATATAAAGGATTTGATTTTATAATTAGTTGAAGAATGAATTAGTTGAGTGTTAAATTCTTTTGTAGAACTTTCTTCATAATAGCCTACTCCTAACACTTAAATTGAGAACTTAGTGCTATGATGGTGTTGGTTGTCTATTAAATGCAAAAATTTATTTATTTATTTATTTAATTAATTCTTAGAATTAAAAGAGCTTTGCTTGGAAGAAAACTTAGTTGTAGGTAGTCTTCAATAGCAACAATCATACTCATATATAATGAGGACGAAAGTGATGACGACAATTACATACAGAAAGAGACTAAACACTTAACTAGTGGCATATTTTTCAAAAACTTACTAAAATTCTTAGTATTTTATAAACATGCATGATTCATTTCAAGATTCCCAACTCCATTGACAATAACTAATCTAAGGATCCTGAGTTTGATTACTCGGGGGACTATTGAAGAGAAAGGCTACCACTGGCAGATTTACAAGCATTTTCTAACAAATAAGATTCTCCGTGCCCTACAACAGCGCCGCTTTTTTAAGGCAACGGACATGCAATATCTCTTCACTCAGCAAAAAGAGAATGCTGCAACAGAAACTACTACCCTCTTTGCAGAAGTTTATGGTAGCATCCAGCTAGAGAATGAAGAGAGTAAGAACGTGGGTAAGGTGTGCAAGACTCAAGAAGTAATAGAATGCAGAGAAGGACAAAAAATAAAGACTCACAAGAAGAGGCGTTGAACAAGCACAGACCGGAACAGAATAACAGTCATAACTCAGAAGATGGGGAGCTGCAAGAAGAGAAGTCGAGAAGATTGAAAAACTTTTTTGATGCGAACGGCATTCATGTAAGTATGCCATGAAGCTCTTTCATCATGATTTTGATTTTTACTATACAATGAGCGGTTAGTCATTGGAGCTGGTCGGATCAAAAGTGGATTCTAAATGTTTGCTGACTAGATACACACTACTTCTCTCATCATGTTATTTTTGCTACATCGGTATGTGAAACAGTCAGCTATGGATCATGATACAATACGTGGAATACACGAATCTGAGAAGGTCATGACTCATCACGAAGCAAGCAGGGTTGCTGAGCGAGCAGCACTTGCATTACAGCTATCGCGGAGGTTCCATAGTGCAAAAAATGTTTCCGTGCTTATATGGACTAGTTGTTCAGAGTTCGTTGGTGCTCTTCCCACCGTGCAACAAAGGTTTGGTTCTACCATGAATGCACGCTTGGTTGCATCTTCTTCACAAGGTCAAACAAGATTTGAAGAAAGTGGTAATCAGCGTGCAATTGGGATTTCTGCGAGTGCCTCTGCTGGCAGCTTGCGAAAACCGAACTCAGAGTTTGCGGCAAGAGGCATACCCCAAGCCAGCATACAATTTGCTAGTGTTATCCATGGACTTGCAGCGTCCCATGAGCGGGACTCAGAGGCTTGAACGACTAAGTTGCCCCGCAACTGGCCCGTGGACGGGGGGCAGGGAGGTTGGGACGAGGGGTTGAGAACGAGGAACGGGGAGAATTGGGTCGATTTAGTAAAATTCTAGATTGCTTTAACATCTCCCTATATTTATAGATATACAAAATAGATTATCTAATGATTTTAATAATAAACTATCACCATTATCATTATTGAAAAAAACACCAGACAATCATGCACAATAATATAAAACGTCCTTGAATTCGTTGGATTTAGTGCTTGATCTTTGATTCACACCAATTCTCTATCAAGTCACTCTTAGGCACATCTTCATCCTCTTCCTTTGTCGTCCACTAATATAAACCCAAACTTTTAGTAAAGCTTGGATGACAGAGAGCCTTCCAAAGTAGAAGAACACAAAATGACAACTGATTTCACCAAAAACCCTCCGTGGCGGATTTCCTGATGCATTGAAGAAGAGTTAAGCAGAACCTCATACGTCTATGCCCATTCATGAAGAGCTCATTCTAGTCTAAACAACTAAAGAACACTGGTCTCCAAAAGGATCTGATAAACACCAACGCATATCTCTCCTGTTATGAGAAGAATGATGATCCACTAAAGCGTGTCTGACTTCTTGTTTTGTAGAATCTCCAAGAAGAATCGCAAATTGTGCTGGAAACAACATCCACACAAACACATGCTTCGGCATGGACATCAGCTCGTTATGCGTAACCGAAAGTTGGTATTTTGCCACAAACCCCTGAAAGGAGGATAATCAATCAGTGTATAACTGCAGATAGGAGGATTCCACAAAAACACATGGACAAGATTTTACCTGTATAACATTAAGCTTGAAGTCCAAACTTTCAAACCGCTCATCAAGCTCAAAATCGTCCCGCAAGTACTCCCAAATCTGAGCATAGTTTGCATCTTTCCATGCAGCATCTGACCTGTGAGAATGTTGAGTACGTGTTACCGGAGGCTCCCAATTAAAAGTTGAAACCTAACAGAGTACAATGCAGAGGTCTGCTTTTCAGTAGAAACTGCATTATCATGTAGGACCAAATACCATTCTCATACAGGAGCCCAAATAATACTACGTTTAGGCTAGTATGTCATGTCAGGGTAAGAGGGAGTTTAAATCATGCTGCACTTTGTTTCCATGAAAAGGCATTGAAGACAAAACAGACAGGAGTTTGTGGAGAAGAAAGACCTCTCCAGGAGGCCCAAGCGAAGAATAACGTCTGCGAGGGTGGTGTTGGCAGCCGCCACAAGCTGAAACAGGCTTTTCCGAGTCATTGTGAACGTGCCAGACTTCTCCATTCCTTGATTTAGCTCGCTGAATGTGTTGACCATCTCATCCACCTGCATCCCGCAACAATGTTCCCATTACGTTTTATGTGTGATTACGCACGAATTCCGAGTGAGTTTGAAGCCCGATATTGCACCTTGCTTCAACGAAATAACCTATGCTAGTAAGGGAACCTACACGAAGAGGACATTGGAATACAACTGCTACATTTCCGAGTATTGAGTCAGGGATGGCACAAGAACCTTCTTGGCGTAGTGATCGAGCGCAATGCTTTGACCGAGAATGCTAGAGATCACTCGGATGTTGTCTGTGTCAATCATTCGGAGAGTGATTCGGTCTTGCCCACCCTCGCTCCACTCAGGTAGGGTTGGTCTCACTAGCACCCCGTAATCTGAGTATTTAAAAAAGAACAATTCGCATTACATCAATGATACGAATCTCTTCCACTACGTGTGTACATGTGGGTGTGTTAACTTCAGTATGCCACTGCCCCATTTAAAAGACTAAAGAAAAACTTTATTTCAGCCAACTTTACTCCCTGCAAACATTTACCACTTGGTAACCAACTGGAACGTACGAGCTATGGGCTGAATAGAGGCTATGGCAAGTGAAGCTAATACCGTCTTTTCTCGTCTCTCGGAACTCGTCAGTGCAGAATTTGCGTACCGCAGTCAATGTCTCCACTTCTTCATCATCACCAAAATTGAAGAAGACTATAGATCCATATTGAAAGGCCACCATGAACCTTTCTTTTGAGCAACTTATTTCTGCAAATCCTTACCATATCATACATGTTTAATCACTTCATTTGACATCTTGGGATGATGAGCGTGGCACGTTGTACTGTCTCAGCACATAATGAATAAGCACATTCACCTTCTGGAGATGTAGCAAGCCTTCACAGGGATGTAGACATCATCTTTTTGAAGTTTAAGGGGAGGACTAGCCGAAAGACCTTCCCGTTGACGCGTTTCATTCTCCCGAACCCGAGCATGTTGCTGACCCCATTCAATCCCTCCGTCGTCTATTCTCATCTTATTGTCATCTTTCTTTTTCCTGACTTTTGTAACCCTGATCCTCTCTTCGCCCACATCAACTTCCCCTTCCCTTTCTGGTGGTACACTGTTTCGATCGGCTGACTTTCCTTGGCTAGGAAGAGTGGAAGGAATCATCATTTCTGAAATGTCCCAACGGACGGACCCGCCGCTAGAAGGATTCGAAACTTGTGTACTACCAGGGATCAGTTCAAAACATAGCTTCGAATACTGGTTGTTACTCAAGGAGCACAGTCTCCGACTGATTGCACCAGCATAAGCAGAATTTGACGTGGGGACAGTAGATTGACCCTCAAATACTCGGCCAGACACGATGCAAAAGTATCTGGCACGTCCTCTTTTGAAGCTCACACGGATATCTCCAGCAGGAGAGCAAGTGCCTTGGCCTATCCCCTGCCCTAAAATTGTGCTGGATTTCCATAACTGTTCCACGAGCTTGCTCCATGCAAGAAAGGTCACACTTCTCAAGTTGGCTTCGTAGCTTACAGAAGAAAAACGGCTAGCCGTGAATGCCCTGCTAAGGTGCTGCACGTTTCGCCTTAGAGTGCCTGTTCTCATTCTGATTCTCTCCTCCGTGTCGCAACCATTTTCAATTCCGCAATCTTAGTGCCACCTTTTCCATAGATCTGTATGAAAAATTCGTGACATCTGCAATGCAAGTACGTTGCTACCAATACGCTCCTCCTAAAGACACAAAAAATAAAAATAAAAAACATGTTCAACAACATGCACCGGAAGTGACAATAGCGTCACAGCAGAAATTGCAAATTCGGACCCTGAAAAAAGGTCGTTCAACAATCGAGAAGCAAAAGTCGCTAAAATTTCAATGCACGAGCACCAAACGAAAAGATATCCCACAATTGCGAACACGAAATCAAACCACTTGAGTAGTTTTGTGGACTTACTAGAACGTTGAGCATCTCAGATCAAGAAACTGGCCGTCACAACCACTAGAATGCAAAAATCAAGGAAGATAATCAACAGTATTCCGAAGCATGAAGCCGTCTGTTGTCGTCCTTCACTAACTACCGGAGTGCATTCGTAATAAGACTCAATTTCTCGCACAGTGCTGTAGCTTGTCAAAGGTTGCACTACAAAAATTTCATCATTTCCGAGATGGATCACAAAGAGGAAAAATACCTTTTCACAGTGAACCCAATAGACAGTAGTAACGAATCACAAGGAGGTTTGTATCGCCGCGTAAGGCTGGCGACGGGCGAGCACGAAATGTGGCGGAGGGATTCGCCAGATAAAAACAGTCTGCCCTGTTGAGGTTTCATACGTCACATGAGCCCTACCCATGCGACATGCAACTGCCCTCGCAACATTCCTCGATCGTCGTTCTCAGAAGAACCACCGAGGAGGAAACCCAATGACGTGTGTGAGAGTATCTCGACCCATGCACTGTATCTTTACCAGCGCTGTTGCCTCCCGAAGCTAACCATCTCCGGTTAGAGAGACTACACTTCAGATCCTCTCGTCCCTGATGACACTTGCAACAACCAACAAATTCCTCTTTGTTATTTTTCTATTCAACACGTCCGACAAGCGTTTTGAAGCCCTGCACATTCTCTTGCGGTTACATCAGGTTGAAAAAGGTTTGTGCAGGTTTCAGGGAGAATTCGAGAAAAATCGGAAGTGGGGCCCACCCCTCAGCAACAAATTTAGCAATGCAGAAAATCATTTCTCAATTGTTAGCCAGCTCAATCACCCGAAAATCATATTTCAAAACTGGTTTCTTCTTCATTATGAGAAGAAATTATAAAAGATTCTATTGTCATCTCAACTAGCCAACAACCGGCAATAAAGATTGCAAGCGTTCATTTAGTAGTCAGATATATGTATGACCCTATTGTCACTTTCTTGGCTCCACTTCCAAAACAAAGAGAACGACACTGATGCATGTTCTAAGACACCAGGAAGAAACTGCTTTTTGCGTTTAGGAAAAAAATGGTTTCCTTCGAGCTAAAATCCACCTACATTCCCGATGCCCCCGAGTTTCTCTTACACCCGAAGACATAAAACTAAACCACCCCTATTTGCTTTCATCCTTAAACCCTCAACTTTAAACCTGTTTACGCCAATGGACTACATATTCAGCAAGAGGACAATCGATGGGAGTTCTTGTGAAGCCTTCATCACTAGAATGGTTCAAAATAAAATTGGAGGCATAAGAGATTGTCGAATGCTTCAACCCTCATAAGATTCTTCCAATTTCCATGACTGCCAAAGTCCAAACCCCAAATTTGCTACAAACGGCTGTTCCCTCAAGTAACAGATTTATGAGATTCATACTTTACCAATGTAGACATATTGCAGCCCCGAGGTGAAGTGAGTGCCATGCGATACATTCCGCAGAAGTCAATTTCATTCGGAACCTAAAGTATCTTTGGCGGATTCGAACAAACTCGAAGGCAAACGACACCCACAGGGATGTGACCTCAATTGCTAAGATGAAGAATGTTTTCTTCACTCCGATAACTAAGTTCTCATTTTCTCTTCTGGTCCAAGGAACTGGAAGTGCGTCAAGCTTATACACAGTCTAGGAAATGGGAGCTACAGTCAGGAGCAAGCTGGTTATCATTGCGAGGAAATCTTCCTTGTCAATTTGTAAACTACCACACCCACGCGCGAATTCACAAGAGGATGCCTGTGCACGACTTCCACGTTGAAGCACTTCGCCGCCATTCGAAAAAATTGACCGTCCTTCTTCCACCTCCGCAAATGCGCGACCAACACAACAGGAGATCCAATCCCGGGCGTCTCTTTCTCCCCCTCCCCGATCCCACACAGCCACTTCAAGGTTTGCATGAGCGGCTCGAAGAGCGTATCATAGTACACGCAGTCCGACGCAAGAATCAGGTCAGGTGGTGGCGAGACAAAATTCTTAGCGTCCTCTTCCACGCCCCATCGAAGCGGTTGCACAGCAACGCTCCCGCCACAAGCCTCAACCTCCTTCAAATTCAGCTCCACGTTGCACTGCAAGTTCTCCAAGACGTGCGGCAAGTCAGTAAGGGTTACGCGGGCACCGAACCGCGCAGCCATCATCCCAGCCATTCCAGTGCCAGCGCCGAGCTCCAACACTCGCGCATCGCGTAAGCTCTCGCCGCCGCCTCCGCCGTACCCATTCTCCAGGTACCCGCACATACCGGAGGCTGCTGGCCACAACTGGAACGACAGGCC
This sequence comes from Physcomitrium patens, assembly GCF_059467195.1. Taxonomy (NCBI): domain Eukaryota; kingdom Viridiplantae; phylum Streptophyta; class Bryopsida; order Funariales; family Funariaceae; genus Physcomitrium; species Physcomitrium patens. The sequence continues at coordinate 26,959,296 of NC_143410.1, read as the reverse complement.
TCGCTCACAAATCTGGCGCACCAGAATTGGGGGACCGATATGGGGCTCATATCCAACCTCGTCACGAGCAGGATTCACCACAGCCGGCACGCCCGCGTCGGAATCCCCCGCACGCTCATGCCCTTCTTCATCCACTGCCGTCCCGTCTGCTTCATGCTTGTCAGCAGCGCACTCGTCGTCACTGGAGCTATCAAAGCTCATATTGCCGAACATGTCCCCGGTGATGCCATCGCGCCCCATCCTCCTCCTCCTCAACCGAACGCAACGCAACGCAACGGGGGGTGCAAGATCAGCGATCGAGGCGAGGGCGCGGCGGCCCTCGTCACTCACTCCTCTTCTCCCTCTCGCGTCACGAGTGACGCTGTGCCTGCCTGCCCTCAGCACCGTGCTCGCGCGCGCGCACGGTCATAGGTCCGTTGCACCCTAAAACCTATCTCCAATTCACAAGGGAATGTTACATTTCTAACAGGCTTTGAAATGGTCTTTGTTGTGAAGCTTTTGATTATTTGATCTTTAACATTTCATATTTTTTGTTGAAATACTTTGTAATCCTCAACATGTTTTTTTGTCATAATTATTATTATTATTATTATTATTATTTTCTTTCGGATTCACTACATTATTTTCAATAAATATTTTAGTTGTTTACGATATGTAATGTTATTATTATTTTTATTTTTTTTTAAATTCTAATTTTAATTTTAATTTTTGGCATAACTTCATCTTTTCAATGACAATAGTATTGTTGAGAAGTCTTAAATAAAAACTCAATAAAAGATTGAATCTAAATGAGTTAATATATCATTTTAGCAAAATATCAACATGGATAATAATATCAAGTTAAAAATTAAAGACAATTATAAACCTGTATAAATAAATAAAATTTTATTCATTTTAGTTTAAGAGTTTTTTATTTATAAATATTGTTTGAAGATTTGGATTTTTTTTCATTTTCTATTTAAAGTCAATCTGAATCAAATGTTTTATTTTCTATTGTCCAAATTATTTAATAAGTATAAAATTGTGGATAGCCAGAAGCAACTAATTTGTATACTATTGAAACTAACTGCCACACATTTAGAATGCAAGGTGGGATTTTTATCACAGTAATTCTTTTATGAAGAAAGATTTAAAAGTAAAATTAGTATTTGATAAATTAATAAGATTATCATTTAAAAAATCAGATGGTTCTCAAAAAAGAATATAGAAAATGCAAAAGGGATTATAAAGTGATATAATGTTTTGTTTAAAATAGTCCTAACAAGAATTGATAACAATAATATTAACCAAGACATGAGTTTTCACTAAAAGTATGTCTAAAGATTATTAACCGATATCAGCAATCTAATATTTAACTTTTAAAATTTTAAAATTAATATTCCAACTCTACAAAAATTAAAAATTAAAAGTTTTAACATTTTTTTAGTCCTATTTATTCTTATAGTTTAAAATATGTATTATAAAAATATAAAAATATAAAAATATTATAGAATTTTGACAAATAATTGATTAATCATAAAAGACTTTATATTAAAAACTTCCTTTTAAATAGATTATTTAAGGAAAAAAAATTATTGTCTTTGTAAAATATCATAAATAGAATCTAGTAGAATTTGATATATAGTACTTTTAAATCTTAGGTTAAATAGAAGAAAGTGTTATTTATGTTAATTAAGACTTAGTGTTATTGTCTATAATTGAGTTTTTTTTTTTTAAATAGTATTTGAATCCTATTTATTTTTTAATCTCCTCATCGTACTTATGTATAATTTATAAGTTACAACTAAACTATGTTGCTAAAAAAACTCTAAAAACATTACAAATAACATTATCATAAGTCCGAGAAAAATTAATATATATTTAGTTTATATGTATATAAATGATTATAATTAAAATAATTATGAATAACATGAATGAAGAATTTAATTTTTTTGAAATGAAAGTTGTAATTATTGTTTTTTTTAAAATATAATATTACCTTAAATAAAATTATTTATCTTCTTAAAACAACATTTTAAAATATTATTATAGTTAATAAATGTATTAAATTTATTTAATACAAATAAATATTGTAATCTTTATTTTATTTTATGTTATTTTTAATGCTAAAAGAAAAAAAAAAGAAAAAAAAAAACTTGAAGTAGCATTTAAGACTTGTAATACATTGATAAATTTAGTTATTTTAATAAATAGATAATAATTTTATAATAAAAATTTATTTAGAAAAAAAAATATAGTTTTATAGATTAAAAATAATTTAATAACTAGATATATTAATATGATAAAAATATTTTAAGATAACCAAGTTTTTTTAAAATATTTTTTATTATATTAAACTAAATTACATTGAAATATAAAATTTTTAAATGAAAAAATATTTTAAATAATTAAAAAATTATTCAATGGTTTTAAATATAAGATAAATTAAATAATTTTTTTCATAATTTGAGAGGTTTTATTTTATTTTTATTTTATTTATTTAAAGAATTCTATAATTAAATATTGCAATAGAAGAAAAATATATATGTTTTTTTAAATGCAAAGATGTTTCAAAAAAAAGATTTTTAATTTTGAAGAAAAAATAAAATTAAATCATTTTTTTTTCTTTCTTATAAAATTATACAAGTATACAATAAGTTTTAAAGTTATGCCTGCTATGACTTATTCTATACTAATAGATTAATATAATATCTTAGCATATTAGTATTCTATAAAAAGCTTTTATTTGGTATTAATATTCTTAATAAAATAATTTTTTTACTTTATTATTTAGATCCAAAAGATAACTATAGATTTTTTGGAATCAATAAGTAATTGAATAGTAATATTATAAAGAATAATCAAGTTTATATTAAAAAATATATATTTTTAGTCTTAAATAAATTAATGGATGAGCTTAAGAACCAAATATGTAATAGGGTATAGATAAGATATTTATATTATTGACACATAAGGATAGATAGTTAGAACCATGGAAGTTTCTAAAATTAGAATTAGATTAGTAGACTAGGTAGGATCTACCATGGAACATTCTAGAAAGAATTTAAGGTAGTTATTTAAGTGGAGTCCACCATGGAACCTTTTAAAAAGGCTTAGGGCGGTTATTTAGGTGGAGTCCATCATAGAACCTTCTAGAAGGAATTTGAGGCAATTATCTAAGTGGAGTCCATAATGTAGGAACATTCTAGAAAGTCCAGGGTAGTAGAACAAAGTATAAATATAACTAGCTAAGGCCTTTTGAGGCATCTAGTTAGATATGGCTTTAGATCTTTTTATCTTTGCAAAATTTGGTTTTGCATCCTTCTATTTAGTTTAGTTCTATTCTATTTTTGTTTGCTTAGTTTTATCTTTTGTGTCCTATTCTAATTAGTTCTATTTAGTTCTGTTTAGTTCTGTTTAGTTTTGTTCTCGTCTATTTTGTCATACTTTGTGATGAAGCTTTATGTTGCTATAGATTTGAAGGATCTTGGATTTTTTTTAAGATAGACAAGTCATGTTTCATTGATATCAAAGTAAGTATTAGACTATTTTTTTGGTAGTGTGTCGATAGTCATCATCTAGTCCAAGATCAATTATTATGGTCACATTGGATATTGTATTGAGGCTACCATGACCTACTCTTAAAAAATCAACTAGAAGGTGAAAAGACATTACACTAGTGGAGTCTAGCAAAGAAATTACATCATGGAAGATATGGCAGAGCAATCCTAGATAGATGCTCAAATATGGCGCTTCTTAGATTAGATAGCTACTTTGTAAGGACAAATAGAAGCCTCGAGGAGAAGGGAGTCAATATCTGCTAGGTTGAAATTGACTAAGTCTAATACATACTCTAGAGCTTCAAGACAAGAAGATACATGTCAATGGTTCTTCAACATGCAACAATACTTCTAACTATCTGGGACAAATACTACTAAAGGAATTATATATGTAGCTAGTTATTTGATAGATATGATAGCTATTTGGTGGCGACATGGAGTTCAAAGTTATGGAGCTCAAGGTGGATTTTGTAATTGTGAGGAATTTGAGACTAAGTTTAGGAATCAATTTTGGCCCATCAATACAGAGAGGATAGTATGCAATCAGTTGGCAAATCTTATACAATCTAGGTTAGTACAAGATTATGTCTCCTAATACTATGGTACAACAACCAACACCAATGGAGATTGATGCCCTACAAGGATCATTAACAAGACAAAAACGACAAATATTGGTACAAAAGTGATTATATTTTTATTATTGGGAGCCAGGCCATTAGATCGAAGGTTGTTCAAAACATCAAAATTTAAACACCAACAAAACAAGGTGGATTTACAATCTTGAAACTCACCAAATCAATAATAAGACAGAGTAGGAAAATGAGGCTCTTTAGTAAAAGCATTGAGGGCTAATATTAGGAATAGCTACTGTCTCTTAGAAACAAATGACATGGCCTCAAAAAACTATAAAAAGAGTCGACTGATACATCTAACAGGACTACTAAGAGGACAACCATGTCAAGTGCTTGTAGACTGTGGTTCTACAAAAAAATTACATCTGAATTAAAATCACCGACTGACTTAAAATTAAAATTAAAGCAATCAAGAGAAGAAGTATATATCTTATAGACGATCAAGAGAACATATTGAATGAGACATGTAAAGAAAAAACCGTGAGGTTGATTGACACATACGTCTTAAGAGATAAATTCAAGGTGACAAAACTAAGATATGTTGTTATCCTTAGTATGCCATGGCTAGAGATGGAAAACAAGAAAGTTGATTAGATAGTAAGGACAATCTCTTTTAAAGATGGTAGACACAAGGTGACTCTTCACACATCTACATCAAGTGAAGAAGAAAGAAAATGTGCAATCAAAGATTTACTTGTAGGGATGACCTTTATGAAGAAGCAAATATAATATAAGCAATCAATATATATATATGGTGGTTCCAAATCTTACATTAGTAGTAGGAAAGACAACCAAAAGAGTAGAATGGGTAGATCAATTTATACGGAGATATTAAAATGTCTTTCTAACTGACCTATCTAGTAGCATGCCTCTTGATCGAGGTGCCTCTTTTCAAATAGAATTATTGCCTGGGGCCAAACTAGTAAGTCAATGAATTTATCACTTAGCACCAAAAGAACTTGAAGAGCTGTGGAATTCATTGGACGAACTCTTAGAGAAAGGCTTCATTCAAAAAAGCACATCACTATGAAGAGCACATGTACTCTTTGCATCCAAGAAGGATGGTGGACTTTATCTTTAGATCAACTATTAATGCCTCAATAAGTAGACTATTAAAAATGCATATCCACTTCTATGCATAGATGATCTTCTTGACCAACTTTGAAGTGCGATTATCTTTAGTAAATTGGATCTTTAGAGCAGTTATTGGTAAACACCTATTGTAAGTGAGGATGTAGAAAAGATGACATTTTGTACATGCTATGGATATTTTGAATGGTTGTTTTTATATTTTGGCCTTAATAATGCTCTAGCAGTCTATATGGATCACATGAATAGATTGTTTTGGGACCTATAAACAAGTATATTATCATCTTCATTGATGATATCTTTGAATATAGTAAAATCTCTAAACGGCATGAGCAACACCTACAAAAAGTATTACATCAATTATAAAATAGTCACTTCTATTGCAAGCAATCAAAATGTAAACTTTGGAAGTCAAAAGTCACTTTTTTGAGACATGTGGGATCCTTTGAAGGCGTGCATGTGGAACAAGATAAGGTGAAAGCAATAGAGGATTGGCCAACCTCCAAGGATGCTTCTAAATTTTACTTATTTTTAGGCCTTGGTGGATATTATCGCCATTTTATTTAGTGATTTGCACACATTGCTACCTCTTTGATAAACTTATTGGAGAAGGGTGCCCCATTTGAATGGAAATTAGAAGAGTAAAGCATCTTTGATAGGTTGAAAGATGCATTCATTACTGCTCCAATATTGCAACCGTATGATCCCAATCTTCTTTGTATGCTTGATATTGATGCTTCCAACTTTGCTATTAGAATGGTCCTTCAACAAGATTTTGGTAGGGGCCTTTAATTTGTGCCATATGAATCAAGTAAGCTCAAAAGAGAAAGCACAATTACTCTACACATGATCAAGAACAATTAGCAATTGTACATATCACAAAGGTGTAGCAACACTATTTGTTGGAGAAGCCAGTGGTTGTTTGGACTGACCATTGACTCTTATTATATGATTTGCATTTGAAAAATATGAAATCACGACTTTATTGTTGGGAAAAACAGTTGCAGTTTTTTGATATCTAGCTTAAGTACAAGCAAGGACAACAACATACTGTATCAAATAGCTTATCACGGAGACCGGACTTAAAAGACAAATTGAGAGACAAGATAGAAGTTACTACCATTAGTAGTGTCATTTCAAATCTAACCAAAGAAGTAGAATGGAAAGAAGCTATATATTGAGATGTTTATTTCAAGATGGTTAACAATTGGTTGAAGGTAGATGATATACAGTATTAATATTGTAGTTTTAGTGATGACTTGCTCTATTTTAAAAAGCATATTTATGTACTTAACAATGCTATACTCCAAATGGGTATATTTCAAGAAGGATATGACATCGCAATATCTGGATATCTGAGGCAAGAAAAGACTCTACAATGAATCTCAAGGACATGATTTTGGGCAGGTTTGAATCATGATGTTTGAGCTTTTGTACACTCTTGTAAGTCATGTCAATACAATAAAGTATGTAACATAGTACCTCTTGGATTATTACAGCCAATTTTGCTATCTACAGTACTTTGGGAGCAGGTGACTATGGATCTCATTGTGTGTTTGCTACAAAGGCCTCATAATCATATTGCAGTTGTAGCCTTTGTGGATCAATTCTCTAAGCAACTTTATTTGGCCATGGTGCACTCGGATATTGATGCCCCAATGCTTGCACAAGTCTTCTTTGATATTATCTTTTATGACTAGGAATTACCTTGTATCATCATTTCAAATTGAGATCTATGCTTCATGAGAAGTTTTTGGCAAGTCTTCTTCAAGCTACTAGGCACATGACTTGCCATATCTATAGCCTTCCATCTCCAAACAGATGGACATATAAAGCATGTAAATCAGACCTTAAAAGATATGCTGCAAGTATTTGTGGTGGTTCATTATAATGATTAGGATAAATACTTGATGCCTTTAGACTTTGCTAATAATAATAGTATTTAAATAAGTACTAGTCATTTACTATTTTTTCTTAATACCAATTATCATTTGATTATGCCATCAATTTTCCATCATCATGTTGACACCAAGAATCTAACAACAAAGGAATTTATACAACGACTTACAAGAGACACAGCAACATCTTCTTACCACATAGAATTGAAAGTAGTAGTATGCAGATAACCACCAACAACACGAGACCTTTCGAGAGAGTGATCAAGTGTTACTCTCCAATGCTAATTTGCTACTTGTTACATCAACTCAAATCTATAAATTAGTACCTTGGTGGCTTGTACTTCTTTGCATTTCTATAATGATTTTTGATGTTGCATATCGCCTTGGGCTTTTGCCACATATTCAACTCCATCCAATCTTCCATGTTTTACAACTGAAAGAATTTCATACGAAGCCAAAGCACTTTTCGCATCTACACCAACCACTACTACCACCAATTGTAGTTGATGATCAATAAGAATATGAAGTGGACAATATTTTGGAGCATCTCTACCTTCATCATGGTAGTGGATGTCGACAACTTCAATACAAAGTTCTTTGGAAAGGTTATTCCATCCATGATGCAATGTGGGAACCTGCATAAAACCTCATCTATCGCCAAGAGACAATTTGGAGATACTATCAGGAGCAAAATGAACATGTTCCACATTAGTGAAGAGAGATTAACTATAACATGGTATAAATAAGTTATTTTTATTATTGACACATAAAAATAGATAGTTAGAACCATGGAAGTTTCTAGAATTGGAATTAAGTTAGTGGATTAGATGGAATCCATCGTAGAACATTCTAGAAAGAGTTTAGAGTAGTTATTTAAGTGGAGGCTACCATGGAACCTTTTAGAAAAGGCTTAGGGCGGTTATCTAAGTGGAGTCTATCATAGAACCTTCTAGAAGGAATTTAAGGCAGTTATCTAAGTAGGGTCCATCATATAAGAACATTCTAGGAAGTCAAAGGTAGTAAAACAAAGTATAAATATGACTAACTAGGGCCTTTTGAGGCATCTAATTAGGTATGGCTTTAGATCCTTTTTCTTAGTAAAATTTGATTTTGCATCTTTTTATTCAGTTTAGTTCTATTCTATTTCCATTTGCTCAATTTTGTCGTTTGTGTCCTATTTTGACTAGTTTTGTTTAGTTTTGTTTCGTTTTGTTCTGGTCTATTTTATCCTACTTTGAGATGAGGCTTTATGTTGGTGTAAATTTGAAGGGTCTTGAATTCTTTTGAGATAGACTCACTTCCGTTTCAAAATACTTTTATAATTTAATATCATATATATAATAAATATATAATATAAAAATTAATAAATATTAAAGATATTAAAATAATCCTTTATATTTATTAAATAATTTTCAACTCATAATTCTCCATCTAGCACTATTAATAATGATAATATCTTCTACTAGCAATAGTAATATATCTTTGAGAACTTTGCTATAGGATGTATTTGTCTTTAGAGCAACTTCTAGTGTATAGATCAAATTACATTTGCAATATTCATTGAAGGTGCAAGTCCAAAGAAAGTTGGGTTGTGAATTAAGAGTAGATGGAATTGGAGAGGTCAGGATGAAAGTTGTAAATGGAAGGAGCCAAAGTAGGAAACAGGAAGGATTGAGATTCTAATGATAGTTTTTAGAGATGATTCATTTTTCTAATGATGGTTACAATATGGTGGATGAATTTAATAAGTAGGTGGATAATTTTTATATTTTTTTAAATATAATATAATCTAATCTAATAGATAATTATAAATAAATATAATAATATATATCTATTATAAAAAATATTAGAATCAATTAGATGTCAATCTAAAAAAATAATAATATAAGTATGATCATTCTAAAGTAATGATGTTTGAAATAGTATCAATAAGGATTACAATAAAAATACATAGAAGCATCTTTATTACTTATTAATAAGTTAATTATTTAAAAAATCAAAAAAATTAAGATTATTAAACATTAATATTAAAATATAGTCAAAGTGTGCTTGTCATTTTTATGATGCAATTGTGTAATAGTTAATTCAATAGTGTTTTAATTTCATCTTTGAAATATCTTAGACAATGCAAGTTTTTTTTTAAAAGATTTTAAAATCTATTGATTTGTTTTGTAAAAAAAATAGTATTTCAGCTTTATATTATGATAAATCTCAATTGCCACGCTCCTAAACAAAACTTTCATTTACAGAATTCACAAAACAGTAAAAGAACCAAAAAAAAAAAAAAAAAAAAAAAAGGAGAATAAAACCAATATGTTTATGCAGAATGCAAAGATTGATCCTTTTTGCTTATTTATCTCAAACCTCAACATTTAAGATACAATAAAAAACCATGAAACATAGGTACAACGTACGTTCATGGGTGAACAGTAACATATAAATATATATATTAGCACCTTGCCCATGCTTACAGGCATATATGTTACATCACCTCTTCTAGCCTAGTACCACAACATTGCCTTCTAGCATACAGTTTTCACAGCTTGTGAGTTTGCCTCGGCATCGAATATACACTCATGGTAGTGCAAAAGTCCCCTGTAAGCTTCATCTCTGAGCCCACACTGCAGTCTCTCTGGTTTCCGAGACTTGCAGTGTGATCAGACAGCGTTTCAGTGGAGTCAATGATCCATGACCCAAGTGACAAAACCATGTTGAGTTAATCTTCTTTCAACGATTGTTATGAAGAGAGTAAGAATCAGTTGTTGCTGGTGATGCTGAGAAACAATGGTAATTACCTGAATGGCCGGCGCAGATCGCCGTAACTGCCCACCATGCACAGCTCTCCACTTCGAGACGATGGCCGCTCGTAGCGACCCACTGCTGCAACAGCGTGCATGGATCCCTCCCGCTTGAGAGTTGGTGGACTGATGGTGAAATCTCTGGGGGCTGGTGGAAACTTGGAAGCTGGGCTGACTGTTGCACCCGGAGTGGCCTTGACAGGGAGCGACAAGCGCTTCCTGTTCAGTGGAGTGTCGTCTGAGAGTAAAGACGAGGTTGGTCTTTGCTTGGGTGTGCTCTGCGACCTTGACTTGGCCTTGGCCTTGGCATTGGCGGACTTGGTGGCCGCCATGTAGCTCTTCATTGGTCCCGGGGTGAGGACGTTGGTGTCTACTGGTGCGAGTGCAGGTCGGTCGTGGTGTAGTCGTGGAGCTGACGGCATATTCGATGATGGGTAGTCGAAGTAGATTGGGAGTGCCATATAATCACGCTGATACTGCGCAGGAAGACAAGACGTTTCCGTCAAGGCGCTAAATATCTCAACCCTTCCTCTCAAATTGGTTGATAAGTGTTCAAAGTAAACGTGAGTGGTGATGATTGAGTGTTGATGATAGAGTGGTGATAACTTCTTTGCAGTTTACAATTTGATTCCTTTTGAAATGAAGACGGTTTTCATTTGACAGAATTGGGTGACTGCACAGCCATACCTGCTTCTCGCTTCCTGTGGTGGAGGGAAGATGGAAGGATTGGCTTCCCCGGGATCTAGTTGGTGAGGTGCGTATACTTCCGGAAATGCTGTTGTAATCCCGTATACTGCCCATAATGCTGCCCAGTATACTGCTTGGTGCTTTCGGACTAACCATTTTCGTGCTTTTTGATGCTGCGGGCGGGGTACTTGTACTGTCAACGACGCTGCTTTCGGTCTCGTGAAGGAAGTGTGGTTTTCTCCTGAAGCTTTCGTTGTCAAGCATGCGATTCTCCCAAGGGCGTGCTGACATCCACCGTTCCAACCAGCTCCAGCCCCAGTGTTGATTGTCTGGCGTGGCTTGGTCGAAGTAGTATCCGTGTTTTGAACGTCCAAGTTCTGGGACTCTCCACTGCAGCCAAGTCATTCATGAATTGAGTTTTGCTTGGAAACGTTAAAAAAAAATTGAAAATTTAAGAGAGGTTGCTCTTATCCACTTGACTGTTCAGTTACACACTATAGTGTCTTGACCATTTCTAAAATGGGCACAGAGTATCAGAGAAGGAAATAATACTTTGATGTGACAGGATTACATAAGAACAGAATGCTCACTTGATATCTGCTTGCATAAGCTAATGCACGCTCACGTCTGATCACTCCTTCTTGCTTCTGCTGCATTTTGGCTTGCAAGTCTTCCAACGTCCCAGAGTGTGCACACCAACCACGCTGCCAGAACAGAAGTCGATTTAGCCTAGACACTTGAGACTGGTGTACATTTAATGTTTATTTTTGAAATACACATTACTGGTTTCGAAGTTGAATGGTCAAAAAGTAGGAAAGGTCAATGAACTCCCATGTCCTAATCTTCCCTCCGGCATATTCTCTCTGTATTTACTTATTTGAAATGATTCTTTCTCATTCATTGCGAAACCCCAATAGCTACAATTGTATGATGATTCGTTTACTGCTCCGCGTTTGCAAGACCAAGGTTGCTAAAAGTCGATGTGGGGTTTGAATTGTACCTCAGATTCTCGGAGCATTGCTTCACGACACCTGCGCTCAATAATGGTGCGTTGCACAGCTTGACCTTGTTGGGACATCCTTACTCGACGAGCTCGAATTCGAGCTTGTACTCGCACCAGAGCTTGCATGCATCTCAGAGTGATGGCCGCTTGACGGCGAACAGTATGGCCTCGGACTAATGCTTGAAGCCTCACCAGCCCTTTCAGAGCTCGCAACGCCCTTCGAGCCTGCAAGATGTCAACCACATGAGTTAAATGCTATTCTGGCTTGCACAGTGCATGTTTGAACGAGCTTGTATGTGTATGCACCAGCTCAGGAGAATTTAAACTGTCTCAACTATGTATACCAGGAATCCCCGAAACGCGGTCTGGATGCGAAGAGCTGCCCAGTTTTCGAGACTTATTTGCCGCTGATTTGTGGAGCTAAGGAGGTAGTTGTCCACTTTCTTCATCAAGTCCGCTAATTTTTTCTTTGTTCGCTTCATGTCTTTGCAATCGTACTCCTTTGGTCTGTTACTTTCCACACTTGTCTTCCAAGGCACCCACCGTCGCTGTTTCTCGCTACTGTTATTTTTCTGCAGATTGTCAAAACAATTTGAATCTCCACAACTCTGCATGTTTAGAGCCAAATCGTGTCGGTTCATTTTATGGAAAGTGTACCACAGGTTTAATATTGGCAGTTCGTCCTGCACTGCAACTTTCAACTGCACATATGACAAGCAAAGCTATGAAGATTCACAACTCACCGTATCCTCCTTGTCTACTAAGCTCGGCTTCACCATTCGTTTCATGGTGGCCAGCGTCTTGAAAAATTTCTTGGATGCTCCCATGATGCTCCCTTCCTCTCTTTCAGGTAATCACCTTTGCCTTTGAAGCTCCTGTACACGACATACAAAGGCTCTTGTTTCAGTGAGAACACGTTTCATACTGTGAAAATCGTGGAAATTCTTTTACTTCAGCACAGATGATCAACAAACGAAATGAACAGTTTGATAGCCACATGGATTACTATCTTGTTGCTGAATAAAGTATGATATGCCGCAAGGTCGTATTTCAAGGGACTCTAACGAATTTTAGTCCATTCCAGTGTTATTTCTTGTGTTGTCTTGGTTCTTTCATTCTGGGGACAATGCACCCTCTGTGATCCTGAACTAGCAGATACTCAGAGAAAACTATATCCAAATGAAGCAATGAAGGTAAACTGTTTCCAGACTTGTATTATATCTAACGCCTCAAAACCAATGCTATCGCACTGATCCTCTCCGAAATTTCCAGGTCAGACCCAGGATGAAAGAGAACGGGGGAGCTCCCGGTCATAAGTAGATGAGCTGGTTAAGTGGACCTTTCCTTATGATCTCAATCAAACAGGAGACCGCGACTTACAAGCTAGAGAAGAAAGACAACCATGTCCAGCAGCTCTTCAACTCATAAAAAAATCCTCCTCATTGACGGCGCCGCGCTGATACAAAACGAAACGATGCGCGTTTTTGAAGCACCCGAGACGACACGAGACCGGCACGCAACTCAATGACAACCTCGCCCCTGCAACAGATGTCTTTGTTTCTCTCAAACTGATACATGCAGAGCAATCAAAGTGGTGCAAAGCCAGTGTGCTGCAAACCAGCTAACTCTCTCTCTCTCTCACACACCCTCTCCTCCTCCTAGTGTAGCCAAGGTTGTGTAATACAAACTCCCCTAATTGTGCAGTTCACCAAACTCCACTCCCCCTCTCTGGAACCTACAGTACAAAGCCTCTGCACCCCTGAACTCAAACTGTTACCCAGCCAACGCAAAACCCACAACCACCTCAGAACACGCACACGACCAGCAACCAGAAAAAACACTCCAGAACGAGCGAGAGAGCTGCTGCTGGCAGGCTCTGTCCAGCGTCCCAACTGAGACCCCACCCCTTCCCCTTCCCTCACAATGGGCACACACACCAGGGTAAAAATAAAATAAAAAACATAAATTAATAATTAATAATTAAACTCAGCACCCCCCCCCCCCCTTCATGGCCAGGAGCCCCATCCGAGGCGGGATCTAAGTCAGTCCTGAGCTTATCACCATCTTCATCATCATCTCAAATCAAACAATGCCAGTGCCGGAAGCAAAATTACACAAAGTAAGACCTTTTTCTCTTTCTTTTCAGATTTTTTTCTTTTTTTCTTTTTTTCTTTTTTTGCTTTTTTCAAAAATAAATAAGGGGAATATTATTGAATTGCTGCCTCCGGTAATGAATGGAGTTGATGGAGAGTGACTTCAGGTGTGTGAGAGGGAAGGGAGGGGGGGGGGGTGGGGGATTTGAAGCTGGAGATGATGCTGCAACTGCGAGAAAGCGGGGGAGTATTTGAAGTCCCTTGCCTCGTGTGTGGCGGCAGTGAGATGGCCCTTTTCTCATTGTCACTGTTCCCAGGCACGGGAATAGGACTCAGGTCTATAACCGCGTCCGGGGGGGTCTCTCCTCCTGGGGTCCTTCACCCGTGCATGCTGCCCGTTTACTGCTGCCCGAGTACTGCGAGTTGACCGCCTGCCCAGGATGCAACTCAAAAATTGCAGAAGCTGCCCGGGCTCCTGTGATGGGCCTGGAAGAGGGATTAAGTTGGGGAATTGAAATCGTGGTTGCAATTGAAGGCGCTTTGCGTAAGTCAAGCTTTGCTTTTATGAAGGGTATTTGAATTCACTCTCCCTCTCTCATAATGGCTCCGCTTTTATCATTCTATCATTTTGCATTTATTTGTGTGTACATCTGTTTGTATGTATAATATTAATGTGAACTGGTTTTCTACAAGCTATTAGACCACTTTCGTGGAATTTTTATTAAAACTTTACTTGTTACAATCATATTGGTTACAGAATCAAAAACATATATAGATATAAATATATCTGTATTTATGCACACACACACAATCAATGATTGCTACACTGGGAGGGGGGTATTTAATATTTCCAGAAAGGTTTTCCAGTACTTCATTTGCATATATATATATAGAGATATATATATATATATATATATTGAGATATATATATATAGAGAGAGAGAGAGAGATATATATATATATATATATAGAGAGAGATATATATATATATAGAGAGAGAGATATATATATATATATATATATATAGATAGATATATATATATTTTGTGAATTGTATAAATATTAGTAGAATCAGAAGCATGAATTGATATGCTCAATTAGAATTTGGTTTTTGATTGTTATACTGCTATTTTTAATGTTCCTTGGTAATTGATATTTGTTTGAGTTTGTGCATGGGTAAATGAAAGTAAGTGGATTGAACTCAAATATAAATTTGGAGTGATAAGAGAAGAAAGAATTCGTGTGGGAAAGATTGTGGAAGTTCAAATATATAAAATAAGATACATTTTTTTAATGAACAATTATAATCATAAATAGTTCATTTGATGTAATTGAGATGTCTTTACCTTTAAAGTAAATCAAACTCATGAACATATAAAGCTTAAAATTAATCTAATATTTTTCTGTGGTCATATATATAGAACTAAACATAAGAGCGTGATGCTTATTGTTATACACAGAATAATCAAACTATTTGTAAAACATCATGTATCTACTTTTTGAGAACTGCAAAGCAGATTTTTGAATACAAATAAATGCCAATAAACTAAATTCTAAATTCTAAAGAAAGGTAAACCATTGTACGAGGTTCTAAATTGCAACTGGGTTTACATGTTTATATATCTATATATATATATATATAATTATCTTTCAATAACTATACAAGATTTTTTTGATATATATAGAATTTGACTCTTTTAATTTTATAATATAAAGCCTAGAGGTATTTTTTGTCAAAATGAAATTTACAAATTATATAAACATATATATACATATACGTCATTTTGAAAGAAAAAGATCCATGATAGTCTATATGTTCCAATATACACTCAATTTCCCAAACAATTTTACTTGTGTGTACTTGTTATGGTTTTTTATATTTGCAATGGAATAAAAATGTTGAAGAAAAGAAAGATGAGATACACTGGTAAAATTCAGAAGCTCATTTTATGGATTAAGCTCTAAAATTTGGAAAATGAAAAATACAAGACATATGTACTAACAAAAGAAGTAGAAGTAATTGAGATTATTTAGGGATTAATGGATGTTTGTTTGGATTCATGACAGAAATGCAAGTTCACACTCAAACACCAGATTTCAAATTTCCGTTATCAATTTTTTATTTTAATGTATGTTTCCACAATATGTCTTAACTACATTCTGTGGTCATCGAGGTTAATTTAGATTTTTTTTGCACAACATAATGGGCAGTTGAATTAGTTAAAATCAGGTTATTGTAATATTTATGAAGATGATTATTCATGCATTTCTTGTGTTCAGATGATATTATTAATAATCACAATGTATGACCATATCATTTGTGATATATATATATATATATATATATATATAGATTTATATGGCTTGTATACAGCAATATAAATAGCCAACACACAATCTCTACAAAAAAAAAACAAGGTGATTGTAAATTGTCACAACAAGGTGCAATAATAACTTTACAATGCTTTTAATGTAGAAGAACATAAAAATCGTGGCTTAGATCTTCCATTAATTACAGTATTAATCATGAAGTAGTTTAATCACATAACTAAATCTGTTGTAGAAAAGTCAAATATTAAAAACATTCAATAACTTTACTGATCCGGAAGGAAGAAAGAAAGTTTCGTCATTTTCATTCCACTATTAAAAAATATTTCATTAACATTAAAGATTCTATTAAAGTCATTTTGTTAGTAATCGATCTTCAAACCTCAGAACACATTGTAATAGTATTGATTTAAGTATATATATATATATATATATGCACAATATAGATTTTGATTATTCAGTTTCGAAAATCACACTTGTCATAATCCATTCAATACAAACTTTTTAAATTGAATTTATCGTTTTTATGCAGATAGAAATTAATGATGAATATTTCAAAAAATATGGTGTTCATCACTGATTTTTTTTTTTTAAATTAAAACAAAATGAGGTTTGATTTTAAGTTTTAAATATAATAAATTTAAATATATATGAGATGTTGCAAGGATGCTCTTCCACGGCCATACAAAATAAAATCTGATCTAATGACTGCTTATCTAAAGAGCAATATTGCATTAATGAATGTATATGACATCCCATAGACATAGATCTATTTACTGGAAACTTTTCTACCATTCAATGATTAGATCAATGAAAAGTATAACTGGGTCGAAGGAATAATTAGATGAAAATATAAAAATATAATGGATATATATATATATAAATATATATATATATATATATATATATATTCTTTCTTTCTCACACGTAGTGGCATTGACATCGAAAATTTTGTACAACAAAGTTTCATTAAGGGATAATATATCAATCTTAGTTATGATAATTGATAAATATCTATCCATATATATTTGAATCTATTAAAAAAATGTAGAGAAATTAAATTATTGAGTTGAAATTGTAATTAGTTTGATTTAAGAAACTAGTAACATCAAAAAAATTTATACTAAAAAATTGGTTAAAAAATAGAATGAATGAAATAATCATGAAAAATCAGAATTACATTTTTTTTTTCTCTTTGTACTTGATAGTATAGGAATATACGTATATCAAAACATAATTATATTAGTTTTAAATTATAATTTTTAAACAAGAATTTTTTTTTTATATAAAAATAAATCAATTTTTTGCATGTCATATTACAACTTTGATAATAGTTAGTAAATTGGTTCTAGTATAATAGATATTATTTTAAATAATTTATCCAAAGTTTACAAAGATATGCAATAAAATATTTTAAATATTTTTTTTAGTTTTTTCTAAAAAAATTAATTTAAAATATATATATATATATATATATTATTAGATCTTAATTAAAATATTATTTTTATATTTTAGTCACATATAAATTAATATCATAATATTTTAGAAGATTTAATATATTTATAATTATTTATGTTTTAAATAAGTAAAAATAAATAAAATTATCTATAAATAACTCAGATTGATAAATATTATTTAAAAAATATTATAAGATGTTTTTAGATATAAATTGGATTTATAATTTTAATATATGGCTATAATTATTTTTCCAAGAAGTGTCCTATTGTAGAAATATCATCCAACTAAGATAATTACTCCACAAGTATTGTGATTTTTAAGAATTTTATTGCCTTTAAACTACTTAGTATATGTAGAGGCAAAACTACAATCTATAATTTTGTTATTGTCTTTTTTGTATTTTAATTTTTATTCAAGACATTCTACTCTTTTGTACTTAGTCATAGCAATTCAAGTGACTTTTATTTCTTTAGAATACTTTCTTTTTGTTTGTTTACTTAATTTTGTTAGTTGTAAATGTCTTTATTTTTTTATAAGTTTTGTTTTAGTTCATATATAAAATAATATGTTTTCTAAGTTTAATTACTTTATAATAATTATTTTTCATGTTAAGATATATTTACCTTGTATGTGTCAAAGATTTTTGCTATAACAAAAGCTAAAGACATTATACTTATGTATTACTAAAAAAAGAAATAAGTATAAAAATAAGTGATAGTTATAAAATAAAATAAAACTAAAATAATTATTTTCAAATAGAAAGAAACAAAGTTATATACAACTAACAAATGACTATTTTCAAATATAAGACTAGAAATGTAAGAAAGGTGTTGAAAGGACTAATAATGACTTTAGTCTCATCTCTATATATACTAGCTACAAAGAAGATCTTGTAGAAGCTTCTTTGGAGCTACAAAGTTTGTAGTCTAAGCATCTAGTTGTAAGTTGCTTTCAACTTAATCTCTTAAAAGTAAGAAGATTGTAACATATGTCTCAATAGTTATGTGATATATCTTTAATAGTTTAGATATCTAATTTGTATCTAGGAAACTTTCTAAAATTCCTTAAAAAATATATTATCTTTTAATGTACGTCTATATACTTCTATTTATTTCTATTCATTCTTATTTATTTAAATAATATAAGAATCTATTATATTATTTCTTCTTCTAAACAATAAGTTTCATAAAAAATAGTCAAGTTTTTTTTATAAGTTAAAAAAGTTTAAAATCTATTGAATGGTATAAGTGATAAACTCAAATCTATGTTATATATAAAGGAAGTTGATAAGTTCTTTCAACTATCAAGAATATTCTATACTAAAACAACAAAACCACCTAATTATTTGATTATTGTAGATGCATATATATATCTACCTTTAAATAACAAATTATATATTCTATTAAATATAATATCTACCTTTAATAAAATTAGTAATCATTGAGAGTCTATTCTAAGATTAAGATACCTAATACAATGTATGTTGCTATATTTTCAAGGAAAAAAATATCTATCTTAAGGATCTTCATCATAATTGTAACATCATCTAAGTTAAGATGATCTAAATGTTTTTTTTTTTTCATAATTTTATAAATGACAATTCTTGAAAAGAATGTGCTAGCTATTAGTCTTTTTTTTTTTTCTTTTTTTTTTTCTTTTTTTTTTAAAATAAAGAACTAATAGAAGTTGATTCTTAAATTAATTTTTCCTTGATTTATATCAATGTATTGTCAATATTTGATGTCTAGTTTTAATGGATGTTATAAATAAAAATTAACAATAAATTTTGATGCATTTTAAGATTTTTAAATAAGTCATATGTGCATTCATTAATATTTAATTTTGATAATATATAAGATATCCTTATTTATTTTAGTGTTGTCTACAATCTAACACTTCTTCTACTTCAAACTACTGGTTATTATTTATTTCAACAATAAGTGGTGGTAATTACTTACTTTCTAATATATACATTATAATGTAAGGCTTAAAAATATATACATAGAATATATGCTGGATCTTTATTAATTTCCATAATTCTTATTAATACGTAATTAGATTAATTTAAAAATAATAATAAATGAATCAAGTCTTTAAAAAATCCAAATTTTTATAAGGTCAATTAGTCTTGATATTACAATATAATAATTGTACCTTATCACAAACCTTAAATACATTTTTTTTCTCTATAAGAACATTTGTATTAGCTCTTTGTTGTTCTTGGGCCTTGTTTTATTATTGTCTTCAATGTTACGTAAAATTCTACGATTTTAGTTGTCAAATTTTTTATTATTGGATTTTTAACTTTTAAAAAATGAGAATAATAAAATTATGGATTATAAGTATAAGTAAAAAAATATAGTTTCTTAAGTAGAAGAATGTATTATATTATTATATATTTATTTTTCTAATAATAAGATATATTTTTAATTATTTTAGTGATTATTAAAAATATATTGTAAATATTTTTTAAATATTTAATTCATTTTTTTATTAGTTTTAAGATAAAAAACCAAAGACATATTAGAATTAATTTTTGATATATTAAAAAGTGATCTTTAGAATCTTGATACAAATTAAAATCCTTAATACTATTCAATTCTATTTGAAATTTTATAGTATTAATAGATATTATCAAAGAATAATTTGGTTGTTATTTTTATTAAAATAGTTTATATTTATAGTACAAAATATGATATTTGATTAGATAATCTACCATCACAAAAGTAGAGTCAAATGTTTTTGAAGATAAAACATCTATAATGAATTTAATTGAAATATATAATGAAGTTTGGTTTAGAATAGGTGGAGGTTTAAAAAATCTATAAGATCAATGATGCAAAGTCTTTACTTTAGAATAAGTGCTAGAAGATTGAACAAATATTTTTTCTTCTTTTTATATTTGATGCTACTAAAAATCTCTTGAGATAAGATCTAAAGTTTAGTTATATCCAAAATATCATGTTATTAGAAAGTCATATTGTTCTTGAAGTGTATGTAATTATACTTGATCTTTTTGATAAATATTTTAAAATACATATATATATATATATATATATATATATATATAAAGCCATCATGATAGTTATTTTTAATATTAAAAATAAGAAGATTTATTAACATATTTTTACAAACTTCATCAAAAAAAGTGGTATAAAATTTAATTGTTGACTAAAAAACTCTAAAGTATAATTGCCTTCATTTCAAATAAATAATCCATGGTTGATTATATGTAAAAATTTCTTCTTTTGATATAAAATAAAAACATCTATATAAAATATTTAATAAGAATTGTTGTTTTTTAAGACAATATGTAATATTAAATACAAATTATAACAAAGATATGTTGCAACAAGCTTAGTAGAAATTTAAGATAAATGTTCATATGACATACTTAAAATTCTTATGATTGATATAAAAATTTTACAAAAATTAAGATTTATATTAGAAATTTTAAAAATATGGAAGTTAGATAAAAGTACATAAAAATAGATTAATTTGATAATATCTTTGTAAGAAGCTTTTATAAATTACATAAATGTAGTTTCAACTTTATAAGTATTACTAAGTAATTGGTAGATTAAAAACTAGGCCAATAAGTTAGCTATATATTACACATGTTAGCCACTTATAATATGAGTTGGCCATGTGGTGCATATATTAGTCACTTGTGATATAAATTGGCCCTGTGATGCATGATCTATAGAATACTATTACAAACTTGTCAATAACTTAGATATGTATCTAATAAGTTGGGCATGTGTCAGATGATCTATAGAATGCTATTACATAGCTTTTTAGTTAAATAATATATATATATACATATATATATATATAGACAAGATTAAAGCCTTTATTATTATTATTATTATTATTATTATTATTATTTTTATTTTTTAATCTAGTTTTGAAAATCTCCAATTTTATTGTCTTAAGTAATAATTATTTTATTTATTTTTTAATTATATATATTATTAATATATATAATTTTTTACTTAAATAATATATATATATATATATATATATTTACTTGTAATTTTTCTTTAATATGCATCTTATCTTTTTTGTTTATATTCCTTGAATTCTTGTCTTTAACAAATTAATAAGAATATATTTATAATATTAAAAAATTGTTTTTTTTAATAAAATATTTTTAAAATATATAATTTAAATTTTATAAGATACAAATATATTAGAAGTTTTGGATTATCTACTTTTAGATTAATATTTTTTATAGAATTTATTTTATTCCTAATTCTTCTCTATCACTTGTTCTAAGTAAAATTAAACATTTTTTTTGTATTGTATTATTATATAAGAGCTAGTTGAAATAAATGGTGTGATAGCACAAATAAAGGAATTAATGCTTGCAATACATCAACTCAATTTACGACCACAAGGAGCAACAAAAAATTGATAAAAAATGAAGATATAGAGATGATTGGAGCTATATCAACATCTATACTAAATTATATTATTTTTTGTTTATTTATAGTAGAACACTATTCAAGTGTCACCTTAAGTATTAGAAAATCAAGAATTTCTTTGTATAAGAAGTTTGATGGTACAAGATCAAAGTTTTACAAGTATATTAATTAAGTAAATTTTGTGATTGAACTTCAATCTCAAAATTATTTGATTCTTAGATCACAAGTCAAATTTATTATAATATTACTTTTAGGCTCTATTTTATCATAATTTTTATTATTTTTAAAAATAATACAATCCAATAATTTTTAACAATTATTTTTATTAGTCAATTTGGATTAAGATTTAGCACACTAATAGAAAACTTGATTTTTAAAAATTTTACAAAATTTGAAAGTAATTAGATGGCGGTTTTGATAAATATTGGTATTGGGAGATCAAAATCAAGGTTGGAAAAGGAGGCTAACCAATATCCAAGTGGATTATGAGGTTTATCTTCTATTTTGTAAGTTTTATCTTCTTCAAATGTATTTTGTCTTTTTTTTAACTAAGATATTGAAAGGTATAAAATTTTTAAGTCTAAATCAATAATTGAATTATTAATTATTAATATTTTATATTTTTATGAGATTTAATAAAAATTTGGTTAGGATTTACGAACTAAGATTTAATCAGAATTTTATTGATACTTTATTAGGATTTAATATTTGATTAGGATTTGGTTATGGTTTGATTATTATTTGATTAAAATTTAATAAAGTTTTGATTGAAATTTTATCAAGATTTTAAATTTGATTATTATTTAATTATTATTTAATTAAAATTTGATTATTATTTAATTAGTGTATATTTAAGTTATTCAAAGTTGCAAAAAAGTGTTTAATATACCTTATATTTTATTTTAAATTACAAATCAAATTTCAAGGTAAGTTTAAATCCTTCCAAAAGTAGATGCCTAAAATATTCTTAAATTAGTTTTTACGTAGTATAATAGTGGCTAGAATCTTATACAATATCTAATAAAAGTCTTATATTCTTTTTAAATTCCTCTTCTTATTTTATAATAGATATTTATTTTAGATCTAAAAATCACAAAAAATTTGATTTATTAGATTTAAAAACACCATCTTTTTGTAGATAAAGGCTTTGTTAAAAGATATAGAATATCATAAATAAAAAATTAAGTCCATGCATATAGAAAATAAAGATGGTTGTCTTTTATCTTTTGAAGATATTATCTACACAATAATTTTTAAAGATGTAACAAAAAATGGTAATAATGGCTTAGTGATATTTAATATTATTAAATCTCTCTTTGATCTAGTCATTTTGAGTTTTTTGTGGCCAAAAAAATATAACTTTAAGGTAGATTGTATTTTTTTTAATCTTAATTTTTATATATTATAACCATAAAACTTATTAATTAAGAAATTAATCATAAGCCTAGTATAACAAAATTTATTTATAAGAATAAGAGCTTCTATAGACATTGCAAAAGAAGAAGCTTTGTTTGTTATAATAAAAAGATTTTAAGCATGATTCTAATTTAATATAAAAATAATCAAGTTATATTTAAAAAAATGTAGATATTCTTTCAAATCATTATTCTTATGATTTCTGAATTAAGCTTTAAAAATAAACTCAACTAATATTTGGACCATTCTATAGTTTATCACAAAATAATTTGGCTTTAAATAAAAAAACATATTAATAAGAATTTGGCCAAAAATTTCATATGCTACTCAAAATCTCTAACATGAATTTTTATCTTGTTTACGAAGAAAAGAGATAGATTACTATAGATGTGTGCAGATTATCAAGGACTTAATAAGATTAATATTAAAATTTGATATTGTCTATCTTTCATATAATGACTACTAGATCAATTGAATCAATTTATTATCTATATCAAAATAGATCTACAAAGAACATACAATATGGTATACATATTAAAAAGAGATGAATAGAAGATTGTGTTTTAAACTAAGTATGAATATTTTAAATATAATATCATGCCTTTTAGATGCACAAATACTATAGTTATATTTTAACATCTAATGAATGATGTTTTACTATAGTTTTTAAATAATTTTTAAAATTTTAAACTAAATAATATTTTAATATACTTTAAGAATATAAAAATTTTATGAAGATCATATTTATTATATAGTAAAAAGAGTTAGAGATGCAAGATTATATATCAAGATAAAAAAATATTTTTTTTAAATAACTTGAGTTGAATTTTTAAGATATATCATTTCAAATGATCACTTTATAATGAATCTTTAGAAAGATTTAATTAACATGGATTAAAATTTCTAAAAAAAAAAGAGATGTTTAATTTTTTTAAAAAATTATTAACTTTTATTAGATTTTTATGATTTTTTTTAACATCACAACTTCACTCATACATTTGACGTATAAGAACAAACTTAAGTAGAACAAAGATCTTGAAGTAATATTTGAAGCTTTAAAGATAGTTTTTTTAAGCATCAATTTTATATTATATTAAAATTTTAAAGATATTTTTTATAAAAATAAATTCAATAGGCTTTAACTTAAGTACAATAGTATCACAAATAGAAATAAATGACAAACTTTATTATGTAGTTTTTTCTTGAAGAAATGTTTTAATAAGTAAAATCAATTATAAAATCTTGAACAAAGAAATTTTATAATTTTAGATTTATTTTATTAGTAAAAATATATATATTATAAAATCATTAATAAAATATTAATAATACTAAATATTATAAAATATAAATATCTAAAAATATATATATAATAACCTTTAAATTATATAGAATTACATTTATCTTTACAACTTTTATAAAATATATATTTAAAGATTAAATTTAATTTATAAATTTTTATATGAGTAATCTATTGATATATTTATAAAAATTCTATAAAAATAATTACATAATTAAGTAGAAGTAATTGGATACATAATATTGACTTAAATGATTATGTTTTATTATTATAAATGATTTATTGATGACCTCTTTTAAATTTCTAACCCATTTTTTGATTTGAATCAACCGAGATTATAGTCACAATGAGTGTAAGTACTTTATGATTGCTACAAATTAATTAAAAAAAAATGATTTTTAAAACAAAGATGGTAGCAATATCTCACAACAATCAATAAATTGTTAAACTCTACAAACACTTTATTGCATGGAAATGGAAGCATACAAAGGCCTAAATAAGATAATCCTAATTAAGAGTAAAAATAATGCATCTTCAAAGTAACAACAAGAAAGCCTACTTTTAAAGATATGAAGATTCTTGATTGTACTAATTATCTATTTCAATGTTTAAATCACACATGAGATAAATATGCAAGAATTTGTATAGAAAAGGAGGCATATAGAGACCTTTACATATAAAATATCTATAAAATAAACCAAATTAGAAGCCAAACAACTAATTTCAATTCAACCAAATTATAAACAAATAATATTTTTGAATATCTAGAATAGAACATTATCAATGGCTGAGAAGACCTATCAACTACCTTTGAAGGAAATAAAGATTAGAGTATGTAGCACTTATAATTTTTTCCATCTTAAACTTCCTTTGCATGTGATCACTGCTCCTTGTAGAACTTGTCTCTAAAAAGGGGAGTAATGTCACAATAATATATTTATTGTAATTAATACCTAAGTGATATGAATAAATAGAAATAAATAAAAATAGATTAATTTCATAATAACTTCTAGGATAGCTTTTTAAAAGCTTCATAGACGTTGCTTTGACTTTATATGTATTTATGGTTGATTGATAGGTTAGAAACTAGGTTAATAAATTAACCACATGTTAACAGCTTGCGGAACAAGCTAACTATGTGGCATCTATATATAAAACTTGTCTTGTAAGTTAAGATACATATTATGTAAACTCAACACGTTTTCAAAGTCCTATAGAATGTTGTCACATAGCTCCTAAGTAGATAGTATATATAGAAGTAAGAGTGAAGTATTCTTCATTCTTGACTACTCTTTTTTTGCTTGAAGTCTAATTTTAAGAAGTCTCAAGTTTTCATGTCTTTTGGCAACAGCCATTCCAATTTTGTTTTGATATATATACTTCCTTATTTTTATTTTTTTATACTACTTTGAAAAAATCTCATTTATTTATTTATTTTTATCAAGTTTTTTTTCTTGATATTTGCTGAAAAATAATATAATATATAAAATTTATATAAAATATTATAAAAATTTGATTTCTAATAAAAAATAATAAAATAATAAAATAAAAGGATAAAAAAATAAAGTAGTAAAAAAAAGATTATGGTTATAACCACAAATTTTAGATAGATTACATCTTATCACAACTCAAGAGATAAGGAGTTGATTGACAATATTATTTTCTTACTTGCTATTTATATTAGTAATTTTAAGCCATGTACCATCTGTGCCAATCAATAAGTCTAATGGGAATCAAAAAAATTAGAATATTAAACTCAAAAAAATGATTTGGTTGCTTCTTCTTCATTCACAACCTCTTGTATACTTTTTGTTTTAAACTTTAATCGAGCTTCTTGCCAATAAGATGACTTGGATTTAATTTGGCCATCCATGATTGAAAAATGTAAGTTTCTTACTATGAGATGTGCAAAACCTACATAAGAATATATTGTGATGTTGCTTCATCTTTGATCACAACTTTAAAAAAGCCGTAACTTAGATCTTGATCTAATTTAATTTCATCTTTAATTTTTTTTTATAATTCATTTAATTAAGCTTGTAGAATTTTAGCCATGGATTAGCTTTCTACAAAATATGCTATTACAATACAATATTATATATATTTTATTTTGGTTTTAATTTTATCTTTTATGAACCTAACCTCTATTATCTTTATATTCAATAAAAAAACTAGTACTACTTTTAGACAAGCCCTCGAGGAGATTTTCACTTGGAAAAATACAAGTTGGACTTATTATTGTATACTTATTAGAATTTACAACTACCACAACTAGCTTTTGCTTTACCATGTTGTCATTATAAGCTCTATCCACTCTTCATCCATCTTTTGAAGCAAGGAAAGCCACTAGTGCATAGATAAGCTTGTTCTTGCACTCTTTCACATATGATGCTATCTGCAATATTGACTATTCTTACTTGCATTACCTTAGATAATTAATCAATTATTGCACATTCACATAAAAATTCTAATATAATAAGAAATTTTATATTAAAATAATCTTAATGCACTAAGCAACCTCACTATAGTGCTTTCCTTCTTGTTTGTATTCTATGCAGGTAGAAAGGATCACACTAAAGAGTGATTTAATTTTTTTACTTTACTATGATTGATCTTTCATCATATTGAAGAAAAAATATGCACTTGGCTACTTTTTATAATCTTTTTTTATTAAAACAACCTCTTCAAAGTATCATAGTGATTCTATTTAGTTTATAAAAAATAAATAAAATAAATAAATAAATAACTTTATCTTGAAAATTATTTGGTTATTGATGCATATACATATTACTTATACTTGGTATCATATTTCAAAACCATAGCCTTTTTAACTCAAAATTAAAGTTTTTTGAATGATTTTGAAAGCAATTCTATATACTTAGCTTTAGCACTCAACTTCTTCTTAAGTTTTATTCAAAGTTACATGTCCTATTTCATTTTGAATTATAGGCAAACTCATCAAAGATTGCACTGCTTTCAACCTTTTTGCATCTTTCTTCATACTTACCACAAATTTAAGTTTCACAACAATAAAATCTTATGGTTTGAATGTGAAGTAAACTTGAGCCTCCAAAAGTAATTGCATTCATCTACAAGAATTAAATCACATGATGTCTAGACTTTATTAACGCTGTTGGGAGAAAAAGAGCTTGTGTTGAGAAAGTGCTGGGCTTTTGGCTGACATTAAATTCTCAATTAATCATAAGATAAAAAAATATTCAAAGATTATTTATAATTTTTTTTTTATTCCTTTCCATAATATTAAACATAGTAGTAATAAACATCAAATTCCAAGCCTTTAATAATAGTAAAATTTGCAGCAATAAATAATAATTATTGGACTTCTAATAATAGTAAAATTTATAGCAATAAATAATAATTACCGGACCTCCAATAATAGTAACAGTTATAGCAGTAAATAATAATTACTAGACCTCCAATAATAATAAAAGTTGTAGCAGTAAATAATAATTATTTGACCTTTAGTAATAGTAAAATCAATCAATAATTTCCAAATCTTTTGTAATTTCCAAAACCCTTTTTGTAGTAGTAAAATCCTTGTAATACCAAGATTCCTTCAATACCGAATTCCTTTGATGTACTAAACTTTAAAATTTGATAATTCTAAATTCAACCATTAGATTGTACTCAAATTATCTCAAAAGTAAGATTGTACCCTTAATTCTTTTATATCCAATTTTTAACTGTTGATTCTTTACAAACCTCTAGATAATACAATTTTAGTAGCACAACCTTTACATGTTGACTTACAAACACCTATGTACTGATTTTGTGATTTCTTACAAACTCAATATTCAAATGACATGAAATTTTTTTTGTGTAGCTTTTCAATATTATAACTACACCTTTGGCAAGTTTGAGCCAAAATTCACTCAAAAATGCTCAAAAAAAATGGCTCAAAATATAACCATCAACAATTCGATTCACTTATTACCTTAATTTACAAGCTCTAACTTTGACTAGCCATTTCTTCCTCATTTCAGATCCAATTTTATCAAATCTTATACAATAGTTGAAGCCCTTCAACTCAACTTTTCAACTCCACCTTTCGATTATTAAATGCCTTTCTATAACTCTTTGTATGCTTGAAAGAGTGACAATAGGTACAAATTTCACATCTAGACTTTAAACAGCCATAACTTTCTAATTGCAGACTCAAAATTAACAACCCTTGCACGAAAATTGTATTCCTTCAAACCGGCTTTCCAACGACACCTTTTGTTTTCCAAAAAACCTTCTACAACTTTCTGTATGCTTAAAAGAGTGACAATCAGTAAACAATTCACACCCTAACTTCAAACAACCTTAACTTCTTCATACAAAACTCAAATAACAAACTTTATATACAAAAATTATAGCCCAAAACACAAGCTTTCTGAATCTCCCCTCTGAATCCTCGAATGTCCTAGACAAAGTAGCCTCCCCTTCGGTTTTCTCTTAGACAGCCCCTTGAAGCTAATTGGTCATGACCTATAGCCAATGAGAGTGAAGATCCTCTTATCCTTGCCTTATCTATCCATGCAGATGGCCTAAGGCCACAATACTATAATATCAATACCCATATCTTTCTACATCTTTCATATTAAATAACCCTAATACTTCTACTTTTACTTATAAAACTTACACAAGTTATTTAAGATTTCTATAAACCATTAAATTTTATAGAAAATAACTCATTATTTTTTAAGGTCATTATTAAATAACATCAATATAATAACCATTATTTTTACACTATGAATAAATTACAACACAACACCTAATAACTTGAAGTATTACAAACATAACATCAAGCATTAGAATACTTTGTGAGAATTAAATATCATAAAATAATGATCCAAGATACATATAAACATGGTTATTCCATAAATAATTTTTTAAAATTAACTTCATTTATATAAAATTAAGGCTATAAAAGAAATGAATTTAATATTGTGTTGCACATTGAAGAAATTGTACAAGATTAACTTATGCATACATACATATATACTTACTTATTTTTATTTTTATTTTTATTTTTTTAAAAAAATACTTTATTACCATAAGAAATATGAAAATACAATCAAGCAAAT
Source organism: Physcomitrium patens (assembly GCF_059467195.1). Lineage (NCBI taxonomy): Eukaryota > Viridiplantae > Streptophyta > Bryopsida > Funariales > Funariaceae > Physcomitrium > Physcomitrium patens. Next base: position 26,929,541 of record NC_143410.1, on the reverse strand, counting down.
TGCATGCAAGTTTTGCAAAAAATGACTGATATGACTTTGTATAATAAATATAACTTCAAATCAAATAGATATAAGGCAACCAAAAGCCATCTCAAATTTGTTAGTATTGGTCATGCATCATATGGTAGTAATTTTTTATAAAGGTTGGAATACAACCTAACAATAGGATCCAAAAACACACATTATAGTTTTCTATCCACTATTATAGAAAAGAAGCTCTAGCAGTATTAACGTTTTTCAAAACTTTGCACAAGCTTGGTACTAAATATAGCTTGGGAATTTTGAGTGATGCAAGCAATTGACCATTCTATCCTACTATAATCTAAGATCCTATACTATATACATTGCATTAATTTATTAGGCTATCATTTGATGTCATTAAATATAACATCATTCTATTCCTTTTATAATGTCCATAATACTACGGTTTTGATTTGTATCCATAGTAATCTGAATTGATTGAGTTTTTAGATGATTTTCTTAAAGAAGAGTCTTTAGCACCAAAAAAAAGACTATCAAGGTCTGTTAGGGCTCAAGTTGTAAACTCATAGGTTGAATATGTAAATACTCTATCATAATACGCATTAGGTAGAAATTCATTGTCAAAATTGGTATAATATTAATTTGTCAAATTTAATTAGATAGCTACAAAAGATTGGATGATTTATTAATTTGATTTTTTTATATATATTATTTTTTATTAAAATCTATATTTCCTAGAAAGTACTCTATGTCATTTTTTCACCACCAAGTTAGAAATGATATGCTTATCTTGCAATAATTTCCAACCAAGCTTTGCAGAATAAGCTACTAGTAGTATTAGTTCTTTTGAGGTTGGCTACTAAAATTTGTTTGTATTCTACACAAAGATATTAATTTGCCTGTAGAATAGTTGCATAGATATTTATTTTAGTTCCCTCAATATCTAGACAACTTTGACTTGGCAATGAAATCTACTAATAATGATGTCATTCTTGATAATTTTTTGTTGCAAACAACAAGATACTAAAAATATATTGAATCATAGAATAAGGAGAGATAATCGAGTCCTATATGACATTGCTATATGATTATGCACGACCACTTTCTTCAACTTGTTATATAATTATTTAAATTATATTTTTGATTATTTCAAAATAGCCAATTCATTTGCTACTTATAATGAAAGAGAAAGTATATGAAAGCAAAGATCTTCAATATTCATGAGGCTCCAAAAGGTAGCATTTTATGCATTGATTTGTTCATTCTTTAGGCTAAATTGAGCCATGACTTCCAAGATTGTAGGAAAATGATTGTTCCTCCTTACATTTATAATATACATTAAGTATGTCTTATGAAGTTGAAAGGCATAGAGCTTTGAAAAATAGCTCCAATAAGAGAGAAGAATAAAGACTATCAAATTGATTCACATGCTACTTGTTTAGTTAGACATAGTTACAAAAGATGGTTGCTCTTGATTTTTTGTTGACTTCTATACTAAAGCCACTCAATTTATGGAGACAACAAGAACAATAGAAAAAGTGTTAAGCAATGTGAGCAATTATTCAACACTAAGTATAAAACCCTAGTTAAGAGTCTCAATTGTAATGAGTGAATTGGATATAATCCATGAAGAAGATAGCTCCAAAAAATGCTCTATAGACAAACAATGTAATTATTTAATTTTACAAAATATTTTGAGACATCAATAAACTCAACTACTTAGACATGATTACAAAAGTTGTTAGAATAAACAAACAATGTAATTATTTAATTTTACAAAATATTTTGAGACATCAATAAACTCAACTACTTAGACATGATTACAAAAGTTGTTAGAATAAACTACTTCTCATCAAGTGTTACACATGGCTACATTTTCTTTCTATTCAAAAGTAAAGCACAAATGCAACTAACAAACTAGTAGTACATTACATTCTTCAATGTAGCTTATAAATTGTATGTAAAGAAAGTGCAAATCTACCTTCAATTAGTATTCATCAAAATAATCTCATTTGGATAATTAATGTTTCTACTCATACATTTTATTTTTGATAACATCTTTCTTATCCATAGAACAATGGAGTAGGTAGAATACTCATATGCTTTAAGATACTATTCTGAAATAAATAGAAAAAAAATAATAATAATATAAAAACAAAATAAAATGTTAGTTGCAAGAATGTATCTCTTATGGAGTTGTCTTTGAAAAGGGATTTAAAATTACATATCCTCTCTTTAGATTAGCTAATAGAAAATTATGATTTTTAATAGTAGTCTTATTTCCATATAATATTTTAATAGAGCTAGAATGTAAATGTGATCCTTGATTCAAAACAACCCAAAAAGAAATAAAGAAATAAAGAAATAAAATGCCTTGGTAGCTATAGACAATTAAATAGAAAGAGAGCAATAGATTAGAAAAGAATAAATAAATATATATATATATATATATATATCAAGAGGTAGAAAACGAGTAGAAAGAAGAATGAAAGAGTAAAAAGAAGAAGAAAAAAAAAAAAAGAAAAAAAAAAAGAAAAAAAAAGAAACGAGAAAGAAGGAGAAGAAGAGAAGAGAAGAGAAGAAGGAAAGAAGAAGAAAGAAGATAAAAAAAGATGAGAAGAGAAAGAAAGCAGCACAGAAGAAGAAAAAAACAAACAGGAATAAATAGAGGGGGAAGAAAAAATAAAAATAAAAAGAATTTATAAAAAAACGGAAGGTGATCGAGTAGACGAGAGGCTGCCCCTGGTGTTGTGCGGTGCTGCGTTCAGCTGGTGGCAATCTTGATTGCTTATTAGGGTTGCAGCTGGTTGTGGCAGCAAGTACTCATACTGTCCTTGTTGTGGTCGGCTTTTTTTCTTTTTAGTGTTGCTTTTGATTAGTTTCTCTCTACGGCGTTGTTGTTGGGTTGGACTTTTGTTCGGGTCATTGCTAGACTTTGTGGAGTTGTTGCGTGCGGCGGTCGCTGGTGGAGTATTGGAGTTCGGCGGTAGGATTGGTTGACGATGTTGTGTCAAAGTTGATTTAGTGCAGTGCTGGATTGTAGTCAGCGCTGGATTGAGGTTTTGTTTGTTCTCTGCTCCGTTGGTAGCGGTACTGGAGTAGAGCGTAGAAGGCTGGCTATATAGTTCTAGTCTAGATCTCGGTAATCTGTGGGCTGTGTCACCCCCAGATTATTTTTTGGTTGCTGGCAGCTCGTGTCGCTGAGGTTCATTTGATCGCAGTATTTTTTTGTACTTTTTTGTTGTACTGGTGGCGGTGCGGCTGGCAACAAAGTAATAATAGGTCGTAATGAGGATTAATCTACTATGGTATGCATCAATAAACTAATCACGTCATGGTGCTCAAGAACAACCGGTGGTGCATGATTTAATATGCTCATCATGCTGACTCTAATATTCTTGAATTGAAGCAGCTCGTATGTAGAGTGGTTATCAACTGAAGACTTAGGTACTTTGAAGGTTGCCATGAGTTGTAAGATCGAAACAATTTCACATTCTCATTAGTCAGCTTCTCTGATCTACTCTTTCTCTGTTAAGAACAGTTTGAACAATGGGAACAGTATACTCTTCAAGAGCTTGAGTTGGATTATATTAGAACAATACCACAGTCAAGTGATTCTTCAAAGAGATCTTACATTGGGAATGTCCACCTACAAACAAGAATAATTAGCCACGTTGAATTTTGGTTTGTGGTAGAAAGTGATCTTCAAAGAGATGGTGAAGATCAGCTCTGTGGATGTGCTTGAGGTACTCGTGCTGACTAAATGATTGCTACAACCTGTTGAGATTGACATCTTCCCTATTAGTGTGTGGTGAAGAGTGGTTTGGATTAAAGCAAAGGAGTCTTTGTAAACCGCGGTGGCGGAGGTGGAGCAAAGCAGCAACAACAGTTACAGTGTTGGTCATGATTCAAAGCCAAGATTTGTGGTGCGTTGCTCGTAGCGGCAGATCAAAGCGTGGCAATCTGCGATGGAGTCGACTCACAGCAAGTCGACCAGCGTGGCACTCCTTCCAACTTAGTGACAATCCTAAGGCAGTGATATTATAATTAAAGTAGATTTAGATGAAGGTGGTTAGGATTTAAATGAATTAGGGTTTAACCTATTTAGGGTTTGGATAAGTTAAATTGGATGAAGTTTTTAATGAAAGATGAAATTTTAAATATGGATGAAGTATGTAGATGAGTTGTTATTCAAGGATGAAAGATTATTTTCGGATGAATTTTTATCAATGGATGAATTTTAATTAAATAAAAAATAAAAATAATATAACAAATAAAAATAAAATAATTCATATTAATGAGATTTTTTCCATATAATTTTTAAGTGACTGGTTATTTGCAAGTCTGAGTTGATAGTAGAGTTTGGACTTCATAGGTTGGATATTTTAAGAAGAAATAAGAGAGATTTTATCAAAATTTAAATAAGAGCTATAACTATCAAAATCCACAAGTTAATTCACTCATTGTGAAGTATAATAAACTTCCAATTAGTAGAGGTTTATTTTGGCTCAAATACCCACATATATACCCCTTTGTTATCAATTCTTATATTGTCACAATTATGGAAGTATTCAACTATTGCTTCTCTCTCAAAAAAAACTAACTTGAGGTAATATCAAATCTTTCAAGGCTAGTAGTCTTACTCCTCTTAGTTGATTCTCTTAAAATCACAATATATCAATATTAAGAAGTAATAGACAATAATAGTTTCTAATAAGGTCAATCTTCTTAAAGTCGTTAAAACCCCATAAGTTGATATAATGGTTGTGATGTGCATTATATAGGTAGAAGGAAGAAGAAATGTATAATCCTTAGACTTGTGGCAATGCATTTTTGTAGTATTTTGCATCCTTACAAGAGCATATTTCTTTGTTATCGCAACAAGGCTAAAATGTCTTGCCTACATATAAGTTGGTGGTTGATTAGGTGTCTTGACTGAGGAGTACAAAAGACTTACTTGTTTTAAGAGTATTTGTATCATTGAATCAATGATAGAATTAGATATGGAGGTGCTTTAGAATTTTGTGAGCTGCTTTGATAGGTATCATCGACATTAATGCTGCAAAATAGAAAGTGAATCGATCTTGAGTATTGATATGTAATTTTAGAAGATAGATAGTTGACATATTGCAAAAGGTGATAATATGTAGAAAATGGGATTGAGACACAGTTCCATTTAGGTTAATATTGGGTCTTTACACAAATCTTAGAATACTACTTGTTGGTGCCAAATGTCCCATTTTCAAATATATTAGCAAATGCATGAAGTCTATTGCTATTGACGAGATAGTGACAATGCAATATCTAAATGAGCACAATCATTTAAGACTAGAAGCAGAGTATTAAAAGAAGTTTGTACATTTTTAAGACTTAATCACCTACTTTGCTTTAATTCCTTATACCTCCTTGCATCACGTCCATACTAATATAAAAAAATAAAAATAAAAAATAAAAAATAATCTTGTATCATTGCAACACTTTTTTGTACCTTCATGAGATTCTTCCACTCTTGTTATTGCAAGTGAGGATTTGTTTTGTTTTGTTTTGTTTTGTTTTTTTTGCAACTCTGTACACTCTCATTCTTCATGTTCATCTTTTAATTAAAAATAGATAGCAATTATATAAGAGAGGCTCAAGATCTCACCATAAATTTAATCTATTTTTGATAGAGAATGTATTTTGGATTGAACTTCTTTGCCTTGTCTCCTCAATGATGTAGTAGACCACACTATATTTTATCATCTTTTGTTACTTGCTAGAATAGAAGCTCACCATTTGTATGTCTTAAGTATTTGAGATATTGTTATTCTATTGTTATTAATTTGACAAACTCAATTCAATTTCAATTGTGTTATGTATCCTATAGAAGAAGGTTGGGTGGAGCCTTCTTATAAGTCTCATCAATACATCTTAATTGGTGAATTGATTAAAAATATAGTTTTAAGTCATTTAATTATATAAATATTAAGATTGAAGAATCTTTTTTACTATTTAAGTAGTTATTAGAATTTAGAAGTATTCATAAGCTACAAAAGTCTTATTAAAGAAAAGTTATAAAAATTGATTCTTAATAAGTCTTCAAGACAATTATCTTAGTCAATTTGATATTTTTATTTATTATTAAATATTAATAATTAGTTATTGAGACCAATGTCTACATTGGCCTCTTATCTAAATGTATTACTTATAAAAATCTTATCAATGATTAATTAGTAGTTAGAAGAAGCATAAAAAAAATATTATGTTTTTTATTTAATTAAATTAAAATATATTTTTTTAATAGATTTAAGTTTATTTTATAACTATAAAAAAATTAAAAAGGTAAGTAAATATATTCTTAAATAGATATTAGTATCATTAAAATAATCTATGGTTTTTAAATTTTATTTAGAATTTATTTAGATTTTTTAAGAGTTTTTAGAAAAGATTTTAAGACTTTGGTAAAATTGAATTTTACCACCATGATAGCCACTATGAAAAAATAGAATAAGATTTGAAGGCCTTAGTAGGTTCTTAGACTATTTAGATATTTTTAAATACCATAGTGAAATCAATAATGCAAAAATATGAGTTTTACTAGTAGAAAATAGGAGGATTCAATAGGCATCTTTAAAAAAATCCATATACACTACATTTGAGGCTTAATGAAATTCAAATCCTTGATCTATAAATAAATTATCCTTGAGGTAAAATATTTTTATGTAATTTTTAATTATTTACTTCTTATCTTTAAACTTTAATAGCTTATTCATAGTAATTTGGGTTTATATTTTTCTTATGTTATTAGAAAGATAATAAAATAACCTATATAAAAATTTATTTTTTATTTTTTATTTTTTATTGAATAAAAATTTAATAGATAAAATATAGATTACTTTTGTTATAAGAAATTGCTTGATTGCACTTATTTTACTTATTTTGTGTTGTTTTTTCTTTTGTTTTTATTTATTACATCTTTCACTTCATACCACCAATTACAAGCAACTCTTAATTGAGGCCATCTTATAATTTGGATTGAAGGAAAAATTTATCTTCACAATTCTATATAAATTCATTACAATCTATCTTATCCTTCCAAAAATATTGCACTATTGGCTATTAGTGATCAAGTAAGTTAGCATCATTATTATAGTTATATTAGGGCCCCACATGTGTGATCTTCTTTTAGCACTAGACTTTCTTTCATCCATTTTATTCATATTTGGATGTAAGTCACAATTCTCCATTTGTGTAGTTATTTTCAAAGCAATCATTTTCTTAATATGATGGTCTCAAGCTTTTCATTGATCTCTTACCAAAGAACTTAACAAGCCTATTAGTATAGTGGAATTTTGACCTGCAACTAATGAAAGAAGAAGAAATTTGATGTAGTTCTCATTTGAAATGGTTTACAATGGAATTTATACTTGCACTAGAGCAAGTGCCTCCAATTATTCATTTTATATTACTCCTCCATCCACCTCTATTTTATTTATTTTTATTCTTGGTACATTTATAGTCTTTAATCAAGTATTATGTGCTTAGGTAAAATTGGCATCTACTAGAAAGATTATAATAATCTATTGTGAAAATCAAGTCATCTTATATTACCTCATTTGTGATAGAGAAGAATGTTTTCTATCCAATTTTGGCTTTTATAGCCACACAAAATTGTTATTATACATTAATTGCATTATGAATATTGCTTCTAAATATAACTTCTAAGTTTTTCATAATTTGTGGTATAACTTTCAGAAATTTGCTAAAAACTCCTCATAACATAATTGATATTGAGACCTAAAATCCTTTTAGGTGGCTAGATTTAAAGCTTAGTGTTCAAATTTGCAAAATGTAGATCTCTCACTTTGACATGTGTGGCATAAGCATAGGCAACTTCTCAATAGTGTTAGTCTACAAGCTAAGAATCTAAAAAAAAAAAAATCCCTCTTATGGTTCTTCCCTAGTACCATTGCATCTCCAACTTATTCTTTGATTAAATCAATCCATTTAGTTAATACATGAAGAACCTGCTTTCTTCTAACAAAATAGGCTACAATTGTGTGCTTTTGCAATGTACAATCTTTTTTTTTTCACAATCTCCTCATCAACTTGAACCGCTAGCATTGTGGTGTGGAGTATCATATTTAGGTAGCATTTTTCCTACATTGAAGATTGTTGGATAGATCTTTCTATGTTTATCCATGCTCATTTTTGCCTTTACCAATTCCGACTCAATTGTATCCACATCACGTACTGCTTTGAAAATGTCTTGAATGTCTTCCGACTTTGTTGGCTCTATGGGAGCATGCGCAATCTTGGCTTTCACTATATCTATATATATATATATATATATAGATAGATATGTATATATATATATATATATATATTCCTGCTAATGCAAAGGAGCAGAGCTGCCCTCAAAGCTCTAATCCTAAAATCAGAATTCAATCCACTCAACTCTGGATCACAGACCCACACAAAATGGAGGTCTTGTGATAGATTGTGCACCATATGTGCATACGCAGCGAAGAATTGAACCTAACGCATACTAAAGCGCAATCGACCTGTAATCCGCCTTGGAAGTGCGCAGCTCAGACGAGTTGGTGTCGCCGAGCTTCATTGCGTCCGCTTATATAGTCATGCACTCTTTGTCTTCTTTCGCAAGCTGTTTAAGGTAGGTCACCAACATTCTGATGACAAGTTTACACATATTTAGTGGATGACGGAGGTTGTGAAGGGGCTTGGTATGACTTCGTCGTTCACAGCCTGCAGTTTTAAAATTCCTTGGAAGTATTTCCATTCCATAAATGGCAGATATATAACACATTTCGAGGACGAATTTAAATACAAATATCCCATTCAAAATTTATACGTGGAGCTCTTGAAGTCAGCACACATGCGCTATAATTAAAGATGCCTTCAGACGTAAACCATGTGTCGTTCTCCAACGATGCAAGGGGCTTTTTCAATCAGTAGGAAGTCGGTTTTAAAGACGACGGAGACTGTCACGCCCAGGTGCGATTCAAGGACTACAAGGGTCACATAATCAGTTGAGTCGTGCTTCTGGCAAAGACGCCATCGTCGCCAAGCAGGTGCGGTCGTAGGCCACTCTTATTCAGCTGCTAAATGAACCGGTTACACGATTCAGGAGCTCCACAGGAGCTCCACCAGCTCTTCCGCTCATGTCAGACTCCGGGTAGTAGCGTGTGTATGCTCGTGCCTCACTTTCAATACGGAAGAAATAAAATTGCTGTTTGATGTGAACTTCGGATCGCCTACAAACTACGGGAAAGATACGCTGTAGCCCCTCCTGTTTCCTTATCAAACCTGTCCCCTCCCAAAGAACTTTTGCAACCTTTCAGAGAGATTAACGGAATCAGTTTGATTCAACTCAACTCCTGCTTTCAATCGCTTCTAGCAAAATCTTTGCAAACCTCAATAACAAAATGGGTCAGTACACGATCATGTTTGTGTATCGTATATCCTTCAAGCACACAAACTGCATAAGTCATCAAGATCGAGACAGAAACAAATTACATCAACAATCAATGCAAGAAGCATCTCACATCTTCAACCACACAACATTTCTGAGTAGTGAAAGGCATGTTTGCCGTTCCTTGCGTCAACAAACAGTCTCTATGATCAAGAACGAATGTTCCCAAATCCACCTACATTGTGGTACCTCCGGAGTCTAAACAACACTGCAATGAATTGAAGAAACACTGATACAGAAACGTCAACCCATCTATTCTTGAGTGCAATTCTTACCCAATTCTACTGCAATCCTCTGCATACTCCCGCTGCAAGCACACAAATGAACCCTGAAAACGTGTGGAAAAGTATGCAAAAATTCACTGATCAGCACATTCAAAGCACGCCAGCGTAGCCGTTATTTGCAACGAAGCCAGGAAGCTTCATATACATGTGGCTAAAACCTTTGTCTTAAACCCTAGACAAGGTTATGACTTCGCTAGACTTGTTTTCGAGCACATAACAACTAAAAACTTCCTCAGAAAGCATGTCCCACGACAAGAGAAGAGAAAAACATAGTGATCCATACACGAGTGCCACCAAAAATGGTCACCAAAAGGCCTTGGAGATGGAGGCTTTACCATGGCAACATCAAGCAAGATTGGCAGACTTGCATTGAGGCTTGAACTGAGGGAGTGGTATTTTTCTTAGCCTCCAATTAAGTTCTTATCATTCTATTGATCTTCTTCATTGATATATATATATATATATATATATATAAACACTATAAATCCTAAACATTATATATATATACACATATATATAGTGTTTTTGTTATGGTTAAATTTTTATTTTTATCCTCTAAAATGTTGCAGAAATAGTATACATGATTTAGTATTCAGCATGGATGCTGTTGGTAACAAAACTTGTGGTTGTTGTCTTCTTTAAATGCTTTATATGTCTTATTTCAAGCAAATTAACTTTTTTCAAAATTTAACTCAAGATGACATTAACTCATGATGTAAGGGTTTTAAAATTAAAATCAACTAGCAATTGTATTGGGATAATTTTAATTTAGAGGTATTTTTTTACTCAAAATCCTATTTTGAATGGTCATGGTTTAAAAATCTTATTAAATTTTTTGCTAAGTGAAGAAAAATCCTTCTTTTAAAGCCTTAATTTTTAGATATAATTTAAAGTGAAAAGATATTATGAATAAGAGTGAATAGGAACACTCTTTTATTATAAGTCCATGTATATTAGTCTATATCTTGATTTGAAGAATTATAAAATATATAAAATATAAATATATATTAAATATATTAAATGGTTACATATTTTATATTTTAAATGGTTATTTTAGCATATATTGATACAACTTCTTGAATTTTTTTAAAAACCACTTCTTTGAAATAAGTCCAACAAAAATTCCAAGAGATAATACTATTCATGCCATTTAGGGAAAAAAATGCATTCTATCTCATTTTATTTTTTATAACCTTTTGATTAATTTTTCTAAGTATATGAATGATTCAAGAATGCTTTTCAATTTCAACTAATCAAAATATTTAAAACTTAAGACCTCTCATCATTTCTATTAAACATACTATCTACTAAAGAACTACGTAGTAATATTGTATAAGTTGTATGATGTATGTCTAATTTACAAAATACATGTCTAATTTTTAAGAATTTTTTTTGACATTTGTGCTATATAGCCAACTTATAAGTTAAGTTTTTAACCTACCAATCACTTATAAATATATATAAGATCTATAAAGCTTATAGAAAGCTCTTCATCAAGATATTAATAATTTAAACTACATATAGTTACTTCTACCTACTTCTACTTATTTAAGTAAATATAATAATAACTATGGCTATTCATTATATTACATTATCTTCCGCTCTTTTTCAAATGACAAGTTCCACAATGAATTGTGTTATTATATCATAAATTAATAAAGTCTTACATTTGTTGAATAATATTAGCAACAACCTTTGATCTTTGTTTTGCACAAAGATGGTTGGTAGGTCTCTTTAACAATTAATAATATCTCATGTTAATTACAAAAATACCACCTAATTATTTGATTATAATTGAAGATTTATAGCTACTTTTAAATAAGATAATTTGTATTCCATCAAGTGTAGTATCCACCTCCAACTATATTATTAAGCATTGATAGTTTCTTTCAAGATTGTGATATCAAATACATTACACCTTGCCATCTATTCAAAAAATAAAAAACATATCTTTCTTTAGGATTTTTATTAAAATTACAACTTTATCTAAGTTGAAAAATCTAAATACTTTATCAAGTAATTTTACAAATGAAAACTCTTGAAATAAATTTTTTAGTTACTACTTCTTAATGATTGCAATGAAATTCTACAAGTTGATTTTTTAGCTTGTTTTTCTTTTATTCATTCCATTTTATCTTCTATGATTAGTCTTTGGTTTCATTGGATTTTGTCAATGAAAAAAAAACATAAGTTTAGATGCAATTGCAAGATTCTTACATGGTGCTTATGTGTGTTCATTAATATTATATTTGCACTAATATAATATATTTTAAATAGATGTTTTAATTTTTCATTGGTATTGCTTTAAATCCAACACTTTTCTATTCAAACTCTTAGTTATTATCTATTTTAAATAGAAGGTGGTAGTGATTTTTTTTTCTTAGTATATTGGTTTTTATATAAGGATTAATAAAAAAATATTTAAAATACATAATAAATTATCATTAGTAGTAGAAATTATAATTGATATATTATTGACTTAATTTAATTTTTTAATAAAAAATAGAAAAAACCTTCAATAAACTAATTTGTTACAAGATCAATTATTCTTGATATTATGAAAAATTAATACTGTATCACCAACTTTAAATAAATATTGTTCTTTTTTGAGAATATTTTTATTGATTTTTTTTTTGTTCTTAAGCCTCTTTTAATTATTTTTTTATTATAATTTGAAGCTCTTTCATTATTCTTCTCAAATCATTTGATAAAAAAGATTTGAAAAAGTTAAAAAATCAAAAGTATCAAATTATAGATAATAATCGTAATCAATAAAAAATAAAGTTTGTTAAATAGAAAAATATATTGTATCATTATATATATATATATATATATATATATATATATATATAATACTAATAAAATTGACTAATTGTCTTAGTGGTAGTTGGTGGTGTATTAAAAATATTATTCCAATATTTGATTCATCTTTTCTATTTGTCCATTAGTTTCAAGATAATAAGCTAAAAATAACTTAATATCATCTTATAATGTGTTAAAGAGTGTCTTCCAAAATCTTGATATGAATTGAAGATTATAATTGGATTTAATATTACTTAGAAGTCCACAATATCAATAAATATTATTTGAAAAGAATTTAGTTCTTTCTTCATTAAGAATTATTTTTGAATATGAAATAAAACTTGACATTTGATTAAAAAAATCAACCAATGCAAAGATAGAGTCATAAGAATTTGATATTAAAAGATCTAAGATAAAATCTTTTGAAGCAAATAAATAGAGTTGTTTAAAAATATGTAAGAACTAAAAAAGTCTATAAGGTTGATGACATGGACTCTTTGTTTGAAAACAATTGTCACTTAATTAAATAAATATTTTAATATTTTTTTATATTTGAGGCCATCAAAAATATATTAAAATAAATTCAAATATTTTACTATATCCAAAGCGGCATGCTACAAAAAAAAATGTTGATTTTGTAATGCACATATTTTTGGTTTATCTTTCAAAATATATTAATAACTTTTATATTAAAGGATGTTGTTTTTGAATTCAAATTTTTTGGAGTTTTTATAATGGTTATTTTTAATATCAAAAATAAGAAGGTCTCTAAACATATTTTAAAAAAAATTATTGAAAAAATTAGTGGCAATTAAAATTATTGATTTAATGGTTTAAAGATATAATTGCTCTAGTTTCAAAAGAATAGTTTGATGTTGATCATATGTTGTATGTTCTTCTTTTAATGTAAGATAAAAATGTCTAGACAAGACATTTAACAAGTTGTGAGTCCTACCAATGGATCTTAATTGGTAAAACTATTGAAATTATAGTTTTAAATTATTTTAATACAAAATATTAATAATAAAGAATCTTTTTGATTATTTGAGTATTTATTAGAATGTAGAAGGATTTATAGGTTACAAGAATATTATTAGAAAAAAAAAATATAAAAATTAAGGCTTAATAGGTTCTTAAGCCAATTAACTTAGTTGGTTTAGTATTTTTGCTTATTATTGAATATTAATATTTAGTTATTGAGACCAATCTCTACATTGACATTCTATCTATATGCATTACTTATTAAAAAAATTATAAACATAAGTTAGTAATTAAAAAAGTATGAAAAAGAAGTACATATTTTTTTAATTATTTATATATAAAATAAAATATTTAGTTGATTTAAATTTTAAAAATTAGTATGAAGAATTTTCCAAGGTAAAATAAATAATTTAAATTATAATAAATTATAATATTAATGAAAATTATCTTTAAATTTTCATTAATATTATTAAAATATTAAGAATTTATTTAGAATTTATTTAGAATATTTTAAGAAATTTTGAAGTAATTTTGAAGACTTTGATAAAAATACGTTTTACTACTTTAGAAGGCTATTATAAAAAATTAAAAAAATAAATAAATAAATAAAAATAGAATAAGATTTAAAGACCCTTCAAAGATTCTATGCTATTTGGATTTATTAACACTATTGTGAAGTCAAAAATGCAAAAATATTAGTTCTATTAATATAAACAAGAGGATCAATAATTAGTGTAGTCCTTGTAGAAAGAGATGTGTATAAGTTTCATATAGATTATAGCACCTTGGATATAGATATAAAGATAAGACTAAGGCCTTGTGGTCTCTCTAAGACAATCGTATACATTACTTGTGAGCCTTAATAAGGCTCAAATTCTTCATCTCTTAAGCAAGTTATCCTCATGATAAAATATATATATATATATATATATATATATGTATATATATATATATAACTTTTTTATTATTTAATTTCTATCTTTATACTTTTGTAATTTATTCATAGTAACTTAGATTTATTTATTTTTTATATCATTGAAAAGATTAAAATTTAGTTGATTGTAATTCATATCCTTGATAATATTTTATCTTTTAAAATGTACTTTTTTATATTTTTTATATAAAAATAAACTATTATAGAAATAAATTTTATTAAAATAAAATTCAATTATAAAATATTTATTTAACTTAAAATTAAAATTTTAAATTATGTTTAAAATCTATAATAAGACTATACTTTGGTATGGAGATATAAGCCTATTATTTAGATTAAAAATTAATTTGGAGGTCCTTAGAAAGAAGAAACACTAATACAATAGAAGAATAAAATGTTTTAAGGAATTAATATATATATATATATATTTGGTTTTTTAATTACAAAAAATATAAATTATATAATATTATATTAAAAAATAATAAGTTCTAAAGTCTATAATTAAGTCTAAGATAATTTTGTTGATTTGTATGGAATTATATATTTATTATTATTAATAATAATAAATATTTAAACCAAAATTATTTATTAAAGAATAAATTTGATTTTTCAATAATATAAGATTTTTGTCTTAACTATTATTAAACTTAGTTTTTTATTAAATAGTTACAACATATATTTTGTATAATAAAATTATTTTAAAGTATTTGCCATACAAATATAGTTAATATAATCAAAAAATTCATCTTTTTAATGCAAATAAAACATATCTTACATCATATTCAAGAACATGATAGATTTGGTTTTCTTTACATCTTCTTAGAGAATGTTTTTACTAAATGTTTTAGTCATATAAGATAATTTTTGTTAATTATATATGTTCTCTATATCTTTTGTAGTAATGTTTCTTCTTAATACTAATCTAATTAAGTTTTTGTATTTATGTGCAAGAATTGAAAAAAAAAAAAAAAAAAAAAAAAAAAAAAAAAAAAAAAAAAAAACGAAAAAAAAAACAAACAAATATAAATGGTTATAATAAGATTAATATTTTCTTGATAGATAGACAAGCAGAGTATTAATATGTATTATAAAAAAATTCAATATCATAGAAATAATTAAGTAACTTACATACAATTTCTACTATTAGAATGATTATTTCAAATTAAAGATATATTACAATTGCAATTGTTATTATCTAGAATAGATTTATTAAAGAAGTAAAAGCATGTGATAAAAGATTAATTGAATAATAATGAGAGGATAAATTTAGATGAAATAATGAATATCAAATAACTATATCAACAATGCCTAGTTTCATAAATAATTCCATACAAGCTTAAGATTATAGAATTGATAAAAACTTAACTTTAATATATATATATATATATATATATATATAAACAAAAAAAAATCGAAAGAATATTTGAATAAGTTATGAATAAATTTCAATATTAAAATTTTTATTATACACTAGTTTTCACAAAAGAAATAAATAAAGAATTGATATGAAACAACATATAGTAAAAATAATCCATTAAGAATTTATCATTTAAATTTTGCACTGAAATCAAACAAAACACAAAATTTACTTGAACCAATCTACAACTAACTCTATAAAAAAATCGATAATATATTATAAATTTATTGTATTAAGTTGAGCAAAACTTTTATCTGAAATTCAGTATTATTAGAAATATCATCTGCTTTATTTTCCAAAAAAAAAAAAAAAATGATTATACATTTATATAATTAATTGAAGGCTGAATGAGAAAGTTTATAAAATATGAAAGAAAAATAAAATTTCTTATTTCTATTATTTTTAGAATTATTAGAAAGGTATGGCAAATATCCGATTTTTTATGAAGACCTATTTAAGAAGTGTTTACAACGTAATCAGAATTTCAAAATAGAACTTGTTTATTTTATATACAGTATTAATAAGTGTAATCTATATATGTATATATATATATATATATATATATATATATATATAACTTACAAAAATTATACATTATTTTTTTAGAATATTTAATATATTTAAAAAAATTATATATATATATATATATATATATATATAAAATAAATAAATAAATAAATAAACATGTTTAAGTATTATTGTAGATTGGCAATAAAATTTTAAAATAAAAATATGAATATCCTTTAAATAATTATATATATATATATATATATATATATAAATATAATATCATAAAATATTTTAATAAAACTATGTTTTAAGAAGCACTTGTATTTGATTTTGCACTTGTCTGAATACTCTAACAATATGACATCAATAGAAAATACTTATCACATTGCTTGTTTTTCTTGAAAACTTATTAATATATAAACTTGTTTAGGATTACATTTTTGTGACCATTTAAAAATAACTTAATTTAAAAATAATTTTTTATTTTCTAAAAAAGGCCTATTTTATAATAAAAATACATATAAATCACAAAAAACTAAAGTACTTTATAAGTTTGCAAGTTTTCAATCAGCAATAAATCGAATCTATTATGAGATTATTTTTAATTTACTTTGCAATTTTATTTTATTTAAATAATTTTCATACAGCCAATACAATAATAGTGTCAATATATAACAACATATATATATATATATATATATATATATATATAGAGAGAGAGAGAGAGAGAGAGAGAGAGGTTGAAGAACAATTATTTTGGATAAGAAATTAAAAGCACATGCTAATAACTATATGTATGATAATTTGAATCTCATAATCAATATTCATAATCAATATTTTTATCTTCAAAATTATTGTATATGCCCCAAAGACCAACTTTCTTTTGTATTTTTCTTGTGCATCACAACCTTTTTATTACTCAACATTTTGATGTACAAAAAAAGAAAAAAGAAAAAAGAAAAAAAAGAGATTAATGTTTTAAGATTATATATTTATTGTAATGAAATTTATAAAATCTCACTATTGATGGTATAGTTTATTAGATTATGTATAACAAGACTAATTTTACTAAATAGAAATAAAATACTCACTCATTTTAAAATATGCACAGTTCATAGAAAATTCTAATAAATATTGTATTGAATTAAAATATATTATTAATATATAATTTTTTTAATAAAAAATATTCAAAATTTAAGTATCAAGATTCATTTTTTAAAAAATAAAGTATATAATAATAGACAAAGAAATTAAATAAATAAACCAAATATTATAATGATATACTCTATTCAGTATAAAATATAAAAAAAGATTAATGATTAATAAAATCTGAATCTAATTCATTTTTAAAGAAAAAACATATTTTTTAATAATTATTGATTTATATTACATATGTATTTATACTTATATACTTAAATAGTAAAATCATTAGATTAGATTAATTTTTACTAGAAAAATCTAAAGACCATTGTTTAACTTCACTAATTTATAAACTTTTATTGATGAATTTATTAGCACCAAAAAGTAATCGTTAAGAGAATTGGTTGAATGAAATTTTTTAACAAATAGAGCAAGTATCAAAAGATATCTTTTCTTATTAAATTCATTTAAAATTCTTGAATAATTTGAGACAATAAGATATAGATTAATTAAATTTTTATATTATTTTATTCTAAAAGAGAGTTCAATGTCACAAATATATATATATATATATATATATGTGTGTGTGTGTGTGTGTGTGTATATAATAAAATTAAAAATAAAAAACTATAATATCATACATCTTTTAGAATTTTTATAATTTTATAGAAATATATATATATATATATATATATATATATTATTATTATTATTATATTCTATAGGTATTTTAAAAACTTAATAAAAAGAATGAACTCTCCATTAAAATAATTCTAAAACATTCCAAAGATATTTAAATTTTTTTAATAAAACATTTGTATGTTTTTGAAACCTTTGAAGTTTTTATAAATTCCAAAACAACCTTCTACAAGACTTTGCTGATTTAGTGTAAATTTCAAAAATATGGAGAACAAAAGGCACATAAAGTTTTTCAATTCAAAGTTTAAAACATTTCCAAGTTTTTTCTTGATCTTATATGTTATGTTTTCTATAAATATATCTTGATATTATTTTATTATCAAGTGTTTTATATTTTTATTTATATATTCTTCATAGTTATTAATTTTTTTAATATATCAATAAGAAATATTTTTGGTGGATTTTGTATAGTCATTATTTAAGAAATAAATTAAGTTTTAAGTTGTTAGTAGAATAAGAAATAAATAATCATTATATTTACTATAAATTCAAACATTAGAATTTTTTATTCAATTATAATTTATGAATAAATAGTATAAAGTAAATAAATATATATATTATATTTAATAGCATAATTTGATACCTACTTGGAAGTCAATAATAATTCTTAGTTATTAAGATTAAAATTAGTGAATTTTATTTTAAAAATATATTTTATTTTTAAAAATATATTTTTTTATTATCTTTAAATATTTTGAATAAATTAGTGTAATTTATAAGATTAGAATTGAATATAAATTCTTTAGTAAAATGTATGCTAAAAAAAATGCTTATTATCTCATATAATATATTTTTTGATAGGGAGTTGCTAAAGCAATATCCCAATGTTGTTAATGCAATAGTCCCTTGAATTCTCATAATTAATTCAATTTGTTCCATATCATTTATTTCTAGTTCTTAACCCCCTGTCCTTGTTCATTGTCCCTAATCCCCTATTCTCATTCCATATCTCATGTTTCTTATCCCTAGTTCTCCATCCACATTCCATATACTCAATTTCCTATTCTTAGCCCTTATCTTCCATTCCAATCTCTATGTTCATATTTTTGTTCTTATTTTATAGAAAATGATATATATACAACTTTCAAAGAAATTCATGTTTCTTACTTTAATAACCAACTCTAAATTCCAAAGCCTTAAGCTATGGATTTTATACATGATGTCTATTTCAAAAGAATTGCATATTTTAAATTTTAACTAATTTTTTTTAGATTCCACAAGTACACAAAACACAATCAAGTAATCCAATAGTGTTTAAATGAAATATCAATAATGTTTTAGTCACAAAAAAATAAATTATGAAAAAAGTATATGTTTAAGGTTATTTTTGTCATTTACAATTATAAAATAAATGGGAGACATGGGATTGAGATGGGAGATAGGGGCTAGAAACTAAGACAAAGAATAGAGAATGGAGACGGGGGAGTTGGAACAAGGGATATGGGCTGAGGTTGGAGCACTCAAAACATGAGATAGGAATAGGACTGGTGAATAGATTGAATTAATCATGAGAATCTAAGAAAGTAATGCATTAACAACATGGTGATGTTGTTTATGCAAATCTCATTTCAATGTTATAATAATTTTTCTAATAATATTTTAATTAAAAATACTATAATTGGCAATAAAATATTATATTATAACTATAATTTATTTTCAATATTGTAACTATATATCTCTTTTATGATTAAAAATTTATGCTTTAAATCATGACTTATTAATAGATTGAGAATAAAATCGAAATAGCTAACTACATAATTTTGATATATTACATATTTACACTTCAAGAATAGCTCTCAGTTTATTTAAGGTAATAAAATAAACGTCCTTAAGATCAAATCATCACATACTGCACATGAAACTTAAATTAAAAAATAGGGAATTTATCAACCTAACTGAATTGGTCAATTTTCTCATATAAAATATTTTATTATCCAAATGAATTTACATTTTACTAAAATATAACCAACTCTTTTCTTTCTAGTATTTAACATTATTCTGTCACCTGATTTGTTAACAAATTAAATGGTATTTACTTCCTAAACCATGGACAAGATCATTTCTAACATGTGTAAAAATTATCTCACAACGGAGCCACATGTCTTTAAACTATAAACATGCAAAATTTAATATTAAAGGTCTGATTTGAAACCTTACTAATTTTAATGTTATTTTGCGTGTTAAAATCACACCACTCATCTAAAGCACATTTGCTTTTATGACATGTACAACACCCCCTAGAATCCTTTATCAATTAACAATCAAAAGAAAGACTTTACACAATGTTTCTCTTTATTATTCAATTAGATTACATTTTACTCATAAAGAACAGGAATCAAAAAAAGAGTTGCCACTTCTTAACTAAAAGAGGAGGCCGTCCACCAATTCAACCATTGATTGTATGGCTGTATATATATATTTTAAAACTTTCTATAAAGACTCCATGATTTGCATATCCATCTTTGTGGCCCCAACATAAGTTCTCCCCACTACATGCCCTTTCAAATTCACAAAAAAAAAATGTCATCCAATCCTTGTCATGTGCCCCTACTCACATACAAAATTATGCACACATAATACCCATGTTTTGATTCCATCTCACGAATCCACACAAAAACAAGTAAACAACTAAAGAATATAAACAATTAAAGAGCATGAAAAGGGAACAAGCATAGGACAAAGGGATGAAAGGTATGCACAAACAATATGTGGATGAGAAAATAGTTAGGGCTACCTTTCTGGGTTCCTTTTTTGCACTTGCTGCCCCTGACAGGAACCGGGCAGTGCAGCGGGCAGGAGAAAGTTTTTGACCGCCCGGATGACGTGGTATCCTTGCTGGCGTTTCCCGCCTCTGGAGGCTTTCGTCAATGGAGGGTCGTCGTGGCCGTTGGGTCTTCCCCGCTCAAGCCTCCCCTCGATACTTTCCCTTTAAAGCTAACCCTCACTGTAATACGATTACGAATACGAATAGTCTTGTATATGTTGTGGTGCATATATGTATTTGCGCAAGCTTCAACTGCAGTCGCATTGATCAGGGCGCCATAGCTCGCACTCTAAGCTTGGAGTGTAGATTCGGGGGAGGCGATAGTGGAGGCATCGAGGTAGTTAGTTGCTGAACGGCGAAGTGGTGCCTCCGCACATGTGTAATCCCCACCTACTTATTTTATTTTATTTGGCAGTTTGTGGCCATACCTGCATTGATGACCTTGGTGAGAGGGGCTTTCGTTGGATATTTTGGTCCCGTGTTGCTGGTTTTTCTTGCTTTGACCGTAGACTGCATCAAATTGGTCGAGCTTCTTTGCCACTCGCATATCCTATTTTTGTGCAGGATGGCGAAAATAACACCACATGAACAATCTTCCAAGACTGAAACATCGGGTCTATTCGGAGGATGATCTCTTGAATTAGGTCATTTTCCCCGCTTGCTCCACGACTTCCCTCCATAGTGGCGTCATAATGCAGCCACTAGCTGTGATTCAGGGCTGATTGAGCCTTGGGTTATGGCGAGCACAGGGATGCGTAGTGGACATGAAAGGAAAATGGAGCTCGTCTAAATTGGAGGTTAAATATGAAGGTGACGCACAATCCGGTTGCAGAACCCTTGAAGCCCTTTTTATATGCATAAGCGTCGTGCCCTAAGATTTGTATGGGCTTTTGAGTTTTACGGAGGCGGCTGTGGTTTAGGGTGACATTATATGAGATCGGTTCCAAGCTTTCGTTCGAATCCATGGAGCGGATTAGAAACAGAATAAGTAAAAAATCCACGTACTTTTCCTTAAGAGTTTGCTGAGGGATTTATTAGGGTTTGATGAGACCATGGGAGCATTTCCTACAGTTTACTCGCGTCACTGTTCCACTATCTGTCTCATGTTGTTCACGTTTCGAACTACCTTCAGAGTTTGCTAAAGGATTGTACAATATCGCTAATACTAAATTGGAATGCAAAATCGGGAGATTCACAGATTAAGGATAAACAATTCCAGAAGGGCCTGGCATTAGTAATCGCCAGCCATATTAGGATGGGCTTTCTCGCCTACCACACCCCAGTCAATGATTCTGTACGCGAAAAGGGCACCCGTTGGCAGCATCAAACTGGCCAATTCACCACGTTGATCGCGTTACCCATCAACAAAAAAACCCATTCTGAAACCTATCATTTCATCCCTACTTTTTCTCCTGTTTTTTCCAAATGCGGCCTTCACACGGCCAAACTCGTGTGCCGATCACCTGTAGTCTCGACCAGCCCCGTCATCACGTGAAAAAATCGACATAATACTCAAAGTAAAAGTCTGCCATTACCACAGACAACGGCTTACAATCTCTAGTCGAATGCCGTCCATAAATGATTGTTTTATCGTCTCGGAGTGCAAACGGTAAGAAAGACCCAAACCCCAAATGATTTTCCACGCAGCGAGGTGTCATGGACGAGCGACCTTTAATTTGAACTTAAGATTCGGAATCGTTGAAAATAGCAGGGCACTCAATTCACAAAGCCCCAGCCAAAATCGATTGCTGGCGGGACCGTGATCGACGGTGGGTGCGTCACGTCGCCTCATGACGCTGAGCCCTGTACGAAGGCAACCGATGTGGATGAGCCCCAAAGTATTGAGTTGGTTCACCGCAAATGCTCGAGGAATGTCCCGACGGGCCCTCCGCCGGAACAGGTCTTCCCGTCCACGTGCCATTGAAGAATTTAAGAATGAAACTAGATACATTGTGAGGAAAAGCAAAAGACAAACAATTGAAGGAACAATGAAGGCAAACAAACAAACAAAAAATCAAACAAGTAATATCCAAACGGCTCTTGGGTATCGCTCTTTCTGTTTCGGAGCCTTCTGCGTGGGTTCCGAGGTGGCAGGTGGCGAGTTTGAAATTCAGAATACACGGAGGAAGTTCCAACGTATTTCTAGGATTCGGATTTTCTGAATCAAAGCGACACTAGGACCAATCGGATTGGACCATTTGTACTATGGGGGTTATTTTGCGTAATTTATACATATAAATATGTAAATATGTATGTGTGTGTCACAGAAGTGTAATCAAAAGTTGTGGCTGATAAGATAGATTATCAGTAGGATGGGTATCATTCATTCATCTTTGTGTTTTTTTTTTTTTTTAGAAGTAATTGTTTCAAAAGTAGATTTTATCCAAGTTTAAAAGGTTTGTAGAATGTGAAAAACCATGTTCTTGTGTTGTCATGTGAGCATGAAATTGTGTACTACCTTAATTAGCCTCCTGAAACAAGTGTGTGTATGTATAGGTAAACTATGAATGATTTTTGTGTGTAGGAATGTGGGTTCAAAGATCTCCTCACTTTTATTCAAATGGTTTTCTTATGCAACTTGGTACCCTTGGTTATTGGTTTCAGTAAATGAGCATTGTGATACACTCATTCTACATTCACTGGGTTTTTGATGGAGTGGAGGTTGAATCTCTGTTAATAATATTGCTACATTTTAATTGAGTAGATGAATGGGAGATAGAGAGCATTTAGTGTTAACTTTCATGCGGAAATGTTTCTTCATTAAACAATAATAGTATATATTTTTATGAATGCTGTAAACCAAGTTGAGCAAATTTATATGAATATCAGACATTTTGCTTAAAATGTGTAAATGGAAACACCATACTTATCCCCATGACTTGTCCCCCAGACAAAGACTTCTCAATCACTGAAGTGGAGATGGATGTGAGACTTTATCTCTTGTGAGCACGTGTCTTGGAACCCATTTGCAAAAACCTTATTTACATACACAGATATGCAGTACTTTGAACTTTAATTGTTCTTGCTGTCAAGATCAATCTTCTAGCTGTCCATGTCCCCACTCTCTCACATGCAATCCATCCAACAAAACAAAAAATGTTGTGGGATTTCCAGACTTGAATTTGCACATTCCCCAAATTGGGAACCTCACCTCAGATGTAAATGCCAAACAATCTTTGACTTGAGTTTGTTTCAATGGCATGGGAGCTTTCATTGGATGCTAAATCTGTGCACCATTTACTGTCAAGAAAAAGCTGCTCCATCCAGCATGAGAGGATGCACAGATGTAATAATGGGAACAAATAGTTATTTTCACCATCTATTTTAGAAAACTGCATAATAACATTTTCAGAATATAAGGTCACCCTTTCAGATCACTCTTTTCATCAGTTCAATTCTCACCCATATGAACCAATTGACAAAAGTATGCACACATTTAACATTCCAGGCCCCACACCCCAACTATTTTTGGTATTTTGAATCCATCATAAAATACAAATACTTTCATGCAGCATTGAGTCTACAGAAATGTGTATTCGAGAGGGAACTTAGGGGCCTTACATATTACTTGGAAGAGAAGGCTCCTAAAACAGGAGCTGTATCAGAAGGGAGAGAGAGTGAGAGGATGAGAAGTTACGCCCTAGTGGAAGACAGCCCATGTTACCTACACATGCTGCAATTCCAGAGCTGCACATGCTTGGAAAGGAGCCTGGGCACACTGTCAGTCTGGGAAGCTCTGAACACCCTTTCTTGCTGCAAAACTCCGATACCTGAGTGAGCTCCCCACCGGCACCGAGACCTTGAGGAGTTCAGCATAGCTACCATCCCCACCACCCCCACCATCTTTGGCTACCTTGCTCGACCCACAGGCCAACGAGCTCCAGCGTCTTTACGGCACCGAAGTTACCAGCCGAATGTGTGCTTCACTCCCTAATATTCCTTTACTTTTTTAAGCTTATCTTACCCCTGCTTTCCCCCTCGGTTGTCCGTTGGTGTCGTTTGGTGATGATCTGTGACTCACCGCTGGGTTTTGCTGTAAGGCTTCAATCCTGAGTACGTGACTCCTTCCGGCAGTGCTCGTGTTGGTACTCTGGAGGTTGATAGATGTCGTGGTTGAGGTCGCACATTGGAAAGTGGCGGTGGGGTGATTAGGCTAGAGGGTTGAGGGAGTTAAGAGGGCCTGTAGTTTTTGGTTTTTACGCTGAGCCGCGGTAAAGGGGGGTGCCGCTGGTGGTGGAGGAAGAGGAGAAGGAGGATGAGATGCAGGAGCTTTGATTGTATGCGCTGATTCCGGCGTCGCATACGTCAGTGTTGTGGACACAATTTTGTTCTCGAGTGCTTTCGTTTGTAAAACCCTTTTCATTAACTACTTTGGCTCTTAACCTGCCTTGCAACCAACGTGTGAGCGAAGTTGTGGAGTGAGGGCGTGCGTCTCCATAGCTTGGTGCCGTAGGTTGTGG
Organism: Physcomitrium patens; assembly: GCF_059467195.1. Classification (NCBI taxonomy): domain Eukaryota; kingdom Viridiplantae; phylum Streptophyta; class Bryopsida; order Funariales; family Funariaceae; genus Physcomitrium; species Physcomitrium patens. The sequence continues at coordinate 26,904,096 of NC_143410.1, read as the reverse complement.
TCTTCCAGTTTGCAGCGCTTTCTTATGCCTGCTCTCTCTCTCTCTCTCTCTCTCTTATGAAACGCCTGCGCTGAGAACGTTGTTGTAAGATTTGGCGTTTGTCCTGGATCGACGACTTCCCAACCCACCCGGAATGTGGGTCGGCATCACCGCGGCATTTTTCTATCTTCGTCTACAAGGTGACTCAGCTGCAATACGAGTCTCGAATAATCTTCCGCCCTCTCCCTTTCTCTCACTCTCTTCCATTTTTCGTATTTTACTTGTTGCTCGTTTCTTTTAATGTGAACTGCTGGGCATTAGGGGTGCACGAGCTTCTCAAGAATCGATGCTTCGTCCTTCTGGAAAGCTTCACTTTGGTGATTATCCTTTCGACATTACTGCATAGTCAGCTCGTGTGCGCGTCTCGAGTCGTCTTGTTAACTTTCTTCGTTTGCTTCCTACAGGTGACGCTCTTCTCCGATTTCGAAGGATGCTGCAGAACATGTCTTTGCTACGTTGAGCTACTATGGATCGGTCTTGTTGCCAGGCTCTCGTGGATCAACATTTAGCGGAAGCTTGCTGGTTACGTTGTCAGGATTCAGGCCACTGTCGCTATTCATCGAGGACACAGGAAAACGCCTTAAAAGCACTGCAACTCGTTCTCCAGAATTTGCTTGGGATTTCCGACTTTAAAGTTCGTAATCATTGATCATGTGTCCCCAAGTCTGAGTTTCATAGGTTCACAGTTCCTCCAAGATTGGACTACTGCGTTAGAATATGTTCCGGAGTAGGTCTGGTCTCTGCTCATTTTCGAGCTTTTTGTCACGCACGGGAATCGAAGGACCAGCATGGCTCAACGTGAGATGCAGCTGCTAGTCAGTGCATGATTCCACGATGTCCACTGTTGTCCGAAGTCGTGGGAGTCGCAAAGAGCGGGGCGAGAAGGGTTAGACTACTTTCATTACAACGCTCACCAGGAATCCATTGACCCACTCGGGAGACGGGCTGGGATGGCGACTCTCACGCCAGGAGTCTTGATCAAGCTACTACAACACATAAATTCTGACGTGAAGGCAACAGGTGAGCACCGATCAGCGCTACTGCAAGTGATAAGCATCGTCCCTGCTCTCGCTAACGGTGATCTCTGGCCCAACCATGGCTTCTACATCAAAGTTTCAGACTCCTCTCATGCGACGTATGTCTCTCTCGCGGAGGAGCACGACGACCTAATTCTTAGTGACAAGCTGCAACTGGGGCAATTCATTCACATAGACAGACTTGAGGCTGGCTCTCCAGTGCCGTTGTTGAGAGGAGTGCGTCCTCTTCCTGGCAGGCATCAGTGTGTAGGCAGTCCTGAGGACTTGGTTGCCACCGTCGTTCCATCTGCACAAAGTGACACTCGTAATGGGAGGACCAGCCGTCCTTCATCACCAGATGAGCCTACGACCCCCAAGAAGTCTTCTTGTATCAGGTCATCCTCCGACCGGGACCGATATTCACTTAACTCCAGCAGCTTTCAAGTGCAGTACGAGGAGATGACGATTTCTCCTGACAGGTCCTCCACAGCAGCTAGGAAATTTGACTCCGAACTTGCACAGCGTCTCGCTCGTAGCGACGCCTCAAGGGATTCAACAGCCAAGGAGAATGGATTCGTTGGATCACCCGTGGTGAAGACTGGAGATACTCCGAGATCCCAGTCTCGACCCAAAGGTCGCGTGGTGAAGTCTAGAATTTTCGCCGATTCTGCTCCAAGTACTCCATCTCCCGTCTTGTTCACTGATCAGAAAATTCCATTAAGCCCTAAACCAGCGAGTGGAGTGCGAAACAGCCGAGTTCCGTGTCCGGAAGACCGGAAAATTCCTTACAGGGAGACTCCTCCCGTGACCGTCGCAATTAGGTCGAAATCTCCTGTAATTAGAAGATCTCTCAGCGCAGGAAAGGGAATGGCGAAATCAAGCTTAGCAGATGTAACCAAGAGACGTTCTCTAGGAGGATCACTCAACAGCGCGACATCTCTTACAGGAACTAAACCCGCTCCAAGAAAGAGCTGGGAGGGAGCTGTGAAAGATAAAGCACCTCCTAAAGAAGCCAACATCAATCGCAACAAAATCTCGGTGATCATCTTGAAACGGTTCTGTGTGCACTGTCCTAGGATTTCATGTGCGCTTCTGCCAATTCTACATTAGAGTGCTCGTAATTTGGAAGAGACGCTCATACTAAGGTCTTGTTTTTGCGGAGCAGGGTACCGTGAGGAGACTGAGCGACAGCACCCGGAGTGCAGCGTTGCCCAAGTTTCAGACGCAGGACAAGATTGTGCCATCGGTTAAGCCAGCACCTGTACCGACAAGAAGTAGTGTAACGAGTCTAAGTAGTTCTAAGGATTCTAGTGTCCCCCCAGCGAAGAGGTTAGCCTCGGCTGTGGATTCCTCTGTGACGCAGAAGGAAGTGGTTCTCAACAAGCGTTGGACCGATGGGAGCGTCTCTTGGGATTCGCTTCCAGCATCTTTAGCGACTCTGGGCAAGGTAACTGAGAGCACGTCATTTACGAACCAGCGGAATTACATTTTTGTGCTTGTCACTCATCTTAGAATCTTTCACACATCTTGAGGACTCTAAAGACGGTTTTCATTATTTTGCAGGACGTTTTGCAAACGCGTGATGTAGCTTCAGCGGCTGCCGCTCAAGCTCTTCAGGAAGCGTCAGCGGCAGAATGCGTCGTTCGAAGCTTAAGGTAAGCCTTCAACTAATGTTTCTGAAGGTTCTCGAATTTCTCATTGCTTCTGAACTTTCAGTAGACCAATTCTCACACTTTCTTGCCTGTACAGTATGTTTGCGGAAATTTGCACCACAGCAAGGACGGACTCCCCTCAGTCGACGGTGGAGCAGTTTTTGAGCCTTCACCGCACACTCTCAGACGCCATAACCGTCGTCGAATCACTCGCTGCAATCCGTGGCGGATACACATCCTCCCGCGACGACATTAAAGAAGGAATTTCACCACCAGCTCATACTGCCACATCACAGGGCTACCAGGCCGCTGCGACCTGGATCAACACCGCGCTTGCCTGCGATCTGGCCGCCTTTTCCCTCCTATCGAAACAAGATCGCCAAGTCTCCACCCCAACCAGTCTCCGCCAAGCGCCTACTCAACAACAACTCACAGTCGTTGTCGACGCGCCCCTTGGCGGCGGCCTCAAGCTCGCTACCACGGCTCCTCCCGCAGCCATAGCCATGTTCGCAAGGACCACAAACGCATCCCGGCCGGCCTTGTCCTCCCAAACCGAGACCTCTAACCTTAAGTTCAAAACCTCAAAACCTTCAAGCATCACTCCGCAATCTCCAGCAAAGCTGACCCCTGCCGCCTCCCCGGCAAAGCGCTCCTCTAAAGTCGCCCCGCTTCGCAACCTTCCAAAAGCCACGAAGGAATCGCCCGCCCCAACAGCTTCGTTGGAAAGAGCTTCTCGTCTGCAGCAGATGGTGGAGCTAGGGAAGCAAGTGCAAATCGAGGCACAGAGATGGTTTCTGCAATTCATGGAGGGAGCTCTCGACAGCGGCTTTCGAATTTCGACGCTGGGCGGCAAGGGAGAAGAGAACGGGTTCGTGAGCCAGGCCGAGAACTGTCAGATTGCCTCCGTGTTGTCGCAATTGAAGCATGTGAACGACTGGTTGGATGGAGTGAGGGAGGAATTCGAGGAGCGCGTTGTAGAGACGAAGAATAGGTTGAAGCGCAAGATTTACGAATTTTTGTTGCAGCATGTCGAGTCCGCGGCGTCAGCCTTGGGCAACGTCGCGTCGGTGAAGGTGTTAGCGAAGGCCCCCCCTGCTGTGAAGGCGCGATGATGCTGTATAGCTGGTAACGTTAGAAGGTGTCTTTGTACATGTTGGGGACGTTCCCTGAAGAATTTTTTTTCGTGTGACGCTCATAGTTGCCTTCTGATTTTAGACCTTTTCTATTTTTTTTAAAATTTATTTTTTTAATTTTAATTTTTAGTATTTGTGATGGACGGCATTTATTTCAATCAACATTGCGCAGAGGTGTGGGGTACTCATTTTTTTCAGCCTGATATTATGTCGGACAAGTGTGAAGAAAAAAAAGGGAATGTTGGTAACAATCGTCATATGAATGTTACAAGACATTTCATTTATGCCCAGTACTTCAGCTTCACTGTGGATGCAACATCCAACTTGACTTGGACATATTTGTACGCTTGTTCTTTCAACAATTAATCGATTAATTAATATGACGCTTCTCAAGTACATAATACCATTTGGTCGAGTACCAAATTTCAGGAGGATTTTTAAGGGAAAGGCAAATAAATCCATGTCCTTATTAAAACAAGGAAGGAAAACTGTGCTCGTAATGAAAAAGTGACTGTTTGTGAAGCTTTGGTTCATAATTTACGTAGTAGAACATGTACTTTGATCATATTCCTTCACATGTGAGTCCAAATTAGAGACAAATTATACCACAATACAATGTATTTTAATGTGCTTGTATGCAAAGTAAACTTTCAAGTTATCTATAAAAAGTAAAAGTTTGCAAACATGCAAAATTAAATTCAAATTGGATATGGAAGAGATTTACAGATTTGAAAATAAATTATTTAACACAAGATGTATTTATTGGAGAAATTGAATGACTTTGGTGACTTGTCTCTCATTCCTACATTAGTACAATAAATCCATGTCTGAAGCTAAATGTCTAGGGTTGTGTAGACTGTAGTTAGTGGGATGGTTAGAGATAGTTATTAGGCATATGTACTTAACCTACAACAAAGTTCATCTAAGGACTTTAATATTAGTGGTTTAAAGTTTTAATTAAGCTTTGTACGTAGACTCTACAATGAATATATTTTCTCTTGGTTCATATAATGTCATACAATTAATTCATGCTAATTGAGCATAGTAAAAGCAATTTGTTTTTTTATGGTATTAGAGTTAGTTCTTCTTTCTGTTGTCATGCAAGAAAGTAGCAGAATATATAAAAATACTGTTTAATTTTATGAATGTTTTGATTGTAATTAAAAATAAAATAGAATAAAAATAAAAATAAAAATAATAAAATATTTGTCTAATTTGTTTAAGTTTGTAATTTAAGTTTTGTAATCAAAGATAGAAGATGTAGGATTTATTAGTAAGAAGTTTAGAGGGATTTTGGAGTCAAAAGTATAATGTTTTGACTCCTAGGCCATTCCATGTGAGTGGATAAGATGAATGGTAGAAGACTTCATTTTTATTGGTTGAAAGTCATGTCCAATGGACTTCAAGATGTTATTCAACACCACACTAGATTTTGAGACCACTTTAAGGCGATCCATTCAACGCTGTCGTATTATGTGTTGTCTTGCTTAGAAATGCACCGGGCACCTAGCTGTGGAAGGTGAGATTGTGTTTCACAAGTAGCTAAGAAATCCTAATAGGTTTTGCCCATACGAGAAGAATATAATCTGAATTTCAATTCAAAAGTGCTAAAAACACTCTTCTTAGTAGTCTTAACCATACATAAATCCCATTTACCTTGTTACTTTCATAATTAAGCAATTTAGATTTTTCTTGTAAGCCCCAATTCTAATCAATAAGCTTTAACAAGCTGTAACATCCAATCTGACTGTCCACTTGATGTGGAATTTTTCATGCAATTGTCAATATAAGTCTTCTATATGCTCAAGAATTTTTAGTCCAATCCAACTTATAGATTGTGAAAAAACCTCCAAAAATTGCACTGATGTCACTTAGCCGCCAACTTGAAAAGTGAAGCAAAAATCCTAGTAGTGATTTCTCCCTTTTCAACCGTTAACTTTGTCTCAAAATTGGTGTGTAGCTTGATCTTTAAGTATTTCAACACCATGCCAATTTTCACCTTAATCTGACTGATAGATCTTCAGATATCATAGAAACCCTACCCAACTTCAAACTGCCACCTTCCGAAACCCTCTTGTGCTAAAAACTAGATATCTCTAAACCACGCCATTAGATTATCACAAAATTTTGTATACACTTAGCATACCTAATAATCCAAACAAGATCAAATTTTCAACTATAGATGTTATACCAATTGCACGAACTAGCCAAAATTGCTAGCCCTAATTATATTATATAAAACCCAAATCATTGATACAAACCTTGACTTCAAACAACAATTGCTAAGTCCTCAAAAACCCTCCAAAACCAATCCTTATGCCTCTGGTAAGAACTTCAAGCTTACTCTCGAATCCTATATTTCGATCTTCGAATGAATCCCTATTTTGCCCTTGGCCATCGTTTTTGTGGCTAGAGGTCTGATTTCAATCCTGTTACACAAACGGCCAACCCTTGGGTAACAATCTAACCTATCCTAAGGAATTTTTAGCCCAATCCTACTCTCAACTTAACCCTAGTACCAACTATACTAATTATTTACCTCTTCTAACTTGATTTTATCAATTTATGGTCTTTCTAAAGTAGTAGAAGAGTCTCTACAACCTAAAAGCTAAAATTACTAACTAACTTTCAACTTACTAACTATTAAGATAAGAAAATAATCTAAGAGGCTTTTATAAAAGCTATGTTTAGATACCTCAAATTATAATTGAACTAAGATAATTAGATATTAATTAAAAGTTTAATATTAATTATAATTTCACTATATAGTCGTATTACATCACGACAATGCAAAGTCATGCATTCAAAGTTTGGGAGTTGGATTCAAAAAGTGTGTGTTTTGGACTAGAATTTGGATGAAAAAAAATGTGTGATTTGGATTTGTAAAAAGAAAGTTATGGTTTTTTGAAGTTAGGATGTGATTTTGGCACCTAATATTATTCTTTAAGGCATATAGAAAATTATAGGAAAGCTTTAAAGAATCAAAAAATAAAGTTATAAAGCAAACTGAAAGAACTACATTTTCTTTAGTTTTTTTTTTTTTTGTTTTTTTTTTTTTTATATATATATATATATATATATATTCCAATCTAGAATAAAAGAGAAAGAGCTATTGGAAGTTAGTATTTAAAACTAGAGTTTGTAAGTGAGTTATTTTTAAGAGAGGTTTTGGATTTTGTCATATTTTGAGTTTTGGGATGAAGTTTTGGCTCAAAATTTCTACAAATGTAGGTGACTATGTTAAGAAGTTGCATATAAAAAATTTGTAGTATTTGAATATTGGATTTTTGAGATATGAAGGAATTAGTGCCTAAAAATTGACATGTTTAGTACTTACTAGAGATTAGGCAATATCCAAAGACTTGTAATGAATTTATAGTTGAATTTTTGTATGAAAGTAGTCAATGATATAATTTAACTTGTGGATAATTTTGAATCTAACTAGATGGTTAGATTAGAAGTTATTGAGTGATATACATATAGAAGAAATTTCCATAAGAATGGAAGTGATTTTAAGATATCTAGTCATATTATAGGTACTCTTGTACATCTTAGAATTGTATATTTGATGTAATTGTCTTCTTAAAGAGAAGCTATAATTCATATTTATTTTTATTATCTTGCAACTCATTTGAGCAATTAGTAGCAATTAGAGGCCCAATGCTTTCTTGAGGAAATTCTTTCTACTAAGACACTGCCTAAAACTTTATTTTTCATTGTGCAATTATTCTTCATATTACTTTGACAAGATTATATATTTGAGTCTTATTAAACTTTATATTCTTTACAATCATATCAAATGAATTTCAAGAAATATGGATTTTTTGAAAGCAACAAGCTTGTAGGTTTTATTAGTTATCCTATATTAACTTTCTAAGTGATACAAATTATAAAAGCCAACAAAAAGTAGAAATCCTATGAAGATGTTCTTAAGACTTTTGGTTTATCAATAATGGCATTAAAGCCTATATGTTCAAGTTTAAAGATTTGATGATTGATTTGTCTAAGCTTAATAATATCAATGATGACAATATAATAATTAAGATTATGATATGTGACATTTGTAGATCTTAGAATAATTTTGAAAGCAATTTTTGCACTCAACACAATATTAATTCAAAAATGTCTTATTTTGATTATGAAATATATATGACAACAAAAGCATACAATCACATAGTGAAAAATTCATATGAGAAGACAATAGTATCACTAACATACATATTTACTATAATAATTATCTAGATAATATGAATAGATAGAAGTAGGTTAAAATAGATTGATTTAATAATATCTTTTAGAAAATCTTTTTAAAAGCTTTATAGATACGATTTCACTTTTATACATATTTAAAGGTGATTAATAGGTTGAATACTTGGCCAACAAGTTGGCTACATATTGTATATGTTGATAGCTTGTGATACAAATTAATCATATGGTGCTTGTATAGAAAACTTGCCTTATAAGTCAAGACATATGTCTTACAAATTAAATACATGTCGAATGTCCTATAAAACATCGCCATGTAATTCTTAATTAGATGATATATATAGAAACAAGAGTCTATTTTATTTTATATTGGTCAATTCTTTCTTTGAAAAAAGTCTCACTTTTTTATTTGCTTTCATTGAATTCTTCTTCTTTATAAATTGACAAGAATGCATTTATAATATTAGAGCTTTGTCTTTTCTTGATTAAGAGTGGATTACCTCTTTCTCTTGATAAGACATAAACATATTGGAAATTATAAATTATCTTTTTTTAAACTGATATTGTTCTTAGCAATTTCTTTGTTCTCAAGTCTTTTCTTCTATTTTTTTTGACTAATGTTATCTATATATATATATATATATATTATCATAGAAAAAATTATTGAAATAAAAAGTGTAATGGCGTAAATACAAGAACAATTGAAGAAATTCATATTTGTAATGCATCAATGTAATTTATTACAATAAAGAACAATAAGATTGACAAGAAATAAAAATATAGAGATGAATGGAGTTGCTTCAACATTTGTACCAAATCATATTACTTCTCCTATAGTGGAATACTATTCTAATGTTAAAAAACTAAGAGTTATCTTGCCCAAGATTTTTAATGGTATAAGATCAAAGTTTTAAAGATTCATCAATCAAGTACAATTGGTGATTGAACTTCAACTCTAAACCTATCCAATTTTAGGATCTCTAGTCAAATTTATTGAAACACTACTTTTAAGTTCTATATTATCATGATTTTCATCTTTTTTTGAACAATAAGATCTAATATTGGATAACTTAGAGGCCTTTTAGGTAGAATTTTGATCCATTTGTAGAAAATATAATATAATTTGTATTGCAACTAAGAAGATTTATATTTTATAGTAAAGCAATCAACTTGTAATATTATATACTTTATAATTTTGATAACTTATAATTAATATCAAATGAGGTGATATTACTCAAATTAGCCAATTTTTCTATAGATTATAATATGATGTAAAGAAACCAATGTTCAACTTACTCAATCCTCAAATATTGAGTCAAGTAATTGACTTTGTTATAAAATGTGACAATTAGCTTTTTGAATTTCAATTTGAGAGTTACATAAGTGGACATCAATGTCTTTATAATTTAATGGCAACACCATTGCCTTTTTAATATATATATATATATATTTAAAAATGAAAGATATGTAAATTAATGTGGTACATTTTAAACTTCTTATTCAGCAAAAAAAGACTTAATATCATTAAGAAGGACTGTGCTTGTATTGTAGAAAATCTACGTTGTTGTGTTGTAACATGATTATATGCTAAAAGATGATAATATGGATCTTATTATAGAAGAGCCAAGTTAAAAGATAAAGTAGAAAAATATGGATAAAAGTTAATAAGGTAGTAAAGCTTTTAGTAGTACTACCTTTTTATAAAAATGCCTTCTATTAATTTAATAGGGCCATAAATAAGGCAAAATAAGATAGATTGGAAAAATAAATGATATAAGTATCTTTAAGAGGAATTTAAGTATAAATTCTAGCAAAAATTACCTAGAAAAACTAGATATTGATATCCAATGATGGCCGGTTATCAACATGAGTCAAAATCAGACCTTGAGGCACAAAACCGAGCACCTATGGCAACTTGGCAGTTCTTTTGTAGATCGGAAAGTGGGATTTGATAGCAAACTGAATAGAATTTCTATGAGCATTAATTTTGGGCAATTTGGATTTGTAATAACTTTGTAAGAGCTTTACAAAGTCAAGTTTGTTTTTGGATGACTTGGATTTTGTGAAATAAAATAGGGTTGACGTTTCTAGTGATTTCAAGAATTTTGTAACAAATCTATAGGTGAAATTTTGTGGATTAATGGTCATAGTTGTGCTTAATATTTATTATAAATCTTAGCTCGATCTAGTGGTTGAATTGAGGGTTATTGAGGTCTAAGAGGGTCAAGGTCTTAGGAATTAGAATTTTAGGTCTAGTGAGGGTTTTTAAGATTTCTTGCAATCTATTGGTTGGATTAGAGTGAAATTTATGTATAAGGATATTAGACTTATTTTTCTATGTATATGAGAATTTTGAGATCAATCGAATAGTGAAAAAGAGAGATATTAGCTCTAGGAGATTGGCATCAAGATCAGAGAAGGAGGCTGGCTAATATCCAAGTACATTTTTGAGGCTATTGTTTATTTGGTAATTTCGATTCTTTTCAAATTTTTTTGTGCTTGTTTTCAACTTAATTTTTAAAAATTTTAAAAATTTTGAGTTAAGATCAATGATTCATTTATTAATAATTGAGGTTTAAATCTATTATAGAAATTATTAGGATTTGATTTAGGATTTAAGATTTGGTTTAGGATTTGGTTAAGATTTGATTTAGGGTTTAGGATTTGGTTAGGATTTGATTTAGGATTTAAAATTCAATTAGGACTTGATTTAGGATTTAAAATTCAATTAGGACTTGATTTAGGATTTAAAATTCAATTAGGACTTGATTTAGGGTTTAGTTAGGATTTGATTTAAGGTTTAGTATTTTATTAGGATTTTATTAGGATTTAAAATTTAGTTAGTTTTTGGCCTAAAGTTTGAATGAAGTCTAATGGGATTTTAACTAGGATTAAATTAAGATTGAATTGAGATGTATTTGAGATATATTTGTAATCATTCTAATATTTCTTTAAGATTTCTTATTATTTCTTTGTAATTCCTTTGAGATTTCTTTAAATTTGATTAAAGCCTGCTTAGCTTTATTATGGTCTAATTAGAATTTAGTTAGTATTCTATTAGAGTTAGGATTTTGTTGTTACAATTTCTATTCTATCTTCCACAGCCAAGTGCCCGGAGCATTTTCAAGCAAGACTTCACGTATTATGACAACATATATTGTTCAATATTTAGAGAAGCAATACAATTATAAAATGAGGAGTATGGTTGTCAACAAAGATAATATGTTATAAAATAAGTTTGTTCAGCTATGTAAAGGCCATATAGCTGAAATCTTGTGCAATGCTTAGTGAGGTCCTATTCTCTCATTAGATTTTTTAAAATTTTTTTTACAATAGGTATTAACTTAGGACCTATACCTCATAAAGTCTCTACCTTATTAGATTCATGCCACTAAGTTTATTTCTTAGATGAAGAATTTGTTAAAAAACATAATATAACTTTAGTAAAAAAAACTAAACTTATACATATAGAAGTCATAGATAGTCATCTGTTATCTTTTGAAGATGTCACTCATAAAATCCTTCCTATAAAAGTAGCAACTAGTAGTCATAATAGCTTTGTGATATTTAATATAATTATATTTCTATTTAATTTAATTATTTTAAATTTATCATGGCTAAAAAAATATAACTCTCAAATAGATTGAATTAATTGTAGTCTTAATTATATATACATATATATATTTTAATTAAGTAAAATATTAAAATTTTAGTGCAACCAAATTCTTATTCATATGTGTAAGAACGTTTTTGCATGCTGCAAAAGAATGAGTGCATTGTGTTATTTAAGCTATATCCATTTCTAATGGTAGAAAGACTTCAAGTGGTATTCTAAGTTAATATTAAGATTATCAAGATATTTAAAAAAAATGTAGATTTTATTTTAAAATATTATTCTTATAATTATTCAATTGGTCATTAAGATAGAGCTAAATTGCCATTTGGACCAATCTATAATTTATTGCAAAATAAATTGGCTAAATTCAAATAATATATTAAAAAGAATCTAATTAAAAATTTTATATGCCATTCAAAATCTCTAACTAGAACTCTAATCTTATTTGTGAAAAATAGATTATTATAGATGTATGTAGATTTTCAAGGACTCAATAAGATTATTATAAAAATAAGTATCTTCTATTCTTAATATTTGGATATTTTGACCAGTTGAATTAAACTAAGATCTATACTAAAAAAAAATCTACAATGAGTATATATTTTTATATACATTAAAAAAAGAAATGAATAGAAGACTATTTTTTGAATTAGATATAGCCATTTTGAATACAATATCATATCTTTTGAACTTACAAATGAACCAATAACTTTTTAATATCTAATGAATAATAAATTTCAAGAGTTTTTAGATGATTTTGTTTTTTGTTATCTAAAAAATATTATAATCTATTCTAAGGGCATGTAAGAATATAAATTTCATATTTATTGTATGTTACAAAAACTTAGAGATAGATGACTATATGTAAAGATAAAAAAGTGTATATTTTATCCTTTAGAAGTTGACTTTTAAGATATATCATTTCAAATGATGGCCTTATACTAGATAGGATACTAAGAAGGTCCATACTATTATAGATTACGCTTCTAGTGTAATCATTATATATACAAATTATAAGAATCTAGTGTATTTTATATCAAAACGTGTTTTGAATTGTTACCAAACTTGTTGAAGTATGTCTTTGTGAAGTTTCAACTTTAATATCACATGTTAACTAAAAAAATAACAAGATTTGACAAATGACTTTTCTAGATGATCTTATATTGTATCAAAAGAACAAACTATAGCTTATAATCAATAATAGATTTAAGCAATAAAATCAACACTAATTTTTGATTCATTTTTTTAAAGCAAGTTCAATCAAGTAAATCTTTTGATCTTCAAATTTTTGATATTAAGAAAAATTCTTTAAAATATGATGACATTTTTAAGTTTGAATTCAAAAATAATCTATTCTATTTTAAAAGATACTTATATATTTTAAAAGATGAAGCACAATTATGTATTTTTCAAGCTCATTATGACTTTCTAATATCATGACATTATGAATATAATAAGACTTTAGAACTAATATATAGAAAGCTTTGTTAGTATCAAATGAAGAAATTAGTCAAAGACTTTGTATAATCATGTCATATTTATTTAAGCTGAAAAATTCCTTGTCATTGACTTTATAGACTTCTTCAATTATTATCTATGCCTAAACAACTATAGTCTTTTATTTTTATAGATTTTAATACAAATCTTCTAGTCTCAAGTTCTTATGATTCTATATTTGTGATAATAAATCATTTCACTAAAATTTACTATCAAAAATATAAAAAATCTATGAAGTATAAATCAATATGTTTAAAATCTATCACAGGTGAAGAACTAACTAAGCATTTCCTTGACAATATCTATTACTATCATGAATTTTCCAAAGATATTATATCAGATAGAAGGATTTAATTTATATCAAGATTTTACTAAATTCTTTTTAAGATTTTAAAGTTAGATATAAAACTATATTTGGCTTTTTATCCTCAAATTGATGGACAAATAAAGCACATAAATCAAGTTTTAGAGAAATATTTGAGGTATACCATCAACTACCAAAAAGGTGATTTGACAACTCTTTTTTCAATGACAAATTTTGCTTATAATAATATAGTATATTCTTCTATTCAATAAATATATATATATATATATATATATATATATATATATTATTAGTTATGGTTATTATCTATAACTTGATGCTTTTAACTTTTCAAAAGTTAATAATCTTGTGGCAAAAGATTTGACAAATTATTTATTTGAGTTACATACAACAATGAAGGCACAACTAAAAGAAATTCAAGAACAACAAAAAATCAATGCAGATGTCTATAATAAAGAATAACTTCAATTCCATGTTGGTAATAAGGTATGATTATTTTTTTGTAATATGAAGATTAATTGCCCTTATAACAAGTTGAATTATTATAGATTTGGACCATTTCTTATATGTGAATAAATCAATCTAATTACTTATTAATTATATCTATCACAATCTAATAAGATCCATCTTGTACTTCATGTATCTCTTTTTGAGCCATATAAGATAATGAATATCTTGAAAAAAAGATACATGCCACCGCCTCCTATAGAAGTAGATAATAATTAAAAATTTGAAGTAGAAGAAGTATTAGACTTTAAGTACCACCAAAATAGGTTGAAATATTTTGTTTATTGATACAAACACAATATCAGTAAATACACATAGGAGCCAATATAAAATCTTATAAATATAGTAAAAAAAGTCAAAACTTTGTATCAATAATATTTATCAAAATGAAGATGAGGAGTCAAATAAATCTTTGCTATAAAAAAATATAGTTTATGAAAGATTGTATTTTATATTTTATTCTTGTTTGTAGTTTTTGTGAAATTATAACACTAAGGAGATGAAAAATCAACAACCAATAGATTTAATTTAAAAACTATTGGTTCTTGATTTATTAGACAAGGCATTAAAATTATCACAACCTTCAAGTTAACATAATAGAGACAAAGATCTTCAAGAACATGTTCTTTTTTAAAAAGATAGAAAGATTCTATGTGTTTGATATCAAGACTTAGGAAGATATTCACAATGTTTGGTGATTTTATTAGAGATAAAAATGACTCTTGATGGTATTACAAATATTTTATTTGAAAGAAGTTATAAAGGCTTCAATAATAATCAAATAATAGGGTGATCTTTTTGCCTTGGAATGAGATACTATCAATGGTTAAGAAGACCTATCAACTACCTTCATAGAAAATAAAGATTAAAATATGTGACAAATATAATTTATCGCATCTTAAACTTCAACAATATATAATCTTAGCTTATAGAATTCATACCTAAAAGGTGAGATAATATCATGGATATACATATTTATTTTAATAATTACCTAAATAATATGAATAGATAGAATTAAATTAAAATAAATTAATTTCATGATAGCTTATAAAAAAGCTTCTTAATAGCTTTATAGATATAATTTTATTCTTATATATATATATATATATATATATATTTAAAGATGATCAATAGGATGAATACTTGGCCAATAAATTAGCCATGTGTAGTATATATTGGTAGTTTGTGATACAAATTAACTATAGTGCATTCATATAAAAAACTTGCCTTGTATATTAAGACATGTATCTTGTAAATTAGACATGTATTGGAGATCCTATAGAATATCACCATATAGCTTTAAATTAAGTAATATATATGGAGGCAAGAATGAAACTTTCTTCACTCTTATTAACTTCTTTCTTGCTTTTAGTTTAGTTTCAAGTGTTTCAATTTTTTTTGTCTTTTGGCAATAGCTATTTTAATTTCTTTTGAATATATATATTTTTTAATTTTTATTTTATCATCTTTCTTTGAGAATAGTCTCACTCATTTATTTATTTGAATTGAATTTTTATCTTTGACAAATAATAATGTCTCAATTTAACAAAAATAAGAAATTAAGAGCTTAAAATTTATAACTTAATAAAAAAAGATGTAATTTTTTAAAAGATTCTTTGTCTTTTTTTCATAGGTCATTTTTGTATTTATTGACAAAGATAACTTTATACTAGGATCTGTCAAGGATAAGAACATGATAAAGACAAATAAAAAAGTGAGACTTCTTTCAAAGAAAAATGACAAAATAGAAATAACTTAATATGTATATTAAGAAAGAAACTAGAATGGCTATTGCCAAAAGCCAAGAAAACTAGAGACCCTTGAAATTAGATTGGAAGCAAGAAAAGAGTTGACAAGAGTGAAGAAGGCTTCACTCTTGTCTCTATATATACTATCTAACTAGGAGCTATGTGGCGATGTTCTATAGGGCCTTCAATATGTGTTGACTTTGTAGGACACATGCATTGACTTACAAGGCAAATTTTTCTACGTGTAGGCCACATAATTAGCTTGGTCTTCAAGCTAACAACATGTGTGGCAAATGGCCAACTTGTTGATCATGTTTCTAATCCAAAAAGTCAATTAAAGTCACCTTTAAAGTCAAAGTAGTATCTATGAAGCTTTTAAGAAGCTTCGATAACAAATATTATAGAATTAACTTACTTTTATATACTTTTATTTACTTCTATCTATTTATACATGTAATTATTGGCTTACATGCATATGTCCGTGACATTACCTCCCCTTCTAGGAACAAATTCCATGAGGAGCGATCATCATATATTGAGAAAATATATGATACGACGAATTATATTTGCCACATATACTGATCTTTGTTCTCTTCGAAGATAGTTGATAGGGCCTCTCAACCATCAGTAATGTCCTATACCAGGGCGGGAAGACCATCCAAATATTTGATCATTGTTGAGGCCTTCATAACTTCCTTCGAATAAAATATTGAGAACACCGTCAGGAGTTGTTCCTACCTCTTGTTAGGGACATAGTCCTTAGAACCTTCTAGAGACAAGTTTCTAGAACCTTCTAGAAACAAGTCTCTGGAACCTTCTAGAAGCTTCCTAATTGCTAGAAGTTGCTTGAGAAGCTTCCTAAATAGGAGTATATATTAGAATCGAGGCTGAAGAGTTCTTCAGTCTTGACAACACATCTCTTGGAGCTCTAGCTCACCTCTCTGGTGTTGTTCTTGTATTCATCTCATTAATCTAATTCTTGTCAGTTCTTCTTAAACTTCTTGTTAGATCTCGAGTCTGTATTTTTGTGTCCGTGACAGTTTGTTGAGACTTCACTCATCTCAGATATCAGAGCTAGTTTCTTCCTCGTTAGAGTGTAGATTACCCCTCTGCTTAGAACTGTACTAGCATTTTAGAGGTTGCGGATTACCCTCCTCTAAACTGATACTTCTTTTGTTATAATATTGGAGTCTTATTCTTCTTGGAGAGAGTGGATTACTCCTTTTCTTGAAGCTTTTAAGGCATTTTAGAGGTTGCGGAGTACCCTCCTCTAAACCAATATTGTCTTCTTGTACAGTCATTTTTGTCCTTCTCTTAGAATGGCAGGAGGCCAAGACATTAGTATGATGAAAAGTTTGGAGTCCAAGTTGGATGCTATCATGAATGCCCTCACTACGTTATTGCAAAGAACTGCAGAGATTGAAGGAGTCGTGGCAAGGCTTCATAATGATGGAGCATCTGGGATGGCACAATCTAGGTTGCACCAGCCTCAAACTTTTGTACTTGGAGAAGCAACTTTGCCTCAGGTTTGACAAGCACCGTTGGTTCTACAACATAAGGAGCCCCAAGTTAGCCTTCCGGACAATTTTGATGGTACGCGTTCCAAGTTTTGAGGATTCATCAACCAAATCAAGTTGATAACAGTTTTACAACCCTAACGCTATCCAACGGAGGAGTCACGTGTTGGGCTTGTTGGAACCTTACTTACAAAGCAAGCTCTATCATGGTTTGCTCCTTTGTTTGAGAAACGATCGTCCATAATAAACAACTTTGAAACCTTTTTAGAGGTATTTGCGAAAGCATTTGGTAAACATGACAAGGTTTGATGGGCTACAACAAAGATCCGGTTACTACGACAAGGGATGCGCTCTACATCAGTCTATGCATCGGACTTCAAGCAATTAGCATGCGACATCAATTGGGATGAAGAAGCGTTGATGAGTCAATTCTATTGGGATTTAAGGGACGATGTGAACAATTTGCTGTTAACTCTTCCTGATCCGCAAACGCTCAACGAAGCTATTAGCCAAGTTGTGAAGTGTGTTAACCGCCTATTCCAATTCCACCAAGATCAATGTTCAAGACAACATACGGTTTGCCATGCCCCAACTATATCGGTAAGAAGCGTGAATTCACATTCAGAGCTAGGAGACATGCAAATTGATGTGGTATGTGTCAAATTCCTTACTCTAGAAGAAAAAAAGTGCCATTGTCGTATTGTAATACGAGTATATCGTGAAAATATAAAGAAAGGGGACTTTTATTAATGTTCAGTTATTTCGAATATTGGGAGCAATGACCAATTCCAGTGCAAATACTGAGAGGCCAGGTTCAGTCACCCTGTCACAATCGGTCAAGGTACACTTATCAATAACAAAATGCTCCGTTCGAGTCCAATAGTGGGAGTCAACAGAATTGAAAGGACTAAATCGATGACTGAGTGAGCCTGATGCGAAGGACCAATTTGATCCAATTACGGGAACATCCAAGTCTTACTACGGGCCTTTTAGCCAATCTGACGTGAAGGGCCAATTTGACCCAATTACGGGAACATCCAGGTCTTACTACGGGCCTCTTAGCTAATATGAGACCTGAATTGATCGAGCGACTCAATGTGGTCCTGATTATGGGGGTTTCAATTCCGTTTCAGGCTGTCCTATTCTCTGAGCTATTTCAGAGAACGTTGTTTTTGGAAAAAGAACCTTTTAAAAGGCAAAAAATGGAGGAGAAAGCTCTGACGGCGGAGCCAATTTTGGATCCAAGATGGAAGATTGAAGAAATTCAGAGGCTAGGGTTTGAAAGAGGAGAGAATTAGGATTAAAAGAGAAGATAGGTTCAGAAATGAGGGGATGAGAATCAGTTTTTTTTAAGGGTCGGAGAGCTAGATTCATGCTTCGAAGGGAAAAGACAGAGAATTGGAGTTTTTTTTCTTCATAGGATTTTGAAAAGATTGAGGCAACCATTACTGAAGTCAGTGTTGTACTGATGAATCGAGGTTTTAATGAAGTGGGTGTGATTACTCTTGACTGTTTTGTGAAATCAAAGTTACGTCTGTGATTGAAGAATTAAAAGGGTGTCTATAGGATTGAGTATGCGGAGTGAATGAAATTTTTTGGGTTAATCTAACAAGACAGTCAGTGGATACAAGGTCTTGAGTATAAAGCGGTATTGGAGATTAGTAGATTGAGTTGTTTGGGGTTCTCTGTAACGTATAGAGACCTATCGGCTGGGATAAAAAGAATTTTGGCGAGTAGTCGAAGGACATCCATATAGATTTATGGTATATTCTTGCAATTGTTTATATTCCAACAGTCAAAAACCGATAGACTGCTTGAATATTAGCGAATGTCCATACTACCTTCTACAGTTAGACGCCCGGTGCATTCTCGAGCAGGAAAGCATGTAATCCGACATAAGTGGTGAATCCGATGTGAAAGCTTGAGGTGGAAGGTATTGGATTTCATTTGATTTTATTTTTATTTTTATAGAGAACAAAAATAAAAATTTTGAAGGATCTTTAAGAGGAGTTTCTAGTGGAGGTTCTTCTAAAGGACAAGGTATAGACATAGATCCGTCTATTGCTAGTATGTTTCAAGCCTTTTCATTATCAATGCAGCAACAACAAAGCAATGATCGAAAAGAAGCTTTGGCGACCAAAGCATTGCAAGCAGTGGTCAATAAAATTGATCAATTTGATGGAAGGAATATTTCAAGGTATTTAAAATGTTATGTTCTTGAAATGGAATTAAATCGAGTTTCTGAGAAGAAAATGGTTGAATTATTTGGACTTGCGATCATACCGGAGACAAGAGACCATATTACATCGATATTGGATCGTTATGGGAATTCATGGGAGGTTTTTTTACATGCATTGAAAGACAAATATTTCTTCAAAGATGCTGATCGCGTTACTAAGAAGCTATTTCTGGAATGGATTGAACGGCCTAATAAGAATTTGCAAGCAACAGAGCTACTAAGGGAATTTGAGAGGCAGTACTCTCAATTATCGAAGGTAGAAAAATTGACATTGGAGCCAAACAAAGTTGATCTATTTCTTCAAGCTACTAATGGAGAATTGCAAGGGAAATTAGAACTCGTTCTTGAAGACAAAGAAGAAGATGAAGGATTGACAACAAAGTGGAAGAACGTTGAAGATGTAGTGGAGTTGCTTACAAAAAGAGAAAGGAGGAAGGATAGGAGCAATATTCCAAAAACAGTACAAGCACCCAAAGCTCCAGTACGTACAACACCACCAACAATGCCTACAGTTCAACCTTCGACATCCTTATCAAAGAAAGCAGATATGAGGATGGAAGAAATTATACGAGGAATGCGAGACCTTCAAATCGAATTGGCAAGACTTGAAGAGAATACTTCTACAAAGAATTTGAAGAATATTTCAAAACAAGGATATGTACAAAGATGTATTTGGTGTGATGACGCTTCACACACTAGGAAAGATTGCAATGAATTTAATAATATGATATGGCAAGGAATTATTTACTGAAAAGATGGAAAGATAGCATTAAAAGATAGGGAGGATCTTCTTCAAACCAATTTTGGCAAGGGAGGAATGAGAGCATTGGTTCAAGATTACTTAAAAGAGCATGAAATAGCAGCACGAGAAAGTACAAGTTATGGTGCTAGAGAAGATGAGGACCTTGGTGGAAGTACAGAAATTAGTGAGTTTTGGACTTCTGCCATTTCTATAATGCAAGAAGGGAAATTACCTCGAGAAGCGTTATTGAGGACTGCAGCTACAATACGAGGAAGAACAGGTTGAGAGGATCCTGTTGAGTCTCTTTCAGTTCATGCATATATTGCTAAGAGCCAAAATGAAGCTTTGATGGAAGAAAAGAGACGAGAAAATTTTGATGATATGAGAGAAGGAAATTTTTCTAAGAGGCAAACTTGAGGAGACAAGGCTCGGGAGGCAGCTTCACAAGAATTGCCTGTAAAGGATACCTCAGCATCATTAGAAGAAAAAACAAGGGAGACAAAAGATAAGGGCAAACCAATTGCTTATAAGCTACTTTCTGACATTGAAACAGCAACAAATTTGAAAGGGGTGTTGAAAGAACGTATATTAAACGCTAAGGTGGAATTCACATTGAAAGAAGTTTTGGAAATTGTAAAGAAGGAGTTTCATGATGTTATCATTGACAGCATTAAGCGAAAGAAGCAATTAATGGGCAAAACTGGAATGAGTCATGCTATTGATGCAAGAATATATAAAGATGAAGAAGAGGTTGATATTGGTTATAAGCAACCAACAAATGAAAAGAATGGGTATAATCAACGAGTACATTTTGAAGATTATAGTGATAAGGAAATGGAAACTTTGAGCCATTATAATCGAAAGCATTGGGCAAGGGCAACTACTGAGGTATTGGTGAAAGTAGGAGATATAGAAGAACCAATTGTTGCTTTAGTCGACCATGGTTCTGAAATAAATCTCATGTCTAAAGATCTTTATAAGAAGCAAAAATGGCCAATTGATATGGAACATGGATGGGTAATATGAGCAGCTAATAATACACGAGGCGAATTATATGGAGCTTGTCCAGATGTCAAAATTCGGATTGGGGATATTGCGACGGAGCAACATTTCTTTGTTCAAGATACAACGTCTTATCCATTGATTTTAGGACAACCTTATATTACAGCAATACGGATGGAAACAAAAGTACTTGACGATGGTTGTGCTTATGCAAGGATACGTAGCGAAGATGGGAGGAAAGCTCTGTAATTTCTAACAGTACCTCCTAACCATGAACGGAATCAAGATAGATTGAGGGAGAAACCATTGCCCAAGATTGTTGAAGGATTTAAGGATTTTGGGGAGGTACCACTGTAAAGCGAGATTATGGAGGTACAAAAGAGGAGAACCTCTCACGAGATGAAGGTACTTTTGATGCGAGTTTTATTGGTATATTGGAGAATGGAAATATTATGTATAAGAAAGTTGATGATTTTAAAAGAAAAGAAAGAAAAAGATTATATGATATTGAAGGACAATTACGCAAGATAGGTACATTGCAAGATGATGAGAGGATTTTGGGTGTTTATGAAGAAAATGGACTGGAAGATTCATTAGAATTGATTACATCTATTGGGTTAGGGGATAATGATAAGATTGTTGAGATTCATTCGAGAGAGGTTTATACCATACTTGAATCTTTTCAAGCACCAGAAATCACTGTAGAGACGAGATATAAAATGACAGATAAGAAGGTAAAGCCTGTTGCCGGACCATTACTAGAAGATTCTAAAGAACAAATGGCAGAAACATCAAAAGAAGCAAGTTTAAGAGATCCAATGAGTATTGGACACCAGTTTACTAAAGAGACTTTTGAAGAATTGAAGATTGGTTGTGATGGTTCTTTATTGCCGGAGGAAATTACTTGCTTCAAAAAGATATAGGCTAAATAAGGTAGATCGTTTGCCTTCGAATTTTATGAAATTGGGTGTGTGGATTCGAATATTATAACACCTATGGTTATCTCCACTGTACCGCATATACCTTGGAATCTAAAACCGATTCCAGTACCGAGGGTACATTTACCTAAATTGGTGGAACTATTAAAAGAAAAGATAAAGATGAAAATATTGGAATCCTCATTTGCGCCATATTCTAGTCGATGGTTTATGGTACCTAAGAAGAATGGGTCACTACGGTGTCGGGGTAGAGAGAGTTTGCCTCAAGAAAGCGCTGGGCTTCTAGCTGTCACTAAATACTCAATCAAGTTTGAAATATAAGGGTAACAATTTTATATATATAAATTCCTCTCCTTTGGAGCAATTACATCAGTATACAAGCCTTAAAATCCAAAGAACACCAAAATACTTGATAAGGTGTTATAAAAAACTTATATATCCTTATGAGGAATTTTTCCCGAAGTTCAACAACTCATAACTTACGATCTAACCGTCTAAACAACTCCAAATTTTACATGGAGTACTGATATATCTTTAGAAACTACCACACCAAAATTCAACCGTAAATTCGTCTTCGATCTTGTGATATCTTGAAAATCCTAATTGTAGCTTCAAACCCTAGCTTTTTTACACCCGTGTACAACTTCCTTTATATCTCACAAAGTAATTATTCAAATACTTTGAAACTTTGATCTAAAGCTTTTTAACCCAATTACACACACTTGTGGAAATTTTGAGCCATAAATTCGTCCAAAAACTCAAGATATGGCTTCACCCATAACTAGCAACAAAACGATATACTTACTGCCTTCAAATTACAAGTGCTGTCTTCAACGCCTCATAACTCCTTCACTCAATCTTAGAATTTACTATACAGTAAGTAGAATGTGTAGCCGAGAAAATGCTCCCTCCAAATCCATTCGCCGATCTTCCGTTTCTCTCCGTATTCGTATGTGATTCCCAAAATAAGTGACAGTAGGTACGAAATTGACACCTTATCTTTGAACATTCATATCTTTTCCATAAAAACTCGAAATCATACAAAATCTTCACCCAAATTATACCCAAAACCCTAAACCTTCTGACCCTAGCCTCAAAATCTTGAATGCCTCGAAAGAGGAACCCTAATTCCTAATATGGCCTCGGGCAGCCTCCTCATAGCCCATTGGGCATGGTATTCGACCAATAGGGATGAAGTTCTTCACCCCTTGCCTTCATCCAACCATGCCTTACTTTCATCCTTCCCAATAAGCCTCCTTCTAGTTATATTTTCATCTTTTAACTCCTCCCTTCCCTTAATCTTTATACTAACTATCTAAATCCTATATAATATAAACTCTATGATCAAACTAGATTAACTTCCAAATAATTTTTTTTATTTCAATTCATTTTAAATTAACATACTAACTATTCTAACTCACATTAAGACTTATAAATATATTACATGTTTTCACTAATTTTTACATACTGTAAGTAGTTACAGTACGACAACGGTTTATTCAAGATATGCAACCGATGAATGTAGTAACTGTCAAGAATGCAAGAATTGGACCTATTGTAGATGAATTTACTGAGGCATTTGCTGAAAGGGTGATCTATTCATTGGGTGACTTGTATTCAGGTTATGATGAATTTCAACTTGCCGAAGGAAGTTGAGATATGACAACGATGAGGACACCACTTGGATTGGTTAGAATGTGCACTCTTCCTCAAGGCGCGACCAACTCAGTTGCGCATATGATGAATGGGATGAATAAGGTATTGAGAGATTTTATTTTGAAGAAGACTATGCCTTTTCTAGATGATGTTTCTATAAAAGGGTGCAAAGAAGGAGACAAGGATGAAACTTTAGATAAGAGGGGGTGTCGCAAATATGTTGTTGATCATATACAAGATTGTGAAAAGATTTTAACTCGGCTTGGAGAAGTTCATCTTACATTATCGGGTATGAAGTCCGTATTTGGAGTACGAGAGGTTGTGATTGTTGGACATTTATGTGGATCTTACGTAAGAAAATCAGATTCGACTAAAGTTGATGCAATTGGAAGGATGAAAGAGGATTGTGATTCTTTAACAAAGGTTCGCATGTTTTTAGGTGCATGTGTATTTTATTGAATCTAGATCCCTCATTATGCTCACATAGCAGATCGATTATATGAATTGTTATGCAAGGGCTACCGATTTAAATGAGAAGAAAGGCATATTCAGGCAATGCAAAGATTGAAGAAATTATTGATGTCACCTCCAATATTGAGGAAGGTTGATTATAAGTGCAATAGACCAGTGATTCTTACTGTGGACGCTAGTCCAATTGCCATTGGATGGACTGTGAATCAAGATGATTCAAGTGGGAATAGATTTGCAGTTCGATTTGGAGCTAAAGTTTTAAGTATTCGTCAGCGTGCATATTCGCAAGTCAAAAGTGAACTTTGGGGAGTTGTTTCGGCTATGAAAGCTAAAAAGGACTATTTGTTTGGGGCAGTAGTAGTAATTGAAATAGATTGCTTGCCATTGCTCGGAATGATTACTAACTGTTCAATGCCAGATATTGCAATGTTGAGATGGATTGCTTAAATTAAGTCACTTAATCCGGAATTTAAGCATATTACTGGGAAGAACAATTTAGTAGTAGACATGCTATCTCGAGCAAGATACGAGAGGGTGGACGAAATGGTTGAAGACATTGATGACGTCGGATTGAAATTCTATTCAATATCAAATCTCAACAAAGAAGACAAGCTATTTCTTGAAAATTTTTATGAAGGAGAATTATTGGATATTGGTCATTACTTGAATACCTTGACTAAGCAGGGGAATTGGTCTACAGAAAATTCAAACAAATAAGAAAAAAAACATATGGATTTTTGCTTCAAGATGGATTCTTATGGAAGAGACCGAAGAAAGGAATTGGGATGCCACAATGAGTGATAGGCAAAAAAGAAGAAAAAATAAAATTATCAAAAGAGTTTCATGATAGTTTATAGGTAGGGCATAGAGGAATCTGGGCTACTTTTATTAAACTCAAGGAACGATATTGGTGGAAAAATATGTATCGAGATGTGCTTTCATTTGTAGAGTCATGTGAAATCTGTCAATCGTATTCTAATATCCGACATCGAGATAATCTTCATCCTACGTATCCTCTAGCTATTCATTTTAAATGGATTGATGATTTGGTTATTATGCTAGTTGGGTTATGGCAGATGAGATATTTGGTCTTAGCTCGTGAAGATTTATCAAATCAAGTAGAAGGAAGAAAATTGAGGACAAAATCTACAGAGGGGATTTGTAGGTTTTTGCTTGAAGATGTCATTTGCCACTACGGATACGTAGGAAAAATCACTGCAGATCGTGGAGAATTAAATGCACAAGATGCTCGTAAGTTCTTTGAAAGATGTGGAGTTAAACTATCACTGACTACTGCTTATAATCCAGAAGGGAATGCTAAAAGCGAACGTGGTCACCCACTGATTGTGAAAGCATTAGTTAAAGCTTGTAATGGGAAAGTTAAAGAGTAGCCACGGCTTTTGTCATTTGCATTATGGGCTGATCGAACAACACATAGTTCAGTGACAAGATATATGCTAGTAGAACTTATGACAGGTCGAAAACCAATTATGTCGATTGAAGAAAAGGTACTTACTTGGAGTATGCTACCATGGGAAGATGAATTGACAAGAGATGAACTTCTGGCTATTAGGATTCGACAATTGGAGCAAAGATCAGAGGATGTGCATATAGCATTGGAAAGGTTATAAAGAGCAAGGTTACAAAATAAGGCGCGATTTGATAAGCAACATCGATTGAATTCTAAAGCAATTGAAGAAGATGATTGGATACTTGTTTATGACAATAGTCTGGATAATCAACATAGTACTTTGCGGAAATTTTCAACACGTTGGTTTTGACCATATGTAGTAACAATTATTCATGATAATGCAACTTATTCATTACGGGAGTTAGATGGTACAAAATTGAAAATACCAATTGCAGGGAAGCGAGTAAAAATATTTAAACGAAAACACAGGGAGATGAATATGGAAGACCTTAATGAAGGTATAGAGATTCCACAGCAAGAAGATGAAAGTGATTTGGATAATGAAGGTGAGGAAGACGAACTGGACAATGACATAAAGAATATATTATAAATCAGATAGCAATTGGGTAAATTGGTGCATACCGAAAGATGGACAGGTTCAGAGGGGATGGATGTCGTGTTGTAACATGAGTATACCGTGAAAATATAAAGAAAGGAGACTTTTATTAATATTCAATTACCTCGTATATTAGGAGCAACGACCAATTCCAGTGCAAATACTGAGAGGCCAGGTTTAGTCACCCCGTCAGAGTCGGTCAGGGCACACTTACCAGTAATGAAATGCTCCGTTCGAGTCCAATAGTGGGAGTCAATAGAATTGAAAGGACTAAATCGATGACTAAGCAAGCTTGACGTGAAGGACTAATTTGACCCAATTACAGGAACATCCACATCTTACTACGGGCCTCTTAGCCAATCTGACGTGAAGGGCCAATTTGATCCAATTACGAAAACATCCAGGTCTTACTATGGGCCTCTTAGCCAATATGAGACATGAATTGATTGGGTGACTCAATGTGGTCCTGATTACGGGGGTTTCAATTCCGTTTCAGGCTGTCCTATTCTCTGTGCTATTTCAGAGAACGTTGTTTTTGGAAAAAGAACCTTTTAAAAGGCAAAAAATGGAGGAGAAAGCTCTGACGGCGGAGCCAATTCCGGATCCAAGACGGAAGATTGAAAAAATTCAGAGGCTAGGGTTTGAAAGAGGGGAGAATTAGGGTTAAAGGGGAGGATAGGTTAAGAAATGAGATAAAGAGAATCAATTTTTTTTAAGGGTTGGAGAGCTAGCTTCATGCTTCGGAGGGAAAAGACAAAGAATTGGGATTTTTTTTCTTCATAGGATTTTAGGAAGACTGAGGCAACCGTTGCTGAAGTCAGTGTTGTACTGGTGAATCGGGGTTTTAATGAAGTGGGTGTGATTACTCTTGACTGTTTTGTGAAATCAAAGTTACGTCTGTGATTGAAGAATTAAAAGAGTGTCTATAGGATTGAGTATGTAGAGTGAATGAAAAATTTTGGGTTAATCTAATAAGACAGTCAGTGGATACAAGGTCGTGAGTATAAAGCGGTATCAGAGATTAGTAGATTGGATTGTTTGGGGTTCTTTGTAACGTCTAGAGACCTACTAGTTGGAGCAAAAAGGATTTTGGCGAGCAATCGAAGGACATCCGTATAGAATTATGATATATTCTTGCAATTATTTATATTCCAACAGTCAAAAACCGATAGACTGCTTGAATATTAGCAAATCTCCATACTACCTTCTATAGCCAGACACTCGATGTGTTCTCAAGCAGGAAAGCACGTAATCCGATAGCGTATGGAGGAAGGTCTATGCTTGTATTGCGATGAAGAAGGCCACAAAGTTGGAAACTGCCCTAAGAAACAAAATTGACATATTGTTAGAACTAGGGGCCCGTTTGTTCTGAAAAACGAGGATGCCCAGTCATAATAGGAATCGTGCGGCTGGACAATGAAATATTGCAATAACAACCAGGTTCCTTTCTTTTCCTTCATCCTGCCCTTTGCTTTATAATCCCTTTACTTATTGGCCCTCAAAAATTAAGAACCTTAGCATTATTAGATTCAAGAGCATCTGCTTCTTTCTTAGACGAAGAATTTGCAAAGCGCCATAAGATCCCTTTACTACAAAAATCCAAACCTGTTCACATTGAGGTCATAGATGGACGAGCTTTATTGTCTGGTAGTGTCACCCATAAGTCAGAACCTATAAAAGTAACGTTTAAAGGCCATAGTAGTCATATTATTTTTAATATTATTGGAATCCCATCAGATCCTATTATTCTTGGTCTTTCTTGGTTAGAAAAGCATAATCCATCCATAGATTGGAGGTTGTAGAAGATGACCTTTTCCACAAAACCATCCAAGAGCAAGCCTAGTAGAAAACCCAGAATAAAAAAATCCTTATTCATTGGAGCAAGAGCGTTTATAAAATCGTCCAAGGAAGGTACATCGATTGTCATTTATATTGCTCCAACTACCGGGGAGAAGATCTTGACAGCAAGTATACCTGAGCAATATAAGGATTTTAAAGATGTGTTTCAAAAGGAGAATGCCGACATGCTACCAGAACACTGACCATATGATTGCGCCATAGACTTGCAGGAAGGAACACAACCACCTTTTGGCCCAATCTACAATCTATCGCAGACGGAGTTGGCCGAGTTGCGGAAGTATATCGACAAGAATCTGGCCAAGGACTTCATCCGTCATTCAAAATCGTCAACAAGAACACCCATCTTATTTATAAAGAAGAAAGATGGTTCGTTGCAGATGTGCATGGACTATCGAGGCCTCAACAAGGTAACAAAGAAGAATCGTTATCCGTTACCTTTGATTTCTGGTCTCTTAGAATAACTTAGACGTACAAGGATCTTTATAAAAATTGATCTAAGAGGAGCTTACAACCTCGTACAAATCAAGGAAGGAGATGAGTGGAAGACATCGTTCCATACAAGGTATGGCCATTTTGAGTATAATGTCATGTCTTTTGGTCTTACCAATGCTCCAACGGTCTTTCAACATATGATGAATGATATTTTTCGAGAGCACCTTGACGATTTTGTTGTCATCTATTTGGATGATATTCTGATATTCTCCAAAAACGAGGAAGAGCATGAAAAGCACATTTGTTTGGTCTTAGAGAAACTACGCGAGTGAGGACTATATGCCAAGTTGGAGAAGTGTTTATTTCACTAAATAGAGATGGAGTTTTTGGGGTTCGTTGCAACTACAGAAGGCTTGAAGATGGACACCAAGAAGGTGGAAGCAATCGTGTCTTGGGAGGTTCCGAAGACGGTTAAAGACATACAATGCTTTCTTGGTTTTGTCAACTTCTATCGGATCTTCATCAAGAATTACTCTCAAGTTGCTGCTCCTCTCACTTGGTTGACATGCAAAGATAAGCTGGAATGGAAACCTCTAGCGGAGAAGGCGTTTCAAGACTTGAAGACCACATTTACTATGGCTCCAATCTTCGTACATCCAAACTTTACAAAGGCCTTTTATTTAGAAACTGATGCTTGAGATTTTGCTTTGGGAGCTATACTTTCACAAATGGGAGAAGACAAGAAGCTCTATCTGGTTGCATTCTATTCTCGAAAGTTCTTTGCTGTTGAAATCAATGATGAGATCCACGATAAGAAACTTATTGCTATAGTGGATTCTTTCCAAGAATGGCGTCATTTTCTTGAAGGAGTTGCACACCTAGTGACCGTATATACAGATTACAAGAATTTGGAGTATTTCATGTGGACTCAAGTTCTAAATCGACGTCAAGCTCGGTGGAGGATGTCGCTATCTAGGTTCGATTTTGTTATCACTTATCGACTTGGAAAGTAGTAAGGACTATGTGATGCCTTATCAAGGAGATCATATCTTGTACCAAAGGCTGGAGAAGCAGCGTTTGATCAACAATGTATGACGTTGTTGAAGCCAGAGCAATTTCGGCTTTGTGCTACTATTGTGCCAATTGATGCTGACTTCTTGAATGAGGTACATGCTGTGACCATTGAAGATTCAGTAGCCATTGATATCAAGCAGTGTGCCAATGACGACAAGTTCAAGGTGGAGGGAGATCTTTTATACTTTGAAGAACAGTTGTATATCCCAAAAGGAACAACACGACTCCAAGTTCTTCAATCTTGCCACGATTTTCCAACTGTGGGATATTTTGGATTTAACAAGACCTTGGAGCTTATTTCTCAAGATTTTTGGTGGCCCCAAATGTAGAAGGATGTGAAAGATTTTGTCTTCTCCTGCGACATCTGTTCAAGATCTAAGAATCCTCAGCATCACCCTTATGGACTCCTACAGCCATTACCGATTCCATATCAACCATAGTCTTCAGTTTCCATGGACTTCATCTCGGACCTGCCATCATCGAACTCATTTGATAGCATCTTTGTCATGGTAGATCGGCTTACAAAGATGGCACACTTTATTTCTTGCAAGAAGACATCGTCCAATGAAGTCATAGCAAGGCTCTTTCTCGATAATGTGTATGGATATCATGGACTACCAGATGATATCGTATTAGATCGAGGAACCCAGTTCGTATCAAAGTTTTGGAGATCTCTCTTTGAGATACTGAAGGTGGATATCAAGCTTTCTTCGACTTTTCATTCTCAAACTAACGGCCAAACGAAACGAGTGAACCAAGTCTTGAAACAATACTTATGATGTAGCATCAACGATCAGTAAGACAATTGGACCACATATCTGTCGCTAGCCAAGTTTGCATATAACAACACCTTCCATGCATCGACTCAATACACACCATTCTTTTCCAACTATGGGTATCATCCAAAGCTTGATTTATTGAGTCCGTCAAAAAATAACAATCTAGTAGCTGAAGGATTTACAAAACAACTATTAGAGCTTCAAAATACGTTGAAGCTTTAATTACAATCCGTACAAGAATCCTACAAGGCGTCTGTAGATAGATTTCAAAATCAAGCACTTATTTTTAAAATTGGAGATAAAACATGGCTTCTTCGACAAAATATCAAGACCAAGCGACCATGTGATAAGTTGGACTATCGAAGATTGGGACCATTTATCATCCAGAAGGAAATCAATCCAGTGGCATACCATCTGGAATTACTAGCTTCTATGAAGGTACATCTAGTCTTTCATGTTTCTCTATTGGAGCCTTATCGAGAGTCGTCTTTTTTTGGAAGAGTGCAATGTCTGCCACCTAGTATTGAGATCGAGAACCACAAGGAATACGAGGTTAAAAAGGTGCTAGATTCTCGGCGAAGGTCGGATAAGTTGGAGTATCTTGTTCATTAGTGCAGCTACGATATTAATGAGCGAACGTGGGAGCCAGCTGAAAATCTCGCCAATGCGCCACAAAAGGTATAGAAGTTTCATCAACATCCTCATAAACCTAAGTCGGTTTGACGATAGCTTCTTTCTGAAGCTTACTCACCCAAGAATATAAGAAAGAGGGAGAGTACCACCAAAATTCGTAGTTGATGTAGTTATTTTCTCTAAGATAAAGTAGAATTTTTTCAGTAGCCATAGTTTAGTCTTCTGATATGGATAGCCAAGAGATAGATACTATGCCAATTAGATTATCTCAACCAACTAGCTCACGAAGGCGACTCTGAGATGAAGAACTGCCTACACCACGATGATGACGGAGGATATCAAATAACTGATCATTGGTGATTGTATTTGACTTCGAGCCTGCTTCCAATGGTTAGCCAAAAGGCGTGTTTGCAGGACAATTTTACAATGAGGACACAAAAGTTCATACTTGGTCAGAAGTCAAAGGCGTGGGCCACTAGTGTTGGCTTTAAGGGCTAATGAACCACTTGCCTCGTGAACAGCAGTTGGAGTTCATAGTAGACATTATGCGACAAATCTTCATTTTCTTGCATTGGTACTGATTAACAACAACATTGCTTCTCAGAGACCTCGAAGCTAAAGGAAGGGGTGATGTTAGGAACATAGTCCTTAGAACCTTCTAGAGACAAGTTTCTAGAACCTTCTAGAAGCAAGTCTCTGGAACCTTCTAGAAGCTTCTAGATATTAGAAGTTGCTTGAGAAGCTTCCTAAATAGAAGTATATATTGGAATCGAGGCTGAAGAGTTCTTTAATCTTGACAACACATCTTTTGGAGCTCTAGTTCACCTCTCCTATATTTTTCTTGTATTCATCTGATTAATCTAATTCTTGTCAGTTTTTCTTGAACTTCTTGTTAGATCTCGAGTCTGTATTTTTGTGTCCATGACACCTCTAGTAAAATCACCAAACATTGAAAGTCCCTTCCAAGGTCGTGATACCAAAGGCGTTATACTTTGCTATCTATTCGAGGAAGAATATGTTGTTCTTGAAGATCTTCATTTCGATTGCATCATCTTGAAGGTTGAGACAATTGTAATATCTCATCCGACAGATCAACTAATGAAGGTACTTGAGTCGAATCCACTGGTTGTTGGTTCTCCATCTTCTGAGCGTCACAACTACAAAGAAGCTACAAATAAGGATTGAAAGTAGAATGATATCTTATCGAGATGTTGTTTTTTTTATAAAAAAGATTTTCATCTTGATTTTAATGGATGTTGTCAATGAAAAGCCTCCATTGCCTTTGCTGCATTTGCAAGATTCTTTACTAGCTCCCATGTGCATTCACTAATATTATATCAGCGCCAATGGACAAGATATTCCAATTTATTTTGACACCGCCTTAAATCTAAGTCTTCTTTTATTTCAAATTCTTCATTATTGTCCACTTCTATATGAGGAGGTGGAGCTTGTCTTCTTCTTGGTATGTCCACTGTCTTGTATGGTTCAAGAAGAGACATGAGGAATATAGGATGGATTTTTATTGACTCTGGTAGATGTAAATGATATGCAATTGGATTGATTTGTGCAGAAATAGAAAATGGTCGAAGCCTTCGATAGTCCAACTTGTCACAAAGACGAGTGGTCTTGATATTGCGACAAAGTAAACATATCCTATCAACCATGTAGAATGGTGGTTGTTCCTTTCAATAGACATCAGCATTGACCTTTTATTGTTCTTGAGCTTCTTTTAATTGCGCCTTCATTGTTGCATGTAGCTCTGACAAATGAATTGCCAAATCTTTCGCAGCAAGATTATCAACTTTTGAAAAGTCAAAAGTATCAAGTCATAGATGATAACCATAATTAACAAAAAAAGGTGTTTGTTTTCTAGAAAAATGTACCGTTGTCGTGTTGTAATACGACTATATGGTGAAAATATAAATAGAAAAGATTTTATTAATATTTAATCATCTTGAATGTTAGAAACAATGGCCAATTTCAGTGCCAATATTCAAGGACCAATTGATGTCACCCTATTACAAGCTATACCTCCGTATGTGACATCAGCAATATGCTCCATCGACATCATCAAACCAAGTATCCTCCGTACCAACGAGACAACCAAGATCATTTTCTAACCTTATATGGAACAAGCCAAATAGATATATATTGGTGTCGTATTACGTACTATCTTGCTTGAAAATGCACCAAGCATCTGGCTATAGAAGATAAAACAATGTTTTGCAAGTATTCGAGTAGGCTAGTGGGTTTCAACCATCTAAATACAATTATTTTGGATTTCAATATAAAAGCTTAATCCCATTATAAAATACTTAGATACACTATTTTTAATAACTTGAAGAAATTATAAGTACAAGTTTTTTGTTATTTGTTAGTTTTATTTTTATTTTATTTTATTTTATTTTATTTTTTATTATTTTATTTTATTATTTTTTATTTTTATTTTTATTTTTATTTTTATTTTTAACCCTAAT
This sequence comes from Physcomitrium patens, assembly GCF_059467195.1. NCBI lineage: Eukaryota > Viridiplantae > Streptophyta > Bryopsida > Funariales > Funariaceae > Physcomitrium > Physcomitrium patens. The sequence goes on along the minus strand of NC_143410.1, from coordinate 26,870,510 downwards.
TCTCAACAGCGAGCTTCGACAAGCTGTAATTCTCAATATGACCGTCCGCTGGTTGTAAACTTCTACGACTATTGTCTTTGCAAGCCTTCCAAATGCTCAAGAAGTTTGAATCCAATCTAACTTATAAGTTGCAAGAAAACTTCATTAATCCATACTTTTGTATCTTGACCGCCGCCTAGAAGTCCTTGACTTACCATGCCAAATCATCTTATTCCAACCGATAGATCTCCAGATATTACACAAATCCTAAACAACCCTAATCTGCTAACTTCTGATACCTCTTTATACTAATGGTCAAATATCCTCTATCTGTTCTATCAGATTAATACAACTTTTTGCATGCACTTGGCATACTCAATCCTCTAGATACCTCTAAATTTCCACTGCAGAAGTTTCTCCAATTTCACAAAACAGTCAACAGTATCAACCTTAATTTTATTGCAAAAAAAATCCAAATCACCAATACAAACACTGACTTTCAGCAACGATTGCCAAAGTTCTCCCAAACCCTATGAAATCCAATTCTACACCTTTTGAAGGAGCTTGAAGCTAGCTCTCCAATCCCAAAATCTTGATCTTTGAATGCCCCTTTCCTTATCCTCTCCTCCCTTTTAACTCGATGTGGTCCCCTTTTCTCCCGCCTTAGACTTCGAATTAGAACAGCCAATGACGCTTCCCCGGAATTCCTGTCTCTAAGAGGATCTTTCCATGGAAAAGACGTTCCTTCCAAAATGGCATAGAGAACGGAACAGATTGAAATGGAACCAAAGCCTCCATATTCGGGACCTCATTGGGTTACTCAACCAAGTCAGGTCTCATTTTGGATAAGAGGCCCATACTAGGACCTGGATTCAATGTCTTCATAATTGGGTCGAATTGGCCCTTCACAGCAAACTCACCCGAATATTGAATTGGTCCTTTTTCCTTTTGTCGACTCTTGGTAAAAAAAACTTACTAAGATTTGGTTGAGCATTGAATTTGAGTGATTTGAATTGATAACAAATATTTTAGAGTTTTTCAAATTAAGATGTATTATAAGTGATTTAGATTTTGAGAAATAAAAAAATATATATATAATTTTGAAAATCACATGAGTATTTTTGAATATTAAGAAGTGAATATATATATATATATATATACTTATGTATCTATTTTTTTAAAATTTGTATTATGAATTTGAATTCAGTCTAATAATTATTGAAATTTAATTAGATAATATTTTAAAATTTGGATTTTAAGGATAAATAAGGATTTATTTAATCTTAAGTAATTTTCTAATTAAATTGAAGTAAAAATTTTAAATCATATTATTAATATATTTTTTAAAACAATTACAAATTTTTAGTGCAAGTGAATAGTTCAATAAGGAAATTTTGCTCTTAGAAGATCAAAATTAAGATTGGAAAAAGAAGAAAATTGATATCAAAAAAATAAAGGAATTTTTTTTTCCAATTAGTGAATTATATTTTCTTTTAAATTGTGGTACTTATTTTTAATTATTAGATTGCAATAAATTTATAAATTTAAGTAAAATTAATAGTTTAATAAATAATTATTGAGATTTTAAGTCAATCATAGGATTGATTAGGATTTGATTAGGATTTATAGGATATCTTTAAGCTTTTATTCGGATATATTAGGATTTTTTTATGGTTTAATTGGAAATTTTTATAATTTTTTTTAGTTTATTTATGATTTTTTAGAGTTTTTTTAGAAAATTATTAAAATAATTATGATTTATTTAGGATTTAGTTAGAATTTGATTAGAAATTTTTAAAGTTTATTTAGAGATTTTTTCGGATTTTTTAACAACTTTAGAATTTTTTTATAAAAAATTCTTTAATTTTTATTTTAAATATTTTTTTATGATTGCTTTATAAATTCTTTAGAATTTTTTAAAGATTTATTTTAATAATCTTTATAATTTATTTGATATTTAAAAAAAATTATCTATTGATGATTTTAAGAATTATTTTACATTCTTTAGGATTTTTATTAAGGTTTGATTATAATTGTTAAGATTCAATTAAGGTTTCTTTAGAATTTTATTAGAATTATTAGATTCTTTTTTTTGAAGTAAGTGCTATTTACCTTCTAAAGCTATATTCCGAATACATTTCCAAGTTAGTTTTCACATAATATAACAATATAGTTACCATGTTTTTAAATAAAAATTTAGAAGGATCAATCTACTTACTTCAAATATAAAGTTTTATTTCACCAAGACAAAAATATCTTATTTTCCATCTTAATTTTTTCATATATAGATTCAAACAAAATATACACATTTGATATACTAAGATCAATTCTTATCTTTTTAATTCACAATGTAAGAGAAGGGTCTACCATAGTTATTATGGTATTATTTGTAAATGATCTTATTATAAGAAACTAAAATATCAAAATTCAACAAATACAATATTTTTTCCAAATCTAATATGAAATGAAAAGTTAGATTCTATCAAAAATTATTTAAGAATTAAATTTATTATCTCTAAACATGATGTATTTATCCATCAAAGTTTCTATATTCAATAAATTTTATTAAAATTTAACATATTGGAATACAAATATATATCTATGCTTTTATTTAAAAACATTTCTCTTGTAATTAAAACCTGCTTCTAAAATTCAATCAAATATTCTATTATAATTTCATTAAGTAATTATTTAACTTATTAATTTTTACTTGGATCTTTCATATGCCATTGGCTTTGCTAATCAATTTATAGTCTATTTCAAAGCATTCTATTGGAATATAGTTTGAGAAATCATTTCTTAAATCTAGAACATATTTAACTATAGCATTCTCTATTGCATAGGTATTACTTCTAGTCTTTATTATTTCTCTTATAGTCATGCCATAACTTTAAAGGCTACACTAATTCTAACTAAGCCACATGCATGGAATCTTATTATAGTATCTATAGTTTTTGTGTTTTTTTCCTTAAAGAGAGGTGGTTTCATGGGCAAGTAAAAAACAACCTACATTGGTAGTTTTTGGTACAAAAGCTGAACATAGAGATTAAAAAAAGATACAAAGGAAGAAATTTATTTATTGAAAATCATCAAAGAGCAGAATCTTCTAACAATGGACTCAAAGAAAATTAAAATAATAAGGCCACATTGACTCTTGAAGGAACATTTATACTGACTAAGATGGATATTGATCTTAGATGCTACAATATCAGTGCAATCAAGCTTGCCAAAAAGTTGGTATTTCATGCACTCTCTACACATAAAATTACACCAGTACTAAGTGAGAGAGAAAGTAATCAAAGGTGATACCTTTGTCTTATATGTGAATATTAATTAGCAAATATTGGATATATTTACAATACCATTTGATAGACTATCATTGAAGAAGCATAAAGCAATAATAAGAATATAAACTTTATCAAATATGAAGTATGCAATTTAGTACAACCAACTCTTATGTGCTACTGCCTCCAATCACTATCAATAGGCTTTGTGATGGACCATCACATAAAATTTCTTGTAGTCCATCACAAAGCCTTTAATCAACATCTTAGCTTCTCCTTGTGGCAAGCAATCTTCTAAGTTGCAATACATACCTTGACCATGCTTCTTCAATAACTTTCCACATTGTTTTTGAACTACATTAGACATACTCATTGTCATTTTTAAGGAATTCAATTTTAAGGCTCTAAAGCTTGTACAATCTTCATCACAACTAAATGTCTCAATCATGTTATGAGTGACATGAATTAACACTATCACCAATTTTAAGAGAGACCACAAACATGCCAATGTTGCTTTTGAGAGCCAACTCAAATTTCTTGTTTTTAGATCCATTTGTGCTTGATGTTCTTGCCTTCAATTTCAAAGGGGATTTTGGAAAAATCTAGCAACATCAGCAACCCATCTCTCACTCATGCATCTGCACAAATCCACAGCTTGAGCTATATAGATTATAGTTAGGTAGATGGTTAGGGCGAGTCATTACATGAATATACTTAGCGTTGTTTTAAAGTTATAGCATTTGCACTCATAATTCAAATTTTATTAAATATTACAAATGTTATAGAAAAATCAGAGATATTGATTTACTAATACAACATTCTTCTATCATTCATTGTTTCTTTTTAGTAGATAATTGAATAATAAGGAAAAAAAAATTAAATTCTTTGTTTGTATGTATGTTTTTATTTTAGAAAAAATATACAAACATTGAAAAAATATGGTTATTTTTTATATCCATGCAATTTACATGCTATTATTTTATGAATTTTTTTATAAATATGAAAAATTATTTGATATTATAATTATTTGTCATAAATATTTTTAATTGCTAATACCCTCAATTCTATCAAATAAGCACTAAGTAAGTAAAGATAACAATCAATAGAATTGGAGGTATCTTAAGTTGGATGCTCTTGTAAGCATTACATACATGCAAATGATATTGGACAAGAAAGATGGGCTTTTTAAATGCAAGATCAAATTTGTACAAACATACAAAGATCCAACTTAGATGCATCACACATTTGATAGAATATAAAATAGGCAGAAAAAAACAAAAAAAAAATAATTACATAACAAGAAATAACACAAAAACAAAAAAAACAAAAAACAAAAAACAAAAAAAAAATTAATGAAAATTCCTAAAACACCTTGGTTTATTTACAACATCAAATATAAAAACTCTTGTTAAAAAAATACATGCTTTTTATGTTAATTAAATTTTTTTAGGGATTGTTCAAAAGGTAGGAAAAACATCTATAAGATTCCTACATTTTTGTTGCAAATTAATCTAAATTAGCATGAAAATTCTAAGAAATGTTTTATACCATGTATGAAGAATTTGGAAGTGAAACATGAGTCTTGCATGTGATTTTGATACATAGTCATTAATATCCATTGCATGATATCAATATCACATGTTGATTTTTTAGGAGAAAAAGCGCTACTGTGTGAAGCACACAGTCTTGTATTCTTAATGGGAGGTGGGGGAGGAAGCTCGAGGAAGCAGAGCCCTTCGGCAAGCTGAGGTACATAAGGTTCCAAGTCAGCCTTCGTCACCCGAACCCACTTCACTGCAAATCCATCGCCTCAAATTCACAGCCCAGCAATCCAAGCATCCGATTTGGCAGCTGGGTTTTGTGCCTCCATTTGCTCCAATCCTACATTCCATTGTTCAACTTCTCGCACACTGGGAGCGCTGCCGTTTTTTTCGTTGCTGTTGCTGCGCTGATTGTCCCATTTTCGGCAGGATTTTTGGCAGGATTGGAGCTGGGAGTGTTCTGTTGCGTTTCCAACAGGTGGATTACGCGAACGATGATTTTCTTTTTAGGAATACGCACGGCTTTGCTGCTATGTTGTTGCTTCATTGGTCGGTGGAAATTAGGCCCATGGGCTCTCGTTTCTTGTTTGGACATTGTTGAGGTTTGTGCATTGTTCGTTGATGTTGATTGGGTGAATGTGTGGTGAGTTGTATTCGGTGAGAGGTAGCTGATTTGTACTATTGTCGAAATTTGGGCGGAGCAATCTTTGAGGAAGTTATTTTTTGCAGGAGGCGAAAGCTGTCCCAGAACGATGTCACAAGCGGCGTGTTTTCGGACCCTACCCCAAGCGTCATGTGCAGCTAATTTTGGCCATGAGAGTTTGAGCAGAGTAGGAGATGTTTCATCAAGCTCGGTCAATAAGTTTCTTCCTGGGCTGTGCATTTATCCAAAGCGACCAGCAAGGAGAACTCCGCATTCTGGTCTGAGGTTACGGACCTTGAGCAGGAACTTTATGGTGCGTGCAAGAAGGTCTGTGGTCACATGTTCGGCGGCTTCAGATCGGATGCGTGGGACTGCTTCTTTTGAACGTGTCTGTGACTGTCTGGTTTACCCTTCTTTGGATCAAAACGGGAGAACGAAGGGAGTTATTCATTTCATAGGAGGCGCATTTATTGGTGCTGCCCCAGATGTGATATACAGGTTCAAAACACAACGGGCTCTCACGAGTTTTCACTATTTATGCAAATTGCAAGTGGACTTGCAGTGGTTAACGTTTTTCAAAGTTTACGGAATTGCCAGATATATGTACCCAAGCCAGTATTCCTTGTTTGTTATAACTCTACATTCGAAAATGGAGAAACAATTGTCTTCCTCTTTGTATATTATATTATTGTATTTTATTTTGTTTGTTTCTTAACCATCACAATATTGAATAGTTGGTTCGTAACAGAAAATTTTTATGCCTTGAACTTAGAAAGCTGTTTTGTGAATTTGATTGTGAAGACTTTTAAAATATGAGATCATGCTTTTGTAACTATGTGGGGTTGTTTGTATGAACGGGCGAGCAGTGTGCTGATAGAATTACTGGCGAAGGAAGGATATTTGATAGTGGCAACGCCATTCAGTTTGAGTTTTGACCATACGGTTTCTGCCCAGGGCATTCACACCCGATTCAACACCTGTTTAGATTATTTGTCGAACACAGGGTTTGCGGGCCTTTCTGCTGGAGACATCTCGACACTCCCTGTGTACAGTGTTGGCCACAGGTATGATTCCATCCGTAGATGAGCGCGTGGTTGGTTAATGGGTGTGCATACCGCCATTGGAGCAGTAAGATATCTTCTATGACGTAGAGCTAAGTCAATTCCTTCTGGTTGTGGCAGTTGTTCTTATGAAAATAATGGGCGTCAATTTTTTTGAGATTTATCTGCTGTTTTCCGACGAGTCTCATCTCAGCTTTCTCATCTGTTTTTACCTTGAAACGTCCTTCAAGTCTTGATGGACTTATATCGATCGCTGCTGTCGTGATTTCCAGTTTGGGAGCGTTAATGCAGGTGGTCATTGGAAGCACTTGCTCAGGAGGGAGGTTGCCCAAGGTGCGCTTTGATTTAGGACATTTATCTTTTCTGTACATTGAATTCCTTTTAGAGTGGCATAATTTGGTTGTCTACATACAAATGGTTGTCTATAGTTTTTGTTGGTTGTGGAGAAAAGAGGAGTCAATTTAAAGGACTTGTATGCTGTGGATCAGGCAAGTGCACTCATTTCATTCAATAATAAGCCTGCTTCAGATGCAGTACCCTTCTTCGACCAGGTGAGCTTCTCCCTGCGGTCTCCTAGATACTTGCACGTGTTGAGTCTATTTCAAACTGTCAGCGATATAGCGCTAAAACACTTGCTGAGGATAAGCTACATGAATTTTTGGAGCTTATTTTAATTTAAAGGTCAGGCTGATCTTCACGCATTTCTATCCTCTACTGCAGATGGGCCCAACGTTGGCGCAGGTTGCACCAATAGTAGAATCGTCTCCGGCCACTGAATTCGCTCGAGCTTTCAGCTGTACGTGCTTGTTTGTCATTGTTTATTATTGTTTATTATTGGTGTTGAATACCTTAACTTATTTCACATAAATGGTAATGCTTGAATGAGTCATAATAGCCTATGTGAGTATGTCAGATTAATGCATTGGCTTGACTGAGGCTCTTGAGATTTTGAGACTGATGTAATAGGCTGTTTTCAGCAGAGGCAATCAGAGCAGTTCTGGATTCGCGAGTTCCCCTGCCACCCGCCGTTGGTGACAACCTGCAGTCTTTTCGACAGTTTCTGGACCAGATCCCAGCTGTTTTCGACCAGGTTACCTATGTGTTTCTCATCATTCTGAGTATGTTGCGATATTTAGTATATCGATTATATTGTGGATAGTTTCACTTTGCTAATATTGGTTATATTGATCTTTCTAAACTTCTTCTTTCCCCGGCAGGTTTCACAGGGAGTTTCAGAGTTCACTCCGACTCCTGCACAGAATCGCGCAGCTGCGTCCCTTTCATATGCTGTACCCAATAACCTACTGGTACGTTGTAAAAATGACCCCATTTGCCGATTCTGTTCGTCAACTTCCATGCATCATTTCGCAGAGCGAGTAATCAGACATCTGATGATATCTTCCATTGGTCCTGCACAGGTGAAGTTTACCCAAGACGCTATAGATGAAACAGATGTTTTGGAAGAAATTTTGGGGCCTCGCTCCGAAGCATTAGGAGGAAAGCTGACCAAAGTTGTACTTACTGGGAATCACCTCACCCCAGTGGCTCCAGTAAGTACACAATCCTCTGAAATCCTCTGAAATTTTCCAATCTTCTCTCTGCTCTTGCAGCATTCACTTCTTCTGTCCAGTTTGAATCACAGAAAAATCTGATTGTGTAACTTCTTCTTGCTGTAAAAAACATTGTTCCATGATCCTCAGAGATTGCCCTCTTCTCTTCTGTATACTTGGTTTGGATGGATGTTAAGGTGAAGGGAAAACTAGGAAAACAGCTATGTTATAAGGTGCTTGGCAGGGGCCGTTCGTTACGCTTTGATTATACATTCTTAGTTATGAGCTTGCAAACTGGATACTGTGTGCAGGATGTGAAGTGGCAAGCAGGTCGAGAATACACTCCTGCTGATGCTGTCGCCCAAGTTTTAAGAAATGTAGCTCTAGCTGACTTGCGAGTTTTGTCGAGAAACATTGCTGATTGGTTTTCCTCTCTCTAACTTGATGTATTGTAAGTTTCTTTACAATTTAGATTGCCGATTATTCTTGTTACTTAGTTTTGTGTGTTGAACTAAAGTATCTCTTAGCACATGACTCAGCTTTCTGAAGTATCGTAGAAGTTATCAATGAATTTTTCGTAATACCGCATTAAGGTTGGATTAATGTGGTTAGAACCATCAGAATGCTACATTAATTTGCTTCACTATGACTTCAAGGGTAACCCATGAACGACTGCTGTATTGCTTCTTTCATCAGTGGTACTCCAGACTGAGCTCTATAATTTTGGACTCTGTAATTTAAAAACTTGGAAATGGTGATGCATTTGCAAGTTTCCAACATTTGTATGTGTCGTAGAAAATACTGTCTTAGTACGACTTATGTCTCGTAATACGCTACTATAACAATACTTTAGTATTTTAGACAGGCAGGAGAGAAAACGTATCAACTCAATTCTCTAGGGAATAATTTCATGTCTTCATGCAGAATGTTGTAACATAGTGATTAGTGCAAACATCTTGCAAAATGTTTTTACAAACATTGATCTATTCTTTTATGTGAAGCTTGGTAATTTATTTGATTACTTATAACAGAATGTATGCTAACATTTTAAACTAAATAACAATGTAAATACAATGTAAATATAACTACAGAAGAAATACAAATATATATATATATATATATATATATATATACACATGTACACAAGATTGCAATGTTTTTTTAAGCCTATCTAAAATACTTATTCAACACAATTAACCAAATATATATATATATATATATATATATAAATAAACTTTTAACCTTACTAAAATTTATGAACATTACTAAAATACAATAAAAGAAACGATTGTTGTAAGTATGGTTTATATTAAATCTAGTATTGCAATCACAAGATATTTCAATTCTTGTGAATTGTGGAGGTACCAAATTTCAAAAAGTGTCTTATGGAGCAATCTATCGAGTAAGTACTTATCTTAGTGTTTGAAAACATGTCCTTATGAACTTTAAACGATTCATGGAGACATCTTTAAACAATCTTTTAAGATCCACGTTCGATAAAGTAATACACATTCAAGCACGAAGGGATCTTAATACATTCGGTTCTTCATACAAATAATAAATATATATATATATATATATATATAAGAAAAGAAGCTAAAGTTGTTCAGTGGGGTGCAATCCCCAATAGTTAGGAAGCACGGTTGAGGGAATCCCTTTTAAAGTGGATGACAGATTCCGATTCTGAACTGTCCTCCAGAGGATCCCGTACATCGCGGTAAACAGTTGCGGGTCGAGAACCGCCGCCTGAAACCGTCCCGAGGAGGAGGGCCCATGGCCGTGGTGGCGGAGAGCCACTTCCTCACATAGCGATCGCAGTGCGACCCCACTTGCTTTGCTTTGTCTTGTTCATCACCCTTTCCTTCGTCACTAGGCTGTTCGCCGGGGAGCCCGTGGAGGAGGAGGAGCAGCAGGAGCAGCAGCAGGCGATGTGAGATTGATCTCCTCGTTGCCCACCCGCCGCCTGTTTTCCCCCACATTGCATCGGGATCATGCTGAAGGGAGTCTTGGGCAGCGTTGCAATGGAGTCTCCGTCGCCTGTGGTGGATATGGGAGTTTTGGACCCCGACCTGCTGCAGCTCCCTGCGGACTTCTCCTCTGCATCTCCTTCCCCTACCCATTCTTCGTCCGCATCCTTGCACGGAGCCAGCAAGCCTGGAGCACTCTGTAAGTTGCTCTTGGACGAGCTTTTCGCGCAATGGATTTCGCTGCCCGACGCGCAACGTCTGGTGAGTGATGATGATTATGGGTAGCGTGTAGAGTGGGGGAGTTTTGGCGTTGATTTATGAGACAAGTGAGGTTTGCCGCTTTGGGTGTTGGGTTTGGAGTGGTGAGATGTTTTGGGCTAGTTTTGAGAGGGGCTGTGGATGGATCCAATTAGGGTTTTGAAAGATTGAGCTTAGGGGATTGCAGTGGGATTTGTTCATTGTCATGGCACAATGCAGGTTCTAGTTTAGGATTTTGAATGAATATAATCAATGTAGAGTGAGTTGCAGTGTAATGTCCTGGCCTGGCCTCGCTGATATATAGTGGAGATGTGATTTCATGAGAGATTCTGATAAGTGACTCAGGAGAGAGTTTAATCTTGTATTTGGAGATGTGGTTCGGTCTGCATTATGAAAGTCGGTTTTGAGGAAAGGTGTTGTCCTACATGTGGCTGATATCCTCTGTTGAGTGGTCACGGAAGGGGAATTTTGAGTAACCTCATCAGTTCTATATCTCCCACAAGTTAGGTTTTACTTAGAGTGAATTACGATCCTCATCCTTTCGTCTTGTTTATTGTCATTTCCTTGGCCCTATTATATCTCACATAGCACGGCATTGTATCATTGTCTAGCCTGATCACACTGCCCTGCAGGGGGATTGCTTTTCATTTGTTTCTATATTGCCCTGGGATCTTCTTTCTACTCCTGAACTTAATCGTGCAAGAAAATCAGGCCTATGTATTTGTGGTCCCCTTCGAGTACTTCAGTTCTCTGATGCTAGGTCATTTGTTCTCATTGTTTTGGATCATTTGACCAGTGAATACAGTTTTTCGATTCTTCATCCACCCCACCCCACCCCACCCCCTCGCCTTCCTCTTCTTCCTTATTTTTTTTACTTTTGTTTGTCTCCCTCTCCTTTCTCCAGGTTTCTTCATCCTGTATGTTTCAGTTTCTTCGGACCCAACGTGCCCTTTCAAAGACCTCGCAACTGCCCTGCAGATGCTCTCTTTAAAATATGAGCACCGTTTGTCCTTTTTTATTTTTTACTTTTTTTTATTGTTTCTTTCATCAGGCATATCAATGGGTATTATTGTTTCACATCTTCGTGCAGTTAACATACAGTAAGATGGTGTTTTGAACCTGAGGGTTTCTTGTGGGCCTTGAGTTGTAAGCGTGCACGTATTTAGTACTATTATGTACCTATCATTTCCCTTCACGATTCTTGGGCTCTGGCTATTGTAGATTCTTGATATTCGAGGTTTTAGCTTATCGTAGATTAGTCCAAGACACTGTTAGACCAGAGTTGTATAGTAGTAAGTACATCCTGGTGTTCTGATAGGCTTAAGTCGTTATTACATGTATTACCCACCGTCTTTCGCTCTCGCTTAAGGACGCGCATTCGAGTGCTTAAGTCTTGAACATTCGAGTGTAGTAGAGAAAAGTTTCGTTCCAATGTGTCTACTCAGTGTTTATGGGATGCTCATTGCACGTTCTCAAAGTCATCCATCTTTCTGTAGGTTTCGAATCTTCTGGAAGAAGCGAAAGCTGGAGCAGGACCCCTCAACGTTGGCTCATCACTTTTGCCAACTCATCTTTCTGTAGCAGTGGGGAATACTCCGCCATTGTCTCCTCGAAGCTCTGGATCTCCAATGTCTCCAAGGTCTCCTTTCAGCAGAC